>NC_056707.1:10520530-10838030 GCF_018831695.1 Puntigrus tetrazona
CATAATTTGGACAAGAGCATTTAACAGAGAACAATTTGAGAAACCACGTCAGTCTTGTCAGTGGCCTGTTGAATTATTGCTGGTGATCGTCTCTATTAATTTATCTCTATTAAGTTGGAAGCATGAAAAGCTGTGGATGACAAAAAGAATTTACATTATTATTAGAAATATCACCGCTGGATACCAAAATGCACACAATACGGAAAGCTCTCTAAACATTGTAACACATTTTTAAAATGTTATTTTACAGATATTTGTATCTTTATATTATCTTTTCAGTGTACGTTCATGAAATGACTTCGTTCAGACACCACAGATGTGTGTGTAGTCATACCCATGCTTAATTCATGTGCTATTATCTTCTAAATTACAAGAACGATTTCACATCTGACATCCAGCGATAATAAGCAATGCATTCGTGAAGTTATCCCATCATAGACTAATGTAGTAGTCTACTAGGTGCGTAACAGTTTAGTGTCATTTTAGCTTATTGAGCAATACACTAAAAAATATATTTTTGATTGCACACATACATTTCTGACAGCAAATCACAAATTTCCATTTGAATAATAACATAACTTTTATGTATCTTTGGTCAAACAGACCAATAGTCTTTGTTTCACCATGTCTAATAATTAAAAATTAAAACAAGTCTTTTTTTTTGGTGTTTTCAAGTCTGCTGTTTTTCTTATGAATCTACACTTGCATTTGGATTTTTGCTACATTCGTTTATCATTCATGCCTGAGAATTTAAGCTATAGGCCTACGTAAGTATGCAAATATTCATGGAAACCAGCCATCTATGTTTCTTTTATGAAAATAATAATAAAAAAATTCATAACCACTTCAAAATAAAATATAAAGACACCGATACGATACTAAACGTCATGATGTTATTGTATGAGAGTTAGTACTGGCTATTATAGATTGAGGTAAAGCGTAACAACAGAAAAGAGACCTCATTATGTTGTCAGCATCTCTCCTCATGAACAAGTACAATAAACAGTCAGCGAGTGGGTTGAGATACAAGAGAAAGTGACAAAAAAGATAAACGTTCTCAGCAATAGGAGGCAGAGGATCCAAAAGCATCAAACACAAACTTGTAATTGAGAGGGGAAGGATAAGTAACGTGTAATTCAGCAGCACAAGAGACAGACTGCCTAAAATTAATTTCCGCTTATGAGAAGTAAGTGAGACTGCATGAGAGAGACCCCTCCAAGTACCGACAAAACACAGGATGATTACTGAGTAAGGAATAAAACATGCCAGACTTTGAGATAACATGGTAAACATTTCTTGATCTCCAATTTTTATAAAGGTCAAAGGCATCAACCAGATGATAATAGAAATGAAACAGGACATTTTCACTGAATTGTGGGATCTGTACCAGTGAGGATGGGAAACTAAAATGTATCTTTCAGTAGCAATAAATGCCATAAAAAACAAGCCAACAACTAAACAATACTTATATGCACTCCATAATACAGCCGTCGCTAATTCGGTTGTTAATACGTTTATAAAACCGATCTGTAGCAGATCTGAAAGAATCAAATGTATCACGTAAACCGAAGCAGCCCGCTGAGACTTGATGAGGAAACACAGTGCAAACAGGGTTAAGCAGACGACTGGAATCTCAAAGACGCTCACGATCCAGATAAACACCGCTTCCACATACTCTACTTTATTAGTATAGTTCTTTGTGTGTGACTCGTTGAACCCAGAGCCGCTGATGTTGCGTTGCATCATGTTGTCTCAGAGAGTATCGGGAAACACCACTGCAATAACAACAAACCTGAAATTAGTTTACTGTTGAAAGATTTCCGGAACAAAATCACACACGATAATTTTACACTGATTAAAACTGTGTAAATATATGTAACTGATCATAATAAACTTTTATTTGGGAATGTCAGTAGCATGCAAAATGATCAGCATTAACGGCTGGCTAAACCGACGGCTTTTTTAGGTCTTATATAGGTGTTTATTGTCAAATTATGAATTGCTAAAATAAAATCAGAATAACTATGTGACTATGGGTATGAGTATGGTCAGGATGAGTGAAATTTACCATATCTACCATGTTTATGTGCTCATGACCTACATCGTCAATTTCAGAAATCCTCTTCCATAGTCTCGTTTGATAACTTCAGACAGTAGCTCATCCAACCTATTGTTTTTTTTTTTTTACACTATTATTTTGACATACATTCTTTCACATTTTATATAGCAGTGAAGTATTCAATTTCAGATGCACCGAAGCAGCTGTTAAAAATGACACAGTTACTGAATTATTTCTTTCAGTCTGATAATGAATAAAACTGAAACAAATAGACCTACTGATTCTTTGTAAATTTGCCCAGATGTTTTTGTCTGATTTGCAGTCTGGACGTGCATGGCCTTAATTGCTGTGTTTAAAAAGTTAACCGACATTACCTTATATTAACCTAACTGTTGAATAAAATCAATATCACACTTATAATCTGCTGGTCTGATTGCTAAAATAATAATGGAATCAATTAAAGCAACATTTAAATCACCTTGATTAAAAAAAACCAAAAACACTCAATCCATTTTTGTACAGATTTATACATTTTAATGAAGATTATATATAGCATGATTTATCAATTGACTTTTACTCCTAAAAGGCAACACAGAGCCAGTAATACAAAGATCGCTAACAAAATGAAGAAGACATTCTTACCTGGAATCAGACTGTAGATGTTTGTTACTCATTAGTTGATGATGGTACGTATATGGTGTTCAGATTTCATGAACACATCTAAAAGAACAAGTAACCAGTGTTTTTAAATGCACAGTAATTAGGCAGATAAAATGATCAAAAGGCATCATTTAAAATGCATAAATCACATAACCGTGCTCAGACAGTACCGATCTGCACTAATAAATGTAATTTCCTTTCTCTGGATAGTTGACTACTCAGAAAGAACCAAAAGCATTGCATCAACTAAAATGATAAGACCTAATGAATAACGACACTGGAAACAGGTTTTTTTCCTTAAAGCCACAAAAAAGGCAGTGTTAGTAGAAGTAGACAGGGCATTTTCAAACATATAAGAAAATGTTCTCTTACCTAGAATTCAACTGTAGATCCACACAGCACTGAAGATGTTTCTCATCAGCCGATGATGATACTCTGAAGATTTTGACATATACATTAAGTTTAAATGACTTTCCGAAAAGCTCCGGATTTTCCCTTGGGTGTTGAACAAAAACCACATAGTGTTTCATACTCAACTCGCCTGGTGTAAAAAATTGTTTCAGTCTCTGTAATGATAATCCATTTTCCCATTAACACACTAAAAGCCTCTTAAAAGCATGCAATGAATTGATCACATTGTGACCACAAATTTCCGATCTCATTAGTCATTGTAATTGTTGTAACAACATACATTATCAAAAAGAAAAGAAAAGAAAAGGAATGATCAAAAAGTCATCAGGTAGCCTCTTAGCCTCTCAAACTAGCACTTGGAATATTTATTGATTCAAATGTTTAGATTTTATTATTATTATTTTTTGGTTATACAATATGATATAATACACATCTTATTTCTATAGCGCATATAAACAAGTGCTGCTCGCCAACATGCTTCCAGCATTATTACATCAGACAAACAAAATTAAACATTTTGAAGTTAATGAAGTTAATTCCTGATCAATCAATTCTAAAAGCCATACTAAAATCAAGATTAAAAGCATCCACAGATAGGGGAGATTTAATATGCATTGGAGAGTTTCATAAATGCAGAGCAGTCAGAAATCCCTCTACATCACCCTTTGATTTGATTTTATTAAATCTGAAACTAAAAGGTTTCTTTCTAATGCAAAAATACATAATCATGTGCAAACAGTACTAATTAATGTCATTCTCCTTTTGGATTGTCAATAATATAATTAAAAATCAGAAAGGGTCGTGATGAGACAAACATCTAATGACCAAAATGATTACAGTAAAACTGTAAGTTTGATCCAATAATTCATCAGTTAATGAACAGAACATGCAAACACTGAGTTTATACTGTGTGGAGTTCAGATATCCCACAAGTCATTTATTCAGATTTGCACATCATAATCAAGAAATGTTTACAAATATACAAATAAAGTGTTTACGTTCATTGAACACCAGTTGATCCATGCAACACATCACAATGCTGAGCATCGGTAGCCTACTGGCTATGTGTTAAAAGTCTAAATGTCAATCTGGGTGTAGTATTTCACTTTTTCTTTGCATCTACTACAAAAACAACTATTCAAACAACCTTTAAACTTTTACCCGTGCATGAAAGGCTTGTACCTGGATTAAATGAGCAGTTGCCCATCATCTGCATTTTTATGTGTACATCTGAATAATGGCACAATTGACTTCTGTAGAGAAGTATTTATTTTTTTTGTTTGTTGTATTTCTGTATCATCAAGACTGAACTAACGTGAAATAACATTGAACTAATCTCAGCTGAAAGATGCCTCTTTTGCCGTTTTAGTGCTGCTTTGGTACTGTATTAACACTGAAGCTGCTGATACAGCACTAAGTAAATACATTTGCTTGCCTGGTTATTTACTGCACATTATTTTGATAAGTGCTGGTCCTGAAAAGTTCAGATATGAACTGGAAATATTCTTACCTTGAATCAAACTGAGATCCACTTACACCACTGAAGATGCTGCACATCAGCTGATGAGGATACTTCATAAATAAATAAACTATAAAAACAACAATTTAGTAAGTAGTTTATTTCATTTACAAGATTCTGAATAATTACAATGGAAATGGTTTTGTGGTAAGCTTCGTAAAGATGGACAAATATTTATTTTGATAAGGTCTTTAAAAAGGACTACGAACAATGCCATCGATTTCAGAGTGCAGCAAATAATAGGTTTTTATATTGTATTTATATGAAAATATCACCTAGACTTTGACTCTGGATCCTCTTACAGGACTGATGCTGTTACTGACCACAAGATGATGGTGTCTGTGAAAAGTTAATGGTTCTCATCCTTTTATAGCACAAATCACTCCACTTAAAAGGCAAAGTGTTTTTTTCCAGCCAATTAATGGCCTAATGAGACTGATAAAACACAGCCAGTACATTTTGATTTGAATGATAAATAAATGATGCTTTTGGCCATTATCACTTCAGCGATGATGTCTTCTTTTGTTGCATAGCACATGGTGTGCTCGCCTCTTCCAATGTCATTTTTTCTTAGATTTTTTTTGCGTTTAACGTGTTCAAGTCCTATTTTTGCAAATACCGAGCTCAGACGAAACTCGTTTACATGACACGCAACATCACATGAATGTAAATGTCCAAATTAATTTGAACTCACAAGTTCTTAAGCCTGTAATTATACCGTTTTCTGCCACCGTTTACCTCAAGAATTACGTTGAGAGGGCATGCCTAAATGTAGCCAGTTACAGAAGAAAACAATTATCTGATAAAGCCGAATAATGCAGTATTGCAGTAACACGTCTTGATTCGTCCTATGTGCGCGCTCACCGCCGCGCAAGCGCAAACTGAACCAAAATAACGATGCCGTGGCTAGCCAGGGCGCGATGGGCGGGGTTTAAAGAAGTATCAGCCAATCAGAGTGCCCCACGACCAGTGGGCATGATGTCCGCGGGCCTGACAGGTATGCGAGCGTCCAGCGTGTCTAGAGGAACTTTATACCTTAATTCAGTGATCTGACGGAGGAAAGAAAAACGAAACATGGTTTCCATAAGCCAAGTGGTGCACAAACTGCTAAACTACGTTCCTTTTTTGCTAGTTCTGATCGATCTTCGATACGAAGGTAAGCGGTCAGTCCTATTGTTTATGAAATGCTTCAAACCAGTTTTGTATACGCTCATCTTCATGACAGTTATTTAGAGAAATCGGCCTTGTTGATTTATGAATCAACAATGAAAAAGTCAATTAGAGCTGAAAAATCTTGGCTGTTTAAATGTCTACGTTACTCGTGAACTACATATGGAGAACTGCTGTAGTAGTCAAGAAACTGCTGTGAGGATCCACTGACCTGTCAAGCATGCTTTAAACCTTAATGATGGTTTCTGGTCTTTTGTGATAGACCTATTTATAGCTTTTGTGTCCGTAGCATTGCTTTTTTTCCCTGTTGTAGACTACGGCTCTAAAGGAAGACTGTTGTGATTCTGTTGCAACAATTTATGTTGTCACAAGTTGTCACTGTTTGACTTCACTAAAAGGTTTACTAATGTAGTCTTCCTGACTTTAGTGGACACATTTGAGTGCAGTATTGTGTTTTACTCGAATACACGTCGCAGGTTTTGCATGTGTATACCTTACTGTGATGTGGTTCATCTATACCTGACACATATTTACCTGTCACGCGCATTGCAGGAGTTAATGGTGGGAAGGATGGTGGTGTTGAGAATCATCTGGAGATGGGGAAGAAGCTTCTGGCCGCAGGACAGCTGGCAGATGCTCTCTCTCACTTCCATGCTGCTGTTGGTGAGTACTTTCAACTCCAATGAAATCTTGTGTGCAAAATATTCTTTGGTATATAGTATATATACATGCATAACAAACACCTTTTTTTTTTTTTTAATTATCAGATGGCGACCCTAAAAACTACATGGCATACTATAGGAGAGCAACTGTGTACCTTGCGATGGGAAAGTCAAAATCTGCATTACCAGATCTCAGCAAAGTCATCGAACTTAAACCGGACTTCACTTCGGTGGGTTCTAAGAAACCTGTGGAATATGTGCAACATTTTTATATGATTTACGGAAACTTGTGTAACCAGTGTTTCTTCTTTATCCCCAGGCGAGGCTTCAGAGAGGAAACATACTGCTGAAACACGGCAAACTTGATGAAGCAGAAAGCGATTTCAAAAAAGTGGTGTGTGGCATTTGGTTAGCTTTAGAGATGTACCAATTAGACACCATCTTTAACTTCTATAATAACACCCAAATATGAATTGATTTAATTGTAATACCTACAATATTTAATTAAGTCCCCTTGCAATGCCCTCATTCTTGTCCAGAGTATTAGTTGAGTGAGTCAGTGGGGTATAGTTCCTGCCATTTCCCCACAATAACTTTCACAATTTAACTGTTCCGCTGTTTTGACACTTGTTCATGTTGTATCTGTTCATTGTCTTAAGGGTGACGCTTCTTTTTGTCTTTTAGCTTAAATCAAACCCAAGCAGCAGAGAAGAGCAGGAGGCACAGAGCCAGCTGAAGAAATCTGATGAAATTCAGAGACTGGTGGGCCAGGCACAGAGCGATTTCACCCGCAAAGACTACGAGTCTGCTGTATCGCATCTCGACATTATCATTGACGTGAGTTAACCTGGACCAGGGTTATTATCTTTAACTAAACCTAAAACTATGAACGAGGAAACTAAAAATACTAAAAACGTAACAAAATTGCTAAAACGTTAACTGAAATGAAAGTGAAAACAAATAAAGAAAACCTTAAATAATAATAATAATAAAAAAATTATATATATATAATTTGAAATATTAACAGAAGCTAAGCTATAATAGTATATCATTTAAAATGCATGAAAGTAACAAAGGTAGAAAGCTCAACAGTAAGATACAGGCTTTGAATAGATACAAAATATGTCCCAAAACTGATATATTTCATAAATCACAATAAAAAAAATTCTAATGTAAAAATATGATCTAATTCAAAATATTTAGAACTCTATAATACAATAGCAATGATAGTAAAATCACATTGTCCTTGATATATGTCCCTCTCTTTAGTAATTGAAAAGAGTGATTACTGCAGGTGATCCAGGTGTTTTGTCCTGGTGCACAAAGAGATTACTTGTGCTCGGTAATGGCACTCTTTGTTCAGTAATGTTATCATTTTTACGTTGTAGGAACTTTAAACTGGACAAAAATCATATTAACTGCCAATAGCAAGGTATTTTTATTAAAAAAAACCCTTTTGTTAAGTCCTTTTTATTTGCTTGTCATCTTTTCAGACGTGTGTTTGGGATGCGGACTCCAGAGAGATGCGTGCAGAGTGTTTCATTCAGTTGGGTGAAATGGGCAAAGCCATCAGTGACCTCAAGGCTGCGTCAAAACTAAAAAGTGACAACACTCAGGCTTTCTACAAGCTCAGCACCATCTATTACAACCTGGGAGACCATGAGATGTCTCTCAAGTAAGACAACATGTAGTTATTAATGCATCAGGTTTGAGAGTTTGGAGATCATGTATGCTACGAAAGCATTTCAAGTCTGCTAGCGTATTGACCTATAATATTTATATGTATTATTTATTTTATATTTCTAATATAATATTTTAATAATGTGAAAGTACAATTTCTTTTTGCAGTGAGGTAAGAGAGTGTCTGAAACTGGACCCGGATCATAAGCAGTGCTTCAGCCACTACAAGCAAGTTAAAAAGCTCAACAAACAGATACAGGCTGCTGAGGAACTGATCCAACAGCAAATGTATGTCCCAATATCGCTGTATTTATTGAATATTTTGTAAAACATGTCCACATAAATGGAATATGTGAATTTTCACATTTCAGTCTTGAGTGTCACATATTTCTTTAGAATTTACACTCAAGGGTTCTTTTCCAGGATTCTTCAATAAAAAAAAAAACAGCTTAAACTGTTTTTATTTGAAACAGAATGTTCTTTACTGCCACTTATTATCAACTTAATTACGACACATTAAAGTGAATGTACACTCACTCACAATGTAAAAAGACTAAATGATTGTTTTACTAAATCCGCAGGTACAGCGATGCAGTTAGCAAATATGAGTCTGTCATGAAGACCGAACCAAATGTTCCTCAATTTATACTTAACGCCAAAGAACGCACATGCCACTGTTTGTCAAAGGTGAGATTGAGTTACTTGACCACAAGGTGTCGCTATCTACCAAAGCATACATTGCATCTGCACGTAACTGATGTGACTGATTATGTTTTGATCCTATTCCGCAGGACCAACAAACTGCCAAAGCCATCTCGGTGTGCAGTGAAGTTCTGAAATCAGACCCTCAGAATGTGAACGCTTTAAAAGACAGAGCAGAGGCCTACCTCCAGGATGACCAATATGAAGAAGGTAAATCTGGACACATGGACACAGGTTTTGTTTTTAATTTGACACATATATCACATATATCTGGCTATCATCTGCGTAACAATGGAATGAGAAGCCATGCTTCCTGATTATTAAACCAAGCGGGAGCAAATAAAGAGAGAACAGGTGAGGGCCTAAAACTGAGCCCTGTGGTACTCCACAAGAGAGAGAGAGAGAAGGCGAAGAGGACACAGTCACCATAGCTAACAGAAGAAGTCCCACTGCTGCAGATGAGAAATTAAGATTTCATGGTCCAGTGTCATATGCAGCAGTTAAATCAGGAAGCACCAGAATAATACAGTAACCAGCACCAGTAGCTAAAGAGAAGTTATTAAAAAGCTTTAGAAGTGCAGATTCTGTGCTGTGTGGAGATGTAAAACCAGACTGTAAGAATATTGTGATCTTTCAGATAGGGCATTCATTAACTACAAACTATTTTTTGCAAGGGTTTTTGAAAGAAAAGGTAGTTTTGAAATGGGTCTAAAATTCAGATCCAGACCAGGTTTTTTTAATCAGGTTTAACATTTCCAGGGACCATACCTAATGATTAATAACTGTGTGATGTTTAAAAGATGAGATGTACAATTAAAAGATGATTAAAAAAAACTATTCTTGGCAAATTGGCTAGTTTGAATGTTTTTCCCCTCAAGATTGCTCTTAAAATGATGAGGTAAAGTGAGTTTTTTTTTTCTTTTCTGCAGCCATCAAGGACTTTGAGAGCGCTAAAGAACATAGTGAAAATGACCGGCAGATCAAGGAGGGTCTGGAAAGAGCACAGCGGCTCCTCAAACAGTCGCAGAAGAGAGATTACTACAAGATCCTAGGTGTAAAAAGGTTAGATAATACACACAACAACTCTGTGTCATCTGCTAATCAATGCAGAGGCCTAATACTAATTTTTAAGTAAACACTATTAATCTGCTGTGCCTGCAGAACTGCCCAAAAGAAAGAGATCCTGAAAGCATACAGAAAGCTGGCGCAGCAGTGGCATCCAGACAATTTCCAGAATGAAGAAGAAAAGAAAAAGGCAGAGAAGAAGTTCATAGACATCGCTCAAGCCAAAGAAGTTCTTACCGATCCAGGTAGGTTTCAGTGCCATGTTTGTATCTTCATCCTGTTAATGTTTTATGGTAACTCAGTCCAGTTCTTCTGTTTCTCCGCAGAGATGAGAAGTAAGTTTGATCAGGGTGAGGACCCCATGGATCCAGAGAGTCAACAGGGAGGGGGGCATCACCACCACCACTTCCACGGTGGCTGGGAAAACTTCCAGGGTTTCAATCCTTTCGGTTCTGGACCTTTTAATTTCAAATTCAATTTCAACTAAGGATCGGTTGAAGAGACCAAGTGCCTGAATATACGTTAAGAGTCCGCCTATAGGAACCGGCACCTTTTGAACCTGCCCACACGCACGGTTCTGACACGACAAGCACCTTCAACCACCAATCTCAGCTATCAAGTGATCCCGTTTGCTAACTGTCATTCTTCGAAGCAGCTCCTGTACTTTCAGGGATCTTACAATCCAGAGCGAAAGGTTCATAGACAAGCAACGTCTGTGAGCGCTGACCTTTTCATTCCAGAGAATAAGATGTACATAGAAAACATTGATATTTTTCTATGAATCAGACTATGCTGTAAATAAGGAAATAAAGAGATATGAATGCTTATTTAAATTAAAAAATTGTTTTAGGATTTTTACTTTGAACACAATAGGCGTTTATATTAAACGTCAGTGCAATCAAATACATCATGAAAGATCTGAATCCCCTTTCAGAATAAAAATATCACTTTATTCCTGAGAAAATCCACATCTTTGAACATCAAGGCATAGAAACAAATGTATACACAGTCAATGGTGTAATATAAATAAAACACGGAATGTAAAAGTCTGTCTCAATAACTGGGACACAGAGACAGTTTCAGGGAATAGATCCGCAGAGCTGACTGACAGCAGTGGATATGAGAATTTATTCTGGAAATGTGCTCTACATCTTGGAGAGCTCTGCTTGGTAGTGTTCAGACTTTCAACACAAGGCAATTTAAAAGTGAATTTATTAGTGAGATTTTTGATTTAAATCGACAATTTGCAGTCACATATCTTTCAATAACAAATACTGTTAAAATATGATGGCAGAATATGTACTGAAACGGTTACAAAAAGGCCATGTGAAATGAACTGTGAAACAGTATAAACATTTATAGTCTCTGAAGGAATGTACACGATATTGACATATTTGTCCCTCATAAATATACACCAGTGCAATTGTTATTTCATTAACTGGCCAAAAATTTCAGATAACACTGCAATAATTGTAATTTTTTTCACAACAATTGTTTATGAAAAAAAAAAAAGGTATTTATACAGTTTACATCTTGAAGTGCGAGAGGACTCACACTAAACCTTCAAACCGTTCAGTATCGCATATATAAAATATGTCATGAAGTCCTTTAAAATGTTTCCTTGTGTTTATTTCCTCATTGTTCCTGTTGTGGAAAACACCTCTGTCTGGTTGAACTCAAGATTCACAGTAAGATAGGTGCCAGCATGAGCACTCAAGTGCTAAAGTTCATCACGTCGAGTGCCTGTTAAAATACAGATCATGTTCATTAACTGCTTTATACACAGTGCAAGAAAAAACTTTTTTAGTGATGACTACATCTCACACCTGTGTGCTGTGGTGATGAAGATGATGATGATGATGAAGATCTACCCTTAGTAATTTTCTCCTTCTGCTCCTTCACCCGTTTGAGAAAATGCTTTATCTCATTGTCGTACTTGGACCATTCTGAAACAATCCTCACCGCTGCACTTAACTTGGGCTCTTTGGTCTTTGGGTTATTGCACTGCAATAAATCAACACAAAGAAAACAGTCAATTGTGCTGGCAAAACACTTCCTTCAACCTTTTCCATCAGTGCTCAGAGTGGCCTGATTTAATTTCCTGAGCACTTAAAGTGAAAACTGCCAATGCTGTTCATCTATAATAGAACTTATATCAACACTTTCATGAGCTCTGAGTCACAAAACCCATAATGGCACTCTGATTGTGCCGCTAGCACAGAAAGTTCATATTTGAGAATAGCCAAAAAAAAAATAAGGATACCACATCTGAGCTCAAACTGGTAACTACTGTAGACACATCAGTTGAGAATCAACAATTTCACTGTTTCCACATTGATAAGTAATGGTTCTTAAGCATCAAAATATTTATTTATTTATGATTTAATGCCATGCCAGCAACAATGGCTATATTCAATGGCTATATATGCTTTCAAAATTCAGATAGATAGATAGATAGATAGATAGATAGATAGATAGATAGATAGATAGGGCATTAAAAAAAACAGATTAAAACTAGCTTTTTTTTTTATTGTTTCACAATATTACAGTTTGTACTGTATTTAACATAAAAAGTCTTACCACCATCAAACTTATGCATGGTAGTGTAGATGAACTAAAGGGATTGAACTTTTTATTAGTAGTTTGCAATTTGACGTTTTTAAACAGCAAAACAACTGAGCACCATACAGAGGAGAAAATGTTATAATGGAACGCTAAAGCAATGATATTATAGGGTGACTGCAACCACAGGTTGGCCCAAAAATAAAAGAATAAAACAAACAGAAAATGACAATTGCTTCCATATAGTGTGTTTGAGTAAAAATATCCCCACACAGCACTGGAGTAAGACTTTCACGGCTAAACTTGGTATACATTAATGAGGTGCGACCGCTGGATGGAATGCGAAGGTCAGCACTCTTCTAAACCTGCGTCAGACCCGAGTCCAGCCTGCGCTGTGAGCTGCAGCCCTCACACCCATTTCCCTCACTGCCATCTCTAATGAGACGTTTCCCTCTCCACCTCCCAGGAGCAGCCGGCAGGGAGGAAGAGGGTGTAAATGAGACTACTATTTTTGTCACTCTCTGTATGTGCGTTAGTCATAGTGGGAATGAAGAAATCTGGGTATGATCAGACTGCAGGCATTTCAACCTGGTATCACTTCAAATACTGTCTTTTGTCAAATTAAACGAAGCAAATTGATTGCTACTGCGGAAATTATAAGCAGTGCTAAATACAATGTGTGTGATTAAGCTGGAGGATGTATTTAAACTCTAATGTTCATCCCCAACTCTGTACAATAAGGTCTCCTTATGTTTGGTAACTATATTAGTATGTTAACGTGAATTATTAGCTATTATACTTTCAGAGCATTTAATAATTTACAATTATTGTTTTTTTTATTTAAAAGTTATACAACAACCCCAGTAAAAAAGTAATATTTAAAATAAATGTATTTTAAATCTATTCGTATATTTAAATAACATATCGCTCGATACCAATGTTGCCAAATCTGCGATTTTCCTGTGGAATTGGACTACTATAACACTGTTGCTGTGGTTTGCGTTTCATGTCCATGAGCAACCACAATAACGTGACATTTAGCCCCTAAAATGCGACTTTTACCAGCAGAAAATTAGGCTAGTTCTGAGTAGCAATTGGGGGGTTTTGTTGTGAAAACCTGGCAACCCTTCTCGATACTTACCAATATGAAAATTGGAACTTTATTTGGAGCACTTTATATTAAGCCTAAGATGTGTATTAAAAGAGATCACCCAAAAATTAAAATCCTTTATATAATTACCTTCATGTCATTATCATTATCTTCGAAACACAAATTCAGATTTCAGACTCATCAAAATGAATGAAGGTTTTAAAGGTTTGGAGTGACATAAGGGGTGAGTAATTAATTACAGAATTTTCATTATTGGGATTGTATAATCTCTGCATAATGTCAATCTATAAATATAAGGTATTTAAAGTGTACTTGCAATAGTTCCACTTCAGCACAACCAAATATACTTCAATTTATGTTTAGTTGGACCTCAGCACTACTTCTGCACAATTAAAGGGCATCTACTACAAAATTAGTTGTTCCATTTTAGCACATAAACAAGCACATACATATGTAAAGATATCTGTAGCATACCATGTAATATTTGCAATAACATATACCAACAAAGATGAATAAAAGCTTTAAATACATATGTAATAGTTCATGTGCCATGGCATCTTCTCAGTAATATTAAAATACAGTGTAGTGTAGCGCAGCATACTAACCAGATCTATGGTCTTGGCGGTAGTTTTGGATTTGTCATCACACCAGGTTTCACACCACAGCCACTCTTGAGGTAAAGACTTGATGGCTACTTGATGGATCATGTTGTTGGGAAGGTCCTGTTAGCATCAAACCCCAGAGAACATTTAAGTTGCATTAAATTCTTCTTTAATGGTCAACATGTGTGATGTCAAGCACAAACCTGGTCCAAGTTGGACAGACTGTTGGGATCTTGGCTTAAGGCTTGATACTGCCCCCTGAGGCGGTCTCCAGCGGCGATCTTTCTGAATTTCTTTAAGTCCACCACATATAATGCACTGGAGATAAAGGGCAACATTTGTTAAATATTACATATATCACAATATCATTCAACAACCATATCAAAATGTTTTTTAAATGTTTTGCGGTATAACCTGATGTGGTATTTCCTGTGTCCAAGATGAGAAGCCCAGTAGCCAGTCTTCCAAAAACGATATCCTTCCATTTCTTTTCGGCTGTCGCAGAATGGTGTGTACCCATAGGGGGCGCCCTCTAGATCCAGATCTCTCAGCTCCTTCAAATCTGCCCTGACAATCTATGCACAAAGTATGCCGGGTTATGTTTTGCAATTAGAGGTATCACTATTTGCTAATGTGCTAACAGGATGAATTGTTGGAGAAGTGCCTGTGAATTCTCTTGGCTGCAAATACTTAAAAAATGGCTAACTGTAAGACATGTATTGTTAAATGCGATTAACAGGTTGGAAATGGATGCATATCAACATACGACTAAATCTGCTAAAAAGGTGAACAGAGAACACTGTACAGAGTACCGTTTCCCACAACGAAACAAGCCCTTATGTAGTATGGCTAAAGTGAAGTATAGATGTGAAGAGAAGCATTGTTCTTCTCACCTGATCAGCATCTACAAAGATGATCTTGTCCACAGCCAGTGGGAAAAGCACATCCAGGAAAAGGATCTTATAACCCCAGATGATACGTTGCTTTTCTGTCTGCTGGTGAAGCCAGCGAGGCCACTTATACTGGACCAGCTCATACTGGAAACCATAAGCCTTCGCCATGTGAGAGATGGTGTCCTGTACACACACAAGCACAAAGGAATAAACCACAGAGAATGACACTAAGATTATGACAAAGCATCAATTTAATCTTTAATGTTGGATCATCCCTTTAATAGCATGACTTCTGTTCTTCTCATGGTTTAATGTTTGGAAATGAATTCAAGACAGGCATGAATGTATTAGTATTGCAATTTTACAAATGTATTATGTTTATTTTTGTAATATTCTTACTATTACTTCATAAGAACATTGATATATGATCATAAAATGTTAGTCCAAATTGTATAGCCTTTACAAATAAACAAAACAAAATCATTTTAATTCACAATTGTAACGATCAGAAAACAGCCATTAGATTTTTACACAAATTGTGCAGCTCCTATATTAAAAGGTATATAATAAAATTATATAAAGTATATAAATAAAAAGTATGTCATATTAACATCATAAAAAATCTGATGCCATAAACTTTGTAAATTCAGTGAAAACTAACATTAAAAATGAATTTAAAAAAACACTTTGCACCCTGACTCTCAGAAATAACCTCTGCCAGTGAAATTGAAAATGTAATTTCAGCCAGCTCTTGCTATGTTTGTGTACAAAATTCTTCAGTCAGTCAGTGAACAGCCAGATGAGAGCCTAGAGCATGCTGGGAATGATAGCAATCTTACCTTGAATGAGGGGGAGAGGTAGTTTTTGAGGAACCAGAACTTGACAGGGGTTTTGGTGTGTTGAAGAACAGACAGCATCATTATTCTATTAGGGGAATAACGTGAAGTAGAAACACATGAGGAGTTAAAGATGACACTGACATTGCCGAGTTCATACGTTCATAAATAGTGGTCCTACCTCAGGAAGCGCTCATATAAATGTCCAGAGGCTACTGAGAAAATGTTGAGAATGTCTTTCTTCTTGTCATCTTCGTCCACACTCGGGCCACCGGCAAAGCTGCAAGACACCAAACAACACACACTTATCTCAACAATCTCAGCACAGCAACAGGGATACAGCTCTGCTAAAAATCGGTCATTATTTTCTGCATCATTTACCCCAGTCTTCACTATCGCATGATCATTGAAATCATATTGATTTGATGCTCAAGAACCCATTTTTTTATTTGTGAACTTGAAAACATTTGTGCCGCTTAATATTATTGTTCAAAACTGAGACACTTTTCTCAGGATTCTTTTAGACAGCAGTTTTAATAATCTTTTTGAAACAAATGAGGTAACAAAATATGAAACCACATGGAGTCATCAAGCAAATGATGCTAGACTTTTTTACTTGCCAATAACTTGTTGGTTTTGCCGACTCTGTTTGGAAACAGCACCATTCAATTTTACTTCATGTCGGCAAACCATACTGTATGTATGTTCTGAGGTGATTAAGAGATTTCTGAAGATCTCAACCTCCATCATTACCGCAAAACAAAACCAAGTGCCATCTGTAGCTTTCAGCAACCACCCTAGCCAAGATCTCACCTACTGCTGCCTCTGCACAGAAATTCATATTAGAGCATTTTTTTTAATACGAGTATCACACCTTTGGAACATTTCAGTCTCCTGTTTCCAAGCTACAAGCATACTTCCCAAGAAAAAAAAAAAAAAAAAAAAAGGTGGGATGAGGTTTGTTTAATAATGTGAAGTGGAGGTGATGTAACACTGCTGAGACAAGGCGGAATTTTGGATAAACCTGGCAAACTATTTCTAAATGTGAAGAACGATGTGTAAAAATCAAGCTGAGGGGAAACACGGTGAACAAGATAGATCACAGATTACTGACTGAAATTTTGCTGTGTCACTTACTGACGCAAGAAAAAGTGAATAAGTGGGAAAAAAAGTGAAAAAGTAGAGATCAAGTTCCCTACCTTTTCTCCAAAGAACTCCACACACTTCTCAAAGACAGCAATGAGCAAAGGAGACAGATCATAAAACGTAATAAACAGAGCTGTTCATTAAAATGCAAACCCTCTGCATTTTAATACGCAAATTATACACTACTCTTCAAAAGTCTGGGGCCAGTAAAAGTTTTTACACAAGAAAATAATACTTCAATTCAGAAACAAAAGTTACATTTATACTGTTATTTCAAATAAATGCGGTTCTTTTGAACCTTTTATTTGTCAGAGAATCCTGAAAATGTAACACAGTTTTCACAAGCATCATGTGACATCGAAGCCTGGAGTAACAGCTGACGAAATGAGCTTTTGCTATGAAATTGCAATTAGCTATGATAAATCACATTTTACATGTGTATTAAATACTTATTTTACACCAAATAATGTTTTGCAAGCATGTAGTTTTTACTGTATATAAGACATAAGAACATGTTTCTTTCAAAAAACATTTTTGTAAATTTTACAACCCCCAAACCTCTGAATGGCAGTTTATTTATTTATTTATTTACATAGAGACAAATAGTCATAGACAGGCCTAACCAGGATCTGCAGAACTTTTCTCACACCGGTTATAGAAATGTTTGCAGAACGATGATAAATGAGTCTGTTATCAAACTACCCGAAAACATATTTAAAAAAAAAAAAAAAAACAATTTCCTACTTTCTCTATGTAGACCCAACCATAGCAAAAAATCTTGCAATCTGTTTTTCTGTGATATTTTTGTGAAATTGAAGTGTTGTTCACCCTTCAGCTTTTTAAGAACAGATCTAAAAGATTATAATTAGTACTTCAAAAATCAGACTCACCTGGTTATGGAATCCCACAAGCCTTTGGATTCTGTTCCTTCGCTTAGAAGATCCTCATTGAGTTTGTCAGGCCTTTTCTGGACCTAATATTTGAACAGACGTTACTTTTTCATTGGTCACATCAGCTGGTTTTTTATATTGAAGCAAAGTCTGTGAATGCACGTTAGCATGATAGATTGTACATACTATAATAATGTTACAGACTTACTCTAACTTTGATGATCTTGCTGTGGAAGCTGTTGAGCACCACAATGACATCGCCAGCATCAACAGGAGAGTCTGTGCCATCATGCCTAAAACATACATAAACAACACTAAATGAACAATAAATGGTATATCTGCCCTTTCCGAATGAAATATCAATGCTTACAACTCCTAATTCAAATGCATTAAGATAAGTAACAAACAATGCAGAAGAAAGAACAAAAGAAGAAAAGAAAGAAGAAAAAAAACTACAAAACTACAAATTTAAAAGAACTAGAACTAGAACAAGGACAAGACAGAACATAAACAGAAAATAAACAATAACAAGGAAGAGATAAGCAGAAACGGAACAGTAAGAACAGGATAAACAAAAGAACAACAAGAAAAAGATAAACAGAAAAACAACAACATCAGCAAGCAGAAGATATAATAATGATTACAAGATATACAGGAGAAGAAGAAGAACAACAACAACATGATGAAGAAAAACAACAAAAAAGGGCAAGAACAAGAAGAGGAGGGACAGAAGAATAACAATCAGAACAACAAGGATGAAAACTGATGAAGAGGATGAAGAACAGTTAGTAATCATTTGAGGAATAT
Organism: Puntigrus tetrazona; assembly: GCF_018831695.1. Classification (NCBI taxonomy): domain Eukaryota; kingdom Metazoa; phylum Chordata; class Actinopteri; order Cypriniformes; family Cyprinidae; genus Puntigrus; species Puntigrus tetrazona. The sequence continues at coordinate 10,539,306 of NC_056707.1, forward strand.
CAGTAGAGTGCTGCCTTGCAATCACTGTCATTATCATCCGATTCCTCACCAATGACTCACAATTCAATACTGAATTTATTTTGAGCGTTCCTTTTGTCAAGTTGTCTCAAAAAGTTGCGATGACATGAAAGCATAATAAATGTCCAGTGATACAGGACACAGAGTGCCATTAGCTCCGGCATCATAAACGAAACCCTGGATCCATTAGGGTGCACTTCCTCAGAAAAGGATATCAGTGAATTGAACACTGACAAAACACTGCCTTTCCATTCATTTAACAGTCAGCAGTGTGTGTGTCTAAGAGATACTTCCTCTTTTCTCTCACACGCTCTCTTTCTCAGTTGGTTTTGTTTTGTGCCAGACCCCAGACTGTATGAATAATCACACTAGCAGCGTGAAAAATGACACTGCGCTCCAACGTTAACCTGCAAGAACGGGGTATAAATTTTACTGTCTTCTATAATTCTGGAAGAAACCACAACTGTGTTTCCTTAAAGACTGGCTAAAATGTGCACAATCAGAGGGAATGAAAATTGATGACGAGCATTTTAGAGAGTTTTCATGTGGATCGTTAGTTTGAGCTTAGCCGTTTCCTTTTGTCCTTTATTTTGGATGTTATCTGTATTCATCGTTCAGCCTATCAACAGCAGACCCAAGACGACAGGTGATAAAATTCATAACTTTAAAAGGACTTTAAATCATTGTGGAAACAAGATATGCCAAAATGTAACCTAACTTTCAAACGTTTAGGGTCAGTACGATTTTTTTTTATCCAGCAAGCTATAAACACGTTATATCCAGTAAGGATGCATTAACTTGATAAAAAGTGACAATAATATATAGCCTTGGTGAACATGAGATTTAAAAAAATAAAAAATCTTACAGACCATTAAACTTTTGAAGATTAGTATATGAATGTAAATCTGCAAAGAGCAAAAAAAAAAAAAAACTCACGCTTGTATCTGATAGATGTCCTCTGAACGGCCCTCACGCAGCCTTAGGATCCAGGCACCGGGGTTGGCTTTTAACTGGAAATAGCCCTGTGAAATGTGCTGGGTTAGCTTTTGATTTTGTGTTCCACAGAAGAACATCAGTCATACAGGTTTGGAAAGACATGAAGGTGATGAGAGACATCTCATGTTGGGTCCACGTAACTCGAAAGGGAGAATGAACTCACCAGGTTGGCCATGACAATGGTGTCATGTATGAGAGGTTCCTGTCTCATGCCCAGCGTGAACTGAAGCCCTCTGGGAGGCTGACCTGTGGACAGGTCAAAACAGTGGCCCTCCAACAGCAGATACTCAAGCTCATACTCTGCATTGACTACACCGCTGACCTGACAACACAGTAGGAGAAGATCCATCACACTGACACTAAACATGTAACAGTTTGTTAGTGAAACACAAACCAGACCCGGTAAATTTATAACTGCATTTACAGTCAGAATTCATACCTCCTGAAGGTGGATGTTATCTAGATCATATGGGCTCCTGACCGCCTCTACCATCCAGCTCTCTGGGGTGATCATATTAAAAGTGAGCAGAGGAGATTCTGGGATTTCAGTAAAGCGGGCCACAGGGCCAGGGGAAATGGAGTTGTTGCCGAAGAATGAAACATCCGGTTCCAAAACATATCGATAAAAGCTGCCAAAAAGGAAATGTAGCTATAATAAGTCAATATTATACACTAAACTGGTGGGAACAGCTAGAAATATTTTTTTTTAGCATTCTTCTCACTTCTTAAACTGACTTTTTTGAACATTTTCGAGGAATAAACTTAGTAAGGTTAGTTATAAACAAAAAATGACATATTTAAACTCTATATTTAAAATAAATGTATACATTTTGTCGTTGAACAAATAAGGTAAAAATAATTGCACATTACAAAATCTTGCATGCATGTCAACCTGACGTTTGGGACTTCCAAAACCAAAATATGAACATAACTCATAACTCATAATAGGGGCACTTTAATTAAAATAAATTCCTGCAGCATGAGAACAACAATTTCCTGGAGTTTCCTGGAAACAGTCTTAAACGCAGCTGCACCTTTTTCTATACCTCAGCTAAAGGATAGTCCACAGAAAAGATAAAATTCACAGATCAGTGGCTTCTAAACTATTAAATTAGTCTTTATATGTAATATGGAGATTATTCAAAAAAACTATGCCTTGTCCTGAAAACATGCAGATTCTGCATTCTGACTTCACACGAACCATTTTAACCACTAAACTCTGTTAAAAAAAACAATATAATAGCAGCAGAACAGTACTAGCTGCTATATGACTGTGTGTGTGTGTGTGTGTGTTTGTGTGCACGCACATGCATGTCCCCCGACCCCCTTCAGAGCTGAAGTTTAATTAAGCTTTTGCTCTCACCTCTTCAGGGGCATCTCAGACAGCTTGGCTCGACAGTTCATGAACACCTGCACTTTCATATTGACCACTTGACCAAGCACCTGCAGCACACACAGAGGAGAAGGCCAGGTTATTAACCACTCACACACTCACAAACAACAGGATTCAGGAGGGAAGGCTCTAGGTCACGCTCTATAGGACCGCATACAGATGAGCCAACCGCTCTCATTTCACGTTCTACATCTATATAAAAAAAATTCTTTAAGGACCATTAAAAAAAAATTAACCGAATAGGAAGTTGGACATTGAGAATGCTTTTGGAAGCCTCTGCAATAACAAAGCACACTGTCTTTCAGCTGAATCACAGCACAAACAAGCCCCGAGAAGCAGTAAGCACTTAGATGTGACCAAAGTCTTACGTACAACTAATAAAGGAGCCAACTTCTGTGCATCTCTGGTCAGAGGGTCCACGATGGCAACAACATCATAGGACACCTCATCTTCCCGCTGTGCCAGCTGAAGAACGCTGTTAAAAGACACATCTGGTCAGCTTGATTCATTGGTAGTGCTGCGTTAATGAGAAAAACTGAAGTAGAGGCTTTTAACATACTGATAACGCAAATGGACTACTTCAGTGTCACAAGGAGCTGTGAATATGCATAAATAATAAGAGGAGCTGATCATAGCCATGGAAACCCAGTTGGGTGGAAGAGGTTTATGTTTGAATATGCAGCTGACTCACTCTTTCATTGAGTGAGTTGTCTGACCAATAAGTGATTTAGATTTAGACCCATTTATGAACCGATTAAATAAAAAATAACCGACTCAAAGGACACAATTACAGCGCAGACATCATCACTGAGACACTTTTTATGCAACCATGTTATGCAATCACAAAAGCAGAAAAAGGGTATAGTGAAATGCATTGGGGTGAGAGTACTTTTTAAAAGATGGATAATCTTAATATTGCACCTGTGTTTGTCCTTCAAAAATTTGACGTCTTTTCTGGCCTCTCCTTTAGGTGATGCAGTGAGAAGAGCGTCTACTTTCATGATTAGATCACTGGCCCTGTAAAGAGAAATAACAGGTTTCTGGGGTCCACTCAAAAAACCCATTTTACATCTACAGTCGTATTGGTTTGGGATGACAAGCAAAAACATAGCATACTTTTGGGCATTCAAGTTCATCTGCTTGATCTTAGATTTAATCTTTTCTGCTGAAGTGCGAAGTGTGATCTTCTCTAGCAGATGGAAATCTTCCACATTAAACTCTTCTTCCTCATCCAGTAGGCTCAGGGTCTAGAGAAGACAATGATCTCATTGTTAGTCAGAAGGTATGTTCGAGGGAAGTCACAGGCTGAATTTCAGTCTGCATCAACCACCAGCACCACAGGTATCAGAGCATGTGAGCTTACCATTGTACAGAGGCTCAAACTTTCACACCTAGAACCCATAAAAAAAAACTCATATCCTACTGCGAGAGACAGCGATTTATATGCATGTCCATGGCAGAACATTTTTAGTGCTAATAAAAGTAAGGTTGACAAGGTTTTCATTTTTTGCTAATTTTTGCAAAACCAGTGTGCCTGTATTAGAAATTTCCTTTATCTAGCCCATGTTTCAAAATATTTTTGAAATCGCATAGATTAATATTTTTTTTTTATCAAGTGTACAGCTGTAGTTTTTTTGCATTTTGAAAAAAAATATTTCTGTGTTTTGTATATCTCTGTGTTGTGTTTGTTTATCCTTTCTTTTTGGAAGATAGAAGACACTTTAATTCTCCTTTGTAAATCATTTAAGGTATGAAGAGTCAACACTCTTCTAGATGAGCTCACAAAAATAGATGACTGGCAACTACTAAATGTTTAAGAACTACCTGACTTAATTGTGAATTAAAGCAGGAATGTGTTAATAAAGCATTTATTGGCTATTTGCAATTATTATCATGTGTCTAAATAATAATATGTATAAATGCACCATTTAATAGTTTTTTATTTATTTATTTGCACTTTCTAAATGGCCTTATGAACCACTGACAACTCCTAAATAACGTTTCTAAATAACGTAATACAATTCATTTCTAATAAAGTACGAAAATACAATTAATAAACATTATAGATATGCTCAAGAACAATAATGAACTATTAATGTTGGAACAATGCTTTATAATGCATTTACTAATGCTTTAAAAATGATTCATAGTGTGGCGTTATTCTAACAAATTTGATTGTAATAATGCAATCAAAAAAAAGTGTGCCTGTATTAGAAGTTTCTATTACTTTGCTCATATTTCAATATTTATTAATAGATAAACAGAATACATAAACAAACATATAAAACATTAAATGTTATTTAAATATATCCCAAATTAAAAAATAATAATTGAACATATATTTTAGTCCTGTTTTGTATTAATTATCTTATAATCCCAAAGAAAACAGCTGAAGTTATTCAACCATGGCTTTTTTAGAATGAAAACTAATTTTGAGGATCGCATCGGTGTGTTGGAGAATGATAGAACGTTGCTGCTGTTTCAGGCTGCAGCCCATTTTGTGCTTGTCTGTCAACAAAGACTTTGCTGAAAAAGCACAGCGTTATGACAGTTCGGTGGTTCCGTGTGACCTGTGACCCCTGCAGCAAAGGATGCTGAGTGGACGCTGGTGAATTAACGCCAGGCTTCATCTCTCTCCTCATCTCCTCACAGGTTAGGACAGGCCAAGCAAGCTTCTTAATACTGAGTCAACAAAATGAACGGCCCCATGTGAGGGACCAACTGGTGAGACCTTAGAATTCGAACTATTTATCATCCAGATCAGCGGCGTGTACCATAGGTCATTAGGTTATAAATGATTTCATAACTCCCATGGAAATTTTCTTTAGCTGTCTAAAAGAGGAGGGGTTGTTTGTGAATCTCACCCTGCCGTTGCTGACTACAGCTCTCTGTCCGGCTTTTAGCTTCAGAACTTCCTTACAGTACTTCTGCTGGCTGTGCAGAAAGTCCACCTCCATCGTGTTGAACTTCTTCTCAAAGGCATCATGGTCCATACCCTACAGGAGATCAAACACATATATAATACACATTTATATATATAACACATAATTAACCTTTACTGCCACTGAATAAGGAATAAGTATTTTTAGAATAATAATCTTTCTGAATAAATTTCACACTAAAGATTTAGGCGACGAAATCCTGTGTCACCTCAGGTTTGGACTGATTTGAAGTATAGTAAAAATGTGGAAAGAACAAATCGATCAGCTCATTAGTTTGTTTTTTTTGATTACACTGCAATGAGGAAATAGTCAGTCAATGACTTATTGACACCTAAATGGGGCACATTTGTGCAAGTGCAGTCATTAGGGTATTTTGAGAGGAGTCTAGACCTTTGAAAAATGTGTTTCCATTGGAGACTGTGTAGCGCTAATCAATCATTAAACATTTTCATTTATTAGCCTTGTAATGAAAAAATGGCTTCAGTGCCGATAACAAACCTCGGGTGTATGAGCTGTGCAGAGTCAGATTATTAGTGATTCCAGCATTTGGCCCTTATGAAAAGAAGCAAAATGCTAATATCAGCACAACACCTCTCCCTGCCATCCAATAATAGAGCCATTACAGGTCCTAGACACAAGCTCTCAGGGAACCTAGAATCACTCTCTCCAACCATTTTCAACTAATAAAACTCCTTTTATCTTACATGTTATGATGGAAATAAATAGAAGGAGCAGGACAACGAAATAACAAGACAGAAAAAAGCAAAAGAAAGCTCTCCATGTGTCTTACAGACCAATCAGATTTTCAGAGACTTGCAATACTCTGTCAACAAGACCCTAGATTTCAATTGTGGCTGTAGGAGGTACAGGGCAGCAATTCCCAGAAATGTTGTTTGTGTATAAGTCTGAGAAAATTACTTATGGCTGAGTGGTTTTGCTTTTGGATGTGGTGATGAGGTGAAGGGACACCGCGGAAAAGAAGAGAGGCACTGCTTGTGTCATTTCTTGGTGGAACCTATAAAAGTTGTATTTGATGTTGTGTTTTTGAAGACACAAGCCTTCCAGCTTTTGTAAAAAGCATTAAATGAAAGCTATACATGATGAAAGACAATGCATTACAAGGATATTAAATTCATTAAAAAGTGTTGAATCTACCTAAAAAAATAAGATCAATTTATATTACAAGTAATGATGCATAATATTTAAGATGAAATATTTTGTCTATATTAGTTTTTATATAATAAAACACTAATAATTAGATAACGTTGTTAAAAGTACTCCATTTACAGTATAAATCCATTTTTACACTGTACATTATAAGATTGTGATGTCTAAATTCATTCGTAGTACTTGCAACGATGTAGCAATTATAATATTCTTGGCTTTTTCAAAACTGACCAAAAGGTTAATATCAGTGCACCCCTAGTCACAGCGATATAAAATTGCTCTAAATCTGGTTATCAGTATAATCCTACAAGAATCTTGCAGCCTTAAACAGCCAACATGGAATTAACAATCTGTATTTCTGTAATGTACTTTCTGGTCTTTCAAATCAGACTGACAGGAGAAGACGACGATGGCACATTTCTAGCAACTTAGCTCAAGTGACATGAATAAAAATGGAAAAAGAAGAAGAAGAAAAAAAAAAACACAGTCAGGCTAGAAAAGAACAGGTGTGTTAAGATAAATCCAAGTCAAAATGCTCAACGCATAATTCCACATTACCCAGACACAGTATTTCACACTCCACTGACCTGTTTAAGTAAGTGCTTAATCTTGGTGCCTTGTTTGAGGAGCTCCACATTTTCTTCTTTGAGGAGTTTTAGGGTGAAGTCGAGCGAGTTCTTGTTGCTTTGTGTGAGGAGAGAAGCCCAGACGGCTCGGTACAGAGCACTGGTGTCCTCTGTGGGCTTTCCACTTGGGTTATTGATCACTCCGACGCGACAGTTAGAGCTGCCGGATTTCTGCAAACAAACACTGGATCAGAGACTCTCTCAAAAAAGGCGACCACAGCAAACAAGTAACATTAACCATGTGATTATGTGTGTTTCAAATTATTTGAGTCGGTCTACTTAAAATGAAATACTGATCATCATACAGAGATGTTGGGAGGAAGAACGGTGATATAAGTAAATGTTACTTGTAGGTTAAACAAAAAACAATACATAAGATTTAGGAGCTAACTGGATCAATATCTGTTTTCTTTACAATAATACTGCAGTTTTTAAAGTGGATAAACATTCAAACCTGGTTACATATTTAATCTACATTGTGTGTGTGTGTATATGTATCTGTATAGATGTATATCAGGGGCGTGATATATACATACATCTCAGTTGGATCATTAACTCTGGATTTCTTTCATTAACCAACACCAGAAGAATGCTTTCAAAGATGAATTGCTCTCAGATTAATTACTAAGATGCACGTGTGCCTCTGCTCTCTAAAGATGTGATTCCTGTGGATACAACTAATTGGAAATAAAAGCTGCAGTAGTTTACCATATGTTTCAAGGCATTCCGGAGCAACTGCCTCCCAGAGGACTGTTCAATATCTGCTACAATCCACAGAGTCACTCCGTATAACACCTCTTCTTCTACAATAAAAACGTTATTTAAGAATAATGCTTTTTAGAAAAACATAGTTTGGATAGGTTTTTAGCTAGTAAGAAGTGTTGTGATGTATTTGACATTTTTGAAAGTAACAAACAATGTAATGTTAATTATGATGTAATACTAGCAGCATTGAAAGTGCACCGTCAGACACTTGCTTCTAAAAACATTATAAAATATAAAACCCCTAACAAAATATAAATAGAAACAAAAAAGTCATGACTCACCATCTCTGGTGAAATACTTCATTCTCTTAGAGACAATTGCCGTTTTGTCTTTTGAGTCCAGGTATGAGAACATAGTTGTGTCATCCCAGTCATCAGCAACTATTTGTTCAATTATAACAGACATTAACATTGCAAAGGTATTGGCAGTGATATGTTGATGATAGTGATGTGACAGAATCATTGTGAAGGAGACTGCAGAGCGTGACTGTGACGGTGACAATGATACAGTGAGATGGCAGGTCAATATTGGTGATCATTAAAGGGCTACCTGGTGAGGAAGTGAAATCCAGATATCGCCTCTCAGAGCTCAGAATGAGAGGGTTGATACGGGGAACTACATTGGCCTGCTCCATGAGAAAGTCCACCACATCGACACTATCTGTGATCTGACCCTGGATATGACAGGAGATGCCTTAGAACTTGCTAACCAACCAGATTAAAGGATTACAGTCAATAAATTACATCATATATATATATATATATGTGTGTGACAAATTAATAACCAAACCAATAAGAAAGATTTGAAGAAACAAGATAAAAAGATATATAGCCTACCATAAAGACAGATCTTTGGAAGAAGTTGGTAGTTTCCATGATTTTTTGCAGAAGAACTGTCTCTAGCTCTTCTGGGTCCATCTCCTCACTACTGAGTGGAACACCATTGAATAGACCCACTGGTAAAGAACCTAAGCCGCTCTTTCTGTAAAACCCGCCTCCAGCCTGAAATAAAAACCCCACATCATGCTAAAAATTCATAAAGGGAGTGACATCTGTCCATGACTGCCTAGGCAGTGTTTCTCCTGCCCTGAAAGGTCAAGTTAATTTTATTTTCTCTGTAGCACCAGATCACAACAAAAGTCATTTAAAGTTTCCTTTCCTACAAAACAGGTCAATACCTTATTCTTTTATTAAAGAAACTAAATAGCCTTGTGTTATTTATCTTATTTACACTGCGACATCTCATTTCGGTGTGTCTACATTACATGGTCGTGCTCTCGGTATCGCATACAGCAGAGTTTCTCCAGCGGAGTGTGCACATGCATGTTGTGTTTCCATGTTTTATGAGGACTCTCCATAGGTGTAATGGTGTTTAGACTGTACAGACTGTATGTGTTACTGTTCTACACCAAACCTACCCATTATTGGAAACATTTTTAGATTTTTACAAAAATGTAATCCTGTATGTTTTATAAGCTTGTTTCTTCATGGGAACCTAAAAAATGTCACCACATGGTCAAAATTTACTGGTATTCCTATCCTTGTGGAGACATTTGGTCCCCATAACGTGATAAATACCAGGTGCACACACACCTAAAAATGTGTGCGCATACACAAGTGAGCAAACTGCCACTCTTATTTGTAAATATTAAGCCGCAAAAAGGCTATTTAGATATAAATGCCACGTATCTCTGTTAATGAATGGCACAGATGCACGGTTTTGTGTACTACTGTACTGAAGCTCGGGTGATGCTTCCGGTGATATTAACATCCGCCGTCTTTATGACATCTCCGAAGCTGCTTCATAAGCATCTTACTGTTCATTTGAGTAACACTATCCTCATATACAAACAGAAACGTAAATGTTTTCCAGGCAAGACGTCAAAACAAAACTTCAGTTTATTTCTTCAATGCTTTTAATTGTAAAGTTGAATCCCATTTAGTTAAGTGGTTTATATTTATCAATGCTATGAAAATCATTTTTAAGATGTACATTAATTATGAAGATGCAATGTGCACTGAAATTGTAATTCTCTGCACATTAAACTTGGGAATTTTAACAGGAAACGTACATACAGCAGTTTAAAGTTTTTGTCATTATAAAGCACATAACACTGTGTAATAGCATTACCTTTCTGTTGTCATCATAGCTTGAATCCACTCCAAGAATTCTGGCAGCATTTGCTTTTGGAAATTTCTTTTTCAGATATGCAGTTACTGTATCCACAGAGAGAGTCTCTCCAATTTCCACCCTGTTATATATCTGCATGCCACAAAAAAACCCCAAAACACTACACTTTAATGAACAAATTAGTACACTGGGCCTCATTTACTAAATGAACGTACTGCTTGACATTTCAGCTATTCATCATAAAACTAAAATGCAGTCATCCAAAACACTGTTTATTTTAAAAGTCCACTTGCTGTAAAATCAATTTTGGGTCTTGAAGTACAAGAACAATTGCATATGTAAAGGATTTTACACATTAGAACATGAGTGAAGTAAAGCCTTTTTTAGGCTACATATAATGTTAAGCAACCCATTTGTATCCTGTTTTTAATGACTGCCAATAGCCTAATTTGTGTTTTATTTTAGAGTTTAATATATTATTTTATAACTAGCTTAAATTTCAATTTAAAATATTTGTTGTAATAGGCTATAATGTTTATATTTACTAATAATTAATGTAACATTATTGTTACATACATTCGAATTTCACACCTAATGTGAAGGAGAAACCTAAAGTAACATTAAAGGCATGTGATTTAAAAGAGTCAGAGCAACCACAAAGACACTCACTGACACCATGGACGTAAAAGCCTGTGCTTCGTCATACTCCTCTGAGATGTAGTTTAACAGCCGAAAGAGAGCAACACCTGCATCCAAATACCCATCCACTTTATCATCTGCACTGACAACCAGCACAAACCCAATCCTACGACACACGGAAACATAAATGCACATCAAACCTGTCATAAAATCTGACCAACAATAAAATGATCAGTGGTGCTCATGGTAATAAAATTAGGTTTGTTAGTTGAATGTTAAGTAAGGTATAAAATCAGCTGCTTATAACACGATTACTCACTCAAAAAGATAAAAATGGAAATTGAATATTGATTTAAGTTGAAATTATATGCAAGAAACCATTAAATGAAATGAAAATAACTATGTAAGGAATTTTCTGTGACCATGGTCCGTCATTCAGTTTAGCACTCATTAATCAGGAACAATCAGAAACGCATTTCAGTACAAGTCCTTGAAACTGAAAAAATGTGTGGAGTGCACATACCTGAGTGGAATGTTATGTTTGTAAAATAGTTCTGCTAATTTCACCAACTCAATGCTCTCTTCTTGGACTGGGTCAAGAAACAGAACCTGTAAACAACAAATGAAACCATTTTTCAGTCTTTCACAAATTAGAATTAGACCGAATAAAGTCACACAAAATGGGTCTTCAGCAGTGCTAAAAAAGAGGGGCATCAGGGAATAAACATCCCTGTATGAACCTGCACACACAGCTAGATTTCAGCTTAGAATATAATCAGGCAAGGTGACTCACCAGGTTATAGAAGTTACGGCGTATTTGTCGAATAACTCCAGGAAATGTAGCTCTGAGGAGTTCCTGGACACTTGAGGGCCAGTGACGATACATGGAGTCCTTCTCAATATCATTAACCCACTAGACCATAACAGACATTTGTTACATTGTTAAAGCATCTATGTGATCAGTGAACGGCCATTTCATCTGCAGCTTGGCTTCCAGAAGTATTTTATCCATTGAACTTTTAATCATGGCATCTGATTCAAAGTTGATTCTTCGCATCCGAGAAGCTCATGGTAGGTCAGTCTTACAAGGTTCTATTATACCACATTCTCTATGTAGATTTAAAATATGGTATTTTACTACACTCAAATAATTAACGTCTTACCATAATGGATGAGTGGCGGATGTCCAGAGCGTAGCTGTCCTCTACAGTGGTTGATGAAGGCAAATGCAGAAACTTACTAACGCTGCTTCCTCTGATGCCAAGGTTATGAAGACCTTCGAGAATCGTAGCCTCGGTTCTGAGAATGTCCAGGATGCTACGGAGCGGTTAAGAATGGACATATGTACAGAATGGGTTTAACACACATAAAACATGTTGAGGAACATTAGTGGTGGTAAGAGGGTCTTGTGCTGGGATCATACCTGAAAGGGTTATGAATGTCCAAGTCAATGTGTATTCCATTAATAAACAGACTGGCATCTCCAGGTTGGATCCCCATCGACTCGCTCAACCTCTGAAATTTAAGGACCCTGTCAGCTACACCGTCACTTTATGGCCATCACATCATTCAGCATGGACATGATTTGCTGAAACATGATCTTTTTGTATTGGATTCCTCAAGGCACTCCAGAGTACTCATCAAAGTTAGAGAGGACATGTTTAATTTTCTAAAAATAAATCAGAAAAATCCTGGCCAACATGGCTGTACTTGAAACTTTTTTACAGTGCTCATCAGAAAAGTTGTTTATAAAACCTTACCTTTTGATTGTCTTCTATTTCTTTCCTCATGTCTTGGTTTACGGCCACTCTTGTCAGTGATCTGTGGGGACAGTAAAACATGTACAGTCAGTACCAGCTCTCGCCAACATCCCAGAACAGTCATAAAAACTCATTTTAATCTCAGAAAACCTGTTCCCTCTTAGACGCCATATCGGCTATGCTGACAAACTGTAAAGCACAGTAACTCTGACTCAGCAAATTGCGAACACCGCACATAAAGCTGTCTTGAGCAGCAGTGGAGGAAAGTCACAGTAACACATTAAAAATGACCTACACATAATGCATATGCATGCATTCTGTGCTGTTATACATGCAAAAATGCATAGTGGAATATTCTACAACAACTGTTACAGATCTTCCTGTTCTCAACATTTTTAATGTTTATTTTAAATGTTAGACTCAGCAAGAATGAACCTTTTAAAAAGGAATAATTTGTTCAATTCATTTTGATGCAGAGAGTTGTAACAAAGTTAATAATTTCTGTCTGGGATTTTCTCTGAGAAACCAAGACTGAATTTCAGACTTTTTACCTGGCTCTGCTTGGGAAATTTTGGCTGAGGTCTTGCATCAATTTGAGCGAATCAAACTTTGGCACAGTCATGATACGAGATGCTGCCTGGAAACTGAGGTCTATTGGAAAGACAGAAAAAGGCATTTCGAAATCTTTTTTTAAAAGAGCCAATAATTCATTAAAAATGCCTGAAATGCAAGAGTTAGTTAAAACTATTCACAATTAAAATATAAAATCTAAAAGTCTGTGATTAAATGAACAGCTGAATTCAACATTATCCTGATTTACTTGCACACAAACACAAGATAATTTTGAAGAATGGTTGTTGTCTTCTATGCAATAGAAGAGCTTTCAAGTCCCGTGATAAAAGGGCATCATAAAAAATGTCATAAAAGTATTTCAAACAACATAAAACAGTTTTTGTGATGAACATTATGAAACTGAAGTCACACATACAGCCCTAACTCTTCTTAATGCAATCATCTTAAATACAGCATCTTTGTTTTGCGAATGAATGATTGGTCTTGTTATTATAATAGGATACACTGTTTTAGTATGGAAAACAGCGACCAGTTTTGGAACAACATCAGGCTAAGAACAATGTTTTCATTTTTGGGTGAGGCAATTAATGAATGCATTTTTGATGAGTGAAAACATTATGATTGTGGATGCCATACAGCTTGATTTTTAAACTAGTCTAAAGAGTCTAGATGGACTTAGAAGTCTACAAAGTTATTGCAAATTCAAACGACTGTTTCAATAACCATCCTGATAACCATCATGAGAGTCCTTCATGTCAAGTTAAATAAATTGCTTCATTTATCTATCAGCACAAAACTAAAACGGCTCTTATTTAGCAACTTTGCTCCAGGTCTCGCAAAATTGAACTTGGCTGTGAACATGAGCATCTGTTCAGAAGTCTGAACAGGAATAGGACAGATCGCTGCAGCAAGCAAAGGGTACAAACTGCAACCTTTCCACTGCTTCCCAATTCATCAAGTGGACAGTTCTCTCCAGGAACCATATGGATTGCTTTAATCTCACTGGGTGACGCAGCACCGAGACCAGAACACCGTAAGAGTGGACCATCAATAACAACAGTCTGCCCACCTTGGAGCTCCCACACTTTGAGAGGAGTCATGTCATTGGTGCTCTCCAGTAGATGCTTCCTAAGCTCTCCAAGTTCATCCTGAAGCTCTGGGTGAGACTTTCTGGAGGTGAAAAAGGACACAGTGAAACATTGTTTAAGATACTGTAATGTGCAATATACGTTAATTTTTTATCTATTGTATGTATGAATATATGTAAACTGTATAATAAAGAAAAAACAATTGAGAGCTCACTTTAATTTGCCAAACAGAAATCCTTGGACTTCATCATTTTCATCCTCATTATCAGTGGAAACCGATTTGGATTCTGTAAACAAAGTCAGGTCATGTCAGTTTCAACTGATTTGTTTCAACATCATTAGCTACCTCATTTTATAGAAAACCAATAAGTAGTTTCTCTACTACTAATTTTGTAGTTTAACTACAATTCAAAATTTGGGGTTGGTACATTTTTGAAAGATGTCTTCTATTCTCAACATGGTTCGGTTTATTTCGTCCAATCAGAAATCATCTAATATTCTGATTTGGTGCTTAATAAACATTTAAATTTTTTTTAGTTGTTAACAACTGCGCTGGAGACTGTGATACATTTTTCAGGATTCTTTGAAGATAAAGAAATTTCAAAAGAAAAACATATACTGTATATGAAATGCAATTACTTTTTAACAATGCAAAGGACACTACTTTCCCTTTAGATTAATTAAAATGCTTCCATGCTAAATAAAAGTATATTCAAACTTTTGCAGAGTAGTGCAGTTTGTCAAGCTAAAACCGACTATAATAATAAAATTGTTATTGAGTTATTGAACCATTTATTACGTTGACATTTTTTGTTACACAAAAGGCACTTTGCGATTGTACGGTACCTTTAACTTGTGTGTCATCAACGGCTTTGTACTCTGTGCTTTTAATTGCCAGTTCAACACCGTATCCAGACAGCAACATCTTTTCACTTTTTGACTCCTGTGGTGAGAAATAAGCATGTGGGCAACAGGTATTTACTATAAGGCACAGACAAATCATTATAAAATTACATCGCTAATACTCACAGACAAAAAGTGTCGCAGCACATAGATGACTTTACCCTCCTGTGCCCGCTCTGACAGAACCTTATGAAAAGTATTAAACTCCTTTGTGCCGATTTCAGCATAAAGAACGGCTACAGGCAGGTCTGTCCCGTTGACTCCGGGGTACTGATGGTCAGACTTGTACAGGTAAGGTCTTGGCCTGCATAGGACACATAAAAGACCATAAAAGACCACTCAAAACCATATATCCACCCCAAATATTTTTGAATACAGTATACTGTTGTTTATTGTTACCTGCCTGCTGCGGTCTTCAAGAGCTTCTTCATATCCTTGGTGCTGCATGCATTTTGACCGTGAACAACCACAAAAGCAGCGCAGCCATCGGGAGGAGGTTCATCACTTGCTATCTATATATTGAAAAGAAATCGTTAACAATACGCCCATGGGGTAAACCACAGAGTAGCAAAAGCTTCGAGCTTTAAAAAAAAATTATACTGATGGTATGAATATAAGTGTCAAGCATTTGGTTTTATATAAAATCATTCTGACATACAGAAAAGGACTCACTTGTTGGAAAGCATGCACAGCCGGTGAATAGGCCCTGAGAGATAGAGACAGTTTCAACAGGCTGACCTGAAGATCTGTCAAGAACTGTCCAGCCTTCTTGATTATCAGGTTATAATATGACCGGACTGACTCTAAACACAGGGAAGTAAATATCTGAATTTATCCAATTCACATCTTACACACCACTCATCGAATTAGGAAACACAGCAAAAAATTAAAAGATTAATTACCTCCATTTTTGTAAACAGTTAACTCTTTTACAGTATCAACAAACTGCCAGAACTTCTCTTCACCATCTTCTCTGATGAACTCACTATGGAAAAAAAACATTTATAAAACAATACATACATCACACAAACATAAAACATAGTAATGAATACAAACAATAAAAAAGGGTTTTGCTATAATGAGATGACAGTGAAAGATCATTTTAGATATGGAATAAATTAAGTTTTCAAGGCAGCAAATTGAAATCTTATTCAAAAAGACTTATTAAACAAATTATTTGATAATTATTTCAACATTGTCTATAATTTCTCATTAACTGCATGAAAATGTGAACAGTTTGGTAACTAAAGAAACGGTAACTAGTTGAAGCAGCTAAAACATCTCATGTCCATTTTAACATTTAAAAAAAGGTTAATACATGTACAAATAAACGAATTGAATTAAGTCCTTTATATAAATATGAAGGATAGCCAGTGAAATACTGAACTACGGGAGAATAATAAGTACTCCAGCCCACCTTGTCTCCAGCAGGAGAGGGGTCATGGACCATTTAGCCTGAAGAGTGGCGACGACTCCTTTAGATGCAGAGTACACATGCTGGACCCTCAGCAAGACCAGCACAACAAAGACCACCCTCATGATCAGACACTGCTAAAAGACAACCTCAGTAACTAATAACGAACAAATATTTATATTCATTTGCATGCATTTATAAAATTGCCAAAAAAAACCTTTTATTGATGTTTTCATTTATTAGAGAACACGTGGACATTTTGTCATAAAAAGCTCCTACTGATTGTTTTATGCTTCAGAATTGCAATAATATTAAAATTATAGCCCGATTTTTACAAATAGATAGGCTGTAGAAACACAACATATTACTTTCAGATCATTGTCAATAAACAGCAGGCTTCCTTTATAACAACCGATCCCATATATCGACACGATACACTATAGGCCAAATGTTTGTAAAATCAAATATGTCTTATTCCAAGACAACAACATGACAATAAAAAGTATCGACAGAAAACCACTTCCATATTCACCTGATCAAAAGCTAGGGAATCTGATTTTTTTTTTTTTTAAATGAAAATGTTCGGTGTAGTATTTGTAAAACAAAGTAAGGCGACGTTAAACTGTCCAGCAAAACGCCACGTAGCTACAATGTAACGTTATGTGTCAATTAGCGGCTACATAATTATTACACGTTTTCTTTATTTTACAGACATTAGCGTCCCTGTCAAGCTATATACACTACATGCAAATCAGATGAAACAGACTACGGTTGTGATTGGCCATTCTTATGAATGAAGAAACAATAAGATGGGAAAGGGGATAAAAGGCATCCAGCACAAACCCTCAACCCCATCGGCATTTCTTTTCAGAAGCAACAACGATATATTATTCAACGGCAATAATCCGCGACCTGACCCTGTGATACAGAGTATGAATATGTTTTAATAACACACCTAAATCATCGGACGTTGAGCCGCTGTGTTACCCGGTTTCACAGGACGCCGCCATTGAGGGGTCCTGCATCTTTAATTCCCTGTTTCACAAACGGGAACGCGATACATTGTTTCCTCTTTAGTAAACAACTCCAACATTTTAATGATTTGTAGGCCAAGTATTTTAAATAAAGTT
This sequence comes from Puntigrus tetrazona, assembly GCF_018831695.1. Classification (NCBI taxonomy): domain Eukaryota; kingdom Metazoa; phylum Chordata; class Actinopteri; order Cypriniformes; family Cyprinidae; genus Puntigrus; species Puntigrus tetrazona. The sequence continues at coordinate 10,556,850 of NC_056707.1, forward strand.
CAGCGTAGTAATGGCAGAGAAGTATATTTCAGCATTGACATATTTTGTAAGTTGTACGCCGGAGAACGTTGTTCAGGCATTTTCATGGACGACTAAGGCAATTGATGCAGTCGGAAAGTAACGGTGGAGCTCCAAGCATGTGGAGTTTATGTCAGTGGTATGAACAAACGGCGGGTTTATCCAAATTGATTCATTTGTAAAATATAAAATATCGAAATGGAACCAAAATATTGTACCCACAAACTACTCATCATATTTTTTTGTTAAAACAAACCACACATTTTCATCTATATGAGTTTTTGAGCTATAGATTTGCTATCAGTTTTGAGTGCATACCTAAAGGTGAAAGAGACATGTAGGCTATAGGTATTATATGTGTACATAGGTCTAGCTGAATTAATGAACGCATTTAATATTGTTAAAATTTATATATAAAAGAGATTGGGATTGATGTGTTAACATAATGCATATATCTCGATTTTAAGTCGTGTTTTTATTTTGATTCTAAGTTACTCCATAAGATACGAGTTAGAATTTAATACCAATAATAGGCTGCTACTTTAAGTTATTATATAATTAGAAAAATAAACCAGAGAATTTAGCGATTTGTCAAAGGGGCACTGCATAAGAAAAAAGCGAATAGCTATTGGCCGGATGAGACACATACGTATCTGCCATGAAAAAACACAAAGAAAAATAATGTTTTTCGACCACAAAACACCGCACAGGCATAGTTAATTTGACATTTGTGAAGTTTGCAAACATGTTTTTGCATGTAGCCAGGTTTATTTAAATAACCACCTATTCACTTATTAACAATGTATTTACTTTCTGCATTAAAGAAAAAAGGGACGAGTGATGTATAAAGAATGCCATAGCACGGGTGATTATTGGCAATGGCATTACAAAACTAAAATTAAGTATAAAACTTAGTCTGATAATAAATAGTCTCGGTCTGAAATATGACAGCACTAATCTACTAATATCTCACTTGGCAGGTGACAGCTGAGATGCACGAGCAGAGACGTTTATTACCTGGTACTAATAAACACAAAAATAAGTATAGTCTATGAAGTGCATAAAATTAGCAGAAAAAAAAGCATTTTAAACGAATTTCCAGAATGTACAATAAGCCATAAGGCTTCTCACCCAAACAGGATTGCCTCCAAATGACGTTAATATTCCCTTTACAGGATTTCCCACAAAGTGATATGGCACAAAGATTGCACAGAGCAAAGAACTGCGAAGAACATAATGGCATGCACACAGAGAATTCTCTCAGCAGTGGCGACACTTTATTGCTGAATATAGCGGAGCGCTGGACTGGGACCAGGTGCAGATGAAATTGTTTGCGTGCAACGAAAGAGCTCGCGCTATACCGTCTCATTGACATCATTCGCATCATCCCGCCGATGCGCGTCGCGAGATGGATGGAGAGCACGCTCTCATCGCGAGTGCGCGGAGATTCCGCAGACTAAAACAGAGCAACGAGGCAATTCAAAGCGTTTCATCTGAACGCGACGAGCAAACGTTGGCATTTTGAAGCCTTGCACTTTATTTTTACCACGATGTTCGGTTCTTAAACAGCCTTTGGTTACGCGTTTTGTTCGGTGACTTACACTTTGTTCGCAACTTTGCGAGAGAGCAAGTTTTTTTTCTTATGTGATGTCTTGGATGTCACACTTCTGCGCATCTTTTTTACCATATCAACATGTGGCATGGGTTTTTTGGGCTGGATCCCACGCGGACGTCCTGGAGGAAGACCTGGAGAGGAGATCATGATTCACACTAACTGCATGAAGAATTTCCTTGTGTTAAAATGAATGAGAAACCCAACAAATGGATTTTCATCCCAATTTTAGCCATTCTTTTTGTCATGATTGGGTACCAGTATATTTGTCCGGCGGGCGGCCAGGCTTGCCATTTCAGGACAGGAGACAAACTCGTTAGGATCGGTCCCCCGTCCACTCCAGACCCGACCACCGATGACCCGGAGGAAGACAGCCCAACTAAATGTGCGTCCAAATTCAACTTCACGGAGCGCGATCTGACACGCGACGTCGATTTCAACATCAAGGGAGACGATGTGATTGTGTTTCTGCACATTCAGAAGACAGGCGGGACCACCTTCGGCAGGCACCTGGTCAGGAATATCCGCTTGGAGCAGCCGTGCGACTGCAAAGCGGGACAAAAGAAATGCACGTGCCACCGGCCCGGCAAGCAGGAGTCATGGCTCTTCTCGAGGTTCTCCACGGGCTGGAGTTGCGGATTGCACGCGGACTGGACGGAACTGACCAACTGCGTGCCTGTGATAATGGACAAAAGGCAGCCTCCAAAGCGCAAGAGGTAACGCGCCTCCCTCTTTCTCTCTCTCTCTCATAAACTAATTCGGAGAATTCATTTGCCGCTCTGTTGCCTCTAATGAAGGTAATGATGAAGTGTAAAATGTAGTCTGAGGGTGTTTTCACACATGAGTCCACTCAGACCACTTTGACTAGACCAAAATGGCTTTCACACTCTTGGAAAAGTGGGCTTAGATCTCATTAATAAGACTACTAATAGGTACTGCTACAACTACTAAGCCACTAATTATTATGAACAAACAAACAAAGCAATATACAGAAAAATTTGACGTATGAACAACTTTTTTTTTAAAACATTAAAACAAGAAAAGAAACGGCATTACAATACAATTAAAGTAACATTTTCGAAAAAAGGCTGCATAGTATTGTTTTTGGAAACCATACTCTATAATCTTCGATTACAATTTAGAAAATATTTTTTACTACCATTAAGTAGTAATTTAAGCAATGTAGTGGAAATATTTTGGTTGCACTCACACCCCTTTCTGTTTTCACGCACAATAAACCTGGGTTCGAAAGTAACCAGGCCTTATTTTTGTCCATCAATAAAAAGCTCTTATTTTGCTTACCACAAAAATACACTGCTATGGGAATCTAAGATTCTTATTGTGTGTGACTGTTATTGTGAAATAATAAAGTTTTGTGTTCACAGTGCACTCAGATCTCCTTCAGAGATTTCAGTCCCGTTTAATTTAGTGGGATGTCATTTGGAGAGTTTACATATCTGAGTCAAAATTTGTGCCAACCACTACTGCACCCCTGAAACTAAGTATTTAAGGTAAACTTAATTTAACATATTTCCTCTGCCACACAAACGCTCTCCAAAGAGATCTGTGCATTATGAATCCATTTTCCCATTTTATGCCCTCTGCGATGTTTCTTTCACTGTTCAGAAGGTATTTTAGTCCACCATTAGTCTTCTCTTCATGTGAAGATTAATCTACTTCACATATGATTTTAAATAGTTATATTCACCATGTCAGAAAAGACAGTATAATTGGGGGTTTTCTTTGCCTGTGGCCTCTCTGTGTCATTCAGTGATGTGATTAATGTGACAGTGATATTATTAACTTATCACCCAACATGCTTTATGGCAAACACATTAAAATGCACAATAAAGAGAGAGCCGGTCAAAATGACTAAATGCCAAGCCTAAAATGTTATTTTCTACAGTATCTGTGACCATAGCTCTCTTACTCGGATTCTGCATTCCCGTTTAAATGACTGAGAGCCTGTGCTGTAATGAACTTTAAACGAGGTATCATAAAGCCGAGCTGAGCCGTCGAGCATTTCCATCTATAAACCTGACAGTGCCAGTCTGGACAAGCAAGCCATTAAAAAGTTATTTTAGTTGTTTACTAAGTATAATGATGGCTTAATATGGCAAAAATATGCAGACTTTCACTTTTATAAGTGCCTGTGAATAAAAGACATATGTGTTTTTAGTGCCTGTGAATGTCGTTCTCGTAAATAGCATATAAAATAGCTCTGTCGTCATCCTCGGCTACTTGCTGATCTAATGTTAGTCCATGAATTATGTTTGACACAACTGGCTGTGTCCGTGTCAGTTCTGCTCTTTTATCATGAAAACTTCAACCGATCACTCACTTTAACAGCCGCCAAGCATACGGATCAAAATAATTAGTCGCTAGGCCTACATGTATTGTAATGAAAGAAAATGTTAAAGCGCTCATTTTGAGGAACAGCTATAAAAACGCATGTCGCCTGTAAGGAAGTTTCAGAGAGGAGACATTTATGGGGTGAAGAGAAATTCACACACATACCCCAAAACGGCAAGACCACAGTTATATGATTCATCTCTGCAGAATCAGCCAACTCATTCTGGAAGTTCACAGTCGGCATGCGACGGAGAACCGAAGCCCAAATGAAACATAAATCAATCTCTCACTCTCTCTGTGCTTTCAAAATGCTGCTTCGCATTGCTTCTCTAAAGATACACCAGGAGACGCAAATAAATCTCTTCTGACAACAGGCGCTTTTGCTCTCTGAACCGCATGTGCTAAGTGGTGTCTGTATGAAAATTTCATCCTGATACCCAGCTCTGTTTATTTCCGTTAAGATGGATCACTCTGTGTGTGGAGGAAGCTTTTCATGGACATACGATCCTCGTTTTTTCATGTGTTTAAAGGCCACTTGGAATTTACAGCACTCACGGTATTCTATAATCTAATAATACAGATTAGTGCAGCAGTGCAAAAGCATCGTGCGGGTTTTTCTTTTTTTTTTGTTATTGTGAACATGCAGGGTAGTTCTTGCCGGTGGTGGGGTGGTAATGTGGCAGCAAAGTTTCTCAGGCATAGTGTGGCCTTTTTAGCCTGGCACGAACAGTGCGGGCACATTGCAGGACCTGGAAAGGTCAGCCGTGTCAGAGCAGATCAACAGACACTGTTAGAGTCAATGAGAAGGGAGAGTTGAAGTGATCTCTTATTTTGGGTTGTTTGTCTTCTTCTACGGTCATGAATTTCTCTTGCAGGTCAAAGCTGTCAAAACAAAGCAACAGTTAGAGAATGTAAACGAGCAGGAAAAAAACACTATTCGCACTAACCACTATTCATTTTTTTAATGCACATTGCCGGTCATATTGTACATGATGCATTAGTGCAAGCTGTTATAAATAATATGCAATGCCTACTTGTCAAGAGCCAATCAATTCTATCCAATCAATGATAGAACTGCGCCTGCAATGGTACGGCAGCAAACGTCCTTGATGGCATTCACTTTATTCATTCGAATTTGCTAGTGCCATAGATGCCAGAGATATTCACAAGTCTTTAACTTAAAGTCTGAGTCAAGTCCGGAGTCATTTCAGTTCGAGTCTGAGCCATGTCTGAAGTCTATACAAATGCAACTCGAGTGCCCATCTCTGGTGCCATCAAGTCAAAAATATTAATCATTATTAAGTGCTTTTGGAAGAAACCAGGCTCAGTGAGGGGACCAGTTCTTCTCTGGCTTAAATGAATTCACATGGTGTGATATAGTTTGAGATATGTCACATTGGTGTTAGGTAGAAAAGTAAGAGTTTCTGTCTGTCCGGAAAGCAGAAAAATGAAGGCAGAGCTTCAGTTTATCTTATCAGTAGGAATAAAGTCTGCATTGTGGTCCTCGCTGGTTGTGACATGATATGTTCGGAGCCACTCATAAGGATCTATAGTGAGGTATTGTCCGTTCAGCGAGGTCCTCTCTGAAGAAGTAAGCCGAGGCCACGTTTGATCAAGTCCTGTCCAATTTTCTACACATTAAACATTCTATTTCACGCAGAAATACAACCTATTGCGTAAGAAAAATGGGCATTGTAAACGTGTTTTTAATTAAAGATTCTAATCTTGTGATTTCTGACCACCAACCATATAACAGGAAAATTAAGATGAATTTCAGACATGACAGGGTTTTATTTGGATGCCGGCGTCAAGTATTGTATACCCATAGGCATCACATCCTTTTAAATTATGTTGTTCAGATGATAAAACCCTCTGATTTGGAAAAACCCCTGACTCGTTCTTTTCACCTTCCTTTCTCATTCTTTCATAGCTCTGCCTCTCTTCAGGACCTCTCTCTGCCTCTTTTTATTTTAGCACTAATTAAATTTGCCAAGTCCCCTGGCATTATAACCAAATGGAGTTTCTGGGCAGTCACGAATGTGCAATCTGCTGAAATGAGATGCAATTAACTAAGCCAACTGCACACAGGTTCTGAGATTAAAGGCACCGCAAACGATCTGCACATGTTTACAGAAACAGTCTCTTAGTTTGCAGTTAAAAACAAAAAAACACTAAGACAGCTATAGTTCATAATTACGAACACAAAAGCATTAAAACGGTGTTCTGTTTTTCTGCCCAACACTGATTTCACAGTGTTGTTGCTTACTGGAATAAAGGTCAAAATGCATTTTACAAAGTTTTCGTGCTAATTATGAAGAGAGAGGGTCTTTTTTTGGCATTTTGCAATTCCTTAAGATCCTTAGACATGACTTGAGCCCCTCCCTTGTTATTTTTGTCGTTTTTATTGTTCAGTAGGCAAAACCATAATTCCGAATTGATAAAAAAATGTATAGTACTTCATTAGTGTCTGTAGCAGAATTTAGAACAATATTATTCATTTTTAGTGAGTTAGAATTGGCTTTCCTTTTTTTTTGGAAATAAGTCTTTAGTAAATTAATTGCATTAATTAAATATGATAAGAAATACAAATTTACATCAAAATAAATTTTATTCAATGCCAACATTCTATGTTTGTCTGAACTTAGTTTTTTTAAAGTGTAATTTGGTATACTGTGTGAATTTATTTACATTTCATATAATTGTAAAGAGACTTGCTTATGTTCAAAATGAATTGCAATTTAGTATCACGTCATATGTATCATGCCACCTGGAACTGGAATTTAAATAGCATTCTCAATTCAAGTTTTGAAGGCACACTTCCACTGTCTGCGGCAAGAGTTACTAAATGAAGTACATACGGGGTTTGATACAATACTTAGGTACACATGTAGAAAAAAAAATGTTCGTTTGTACTATATTTGCCCTCTGTATATGGTGAAACAAAGTCGCATTATCTATTAACACATCAGCTCATCAATATTAAAACAGTCTATTTGCATGTGTGCCTGAATGTGTGTTAAGTTTTCATGGCTTCTGTGGTTAGGGTTTTCACACTAATGTAATGAGACCTAGAAAAATCTCCCATTGTACTTATGGAAGGCCAAACATTCAGCGCTCCGAACAGTCGAGGTCCTCCGTTCCCCCTCAACAATTAGAGTACAAATAGATTCACAAGCTCCTCATTTCCCAGACAATCACAGTAATGAGTAACCTGCAGCTGCACTAATGGGCCATTATTACTCACACGGAGAAAGTGATGACATCCTCTTGGCACAATAACACTCTTTGCATGATATTTTATTCATTATAGTCAACACAGAGACACACAATTACTGTCAGCATCTGCATGGGCTCGGATCAATACTGAGGCACCATCACCCACCTTACGCAAGGATGCAAAGCGCTTTTTCTTGTCACCTTTTAAATTCTTCTTCCCGTTTCTCCTTGTATGTTCCACACATCACTGCTCTTGTTAGATGGCTGCTGTTGTCATGTTCAGATCCTTTCTGCTAGATCTGTCAGCCCTAGCAGGTTCTGAGCATGCATGGGGCTGCGGGGACTAAATTTGTTGGATTTACAGCCTGGAGGGACCTGCTTGAGTCCTGTGCATCCTCATTGGTGTGGGATGTTTATTAGGTGCTGGGCTGAGCATGCCCTTGTGGGTTAGACACGGCGGGGTCTGGAGATTGCTTTCACGTGTCATTAATCCAGGTCACCATATTCTCTGGAGCAAAAGCTGTAATCCAGTTGCTGTGATAATTATGTGCTGACAGGAAAGGGAAAGTTGGTGCATCTTTTGAGTCGACTGCTTCTGTTGGAGCTAGAGTCTATGATACGAGCAAAAAAGGCCTTTGAAAAACAATTTGATGTTTGGAGCAGCATTTTGTTACAGTATTTTTTTCTACGTTTGGGAACCAACACAGCAGACTATGGCGCATTTATGAAGAGTCAAAAATCCATGCTGAAATTTAGACCAGCACCACGACTCAATAACAAGGAGGTTAATATAAAGCACGCATTTTGGACCCCTGAAATTACATGCACTCGAAATTGTCAAAACGCGTGTCTCTGCAAGTATCCTTGTAAACACAGTTGTTTTGGATTAGGTGAAGGTAAACAATTGAGAAGTAGTACACAGCAGTGTAAAGTTCCTGTTGCTTTCTGTGCCGTGAATGTAAGTCAAACAGCAAAACACAGTGATTTTTGTAGCTGTAACACAGATTTATCAGATAGTTCACTTTGAAGCTAAAATTTGATTCTGATGTTTATCAGCTTACCCCAAGGGCATCTAAGGTGTAGGTGCCTTTTTTTCTTCATTAGATAAAATTTTTAGATTTTTAAGTCAAGCCGTTGTAGTCTTTCAGTCATATAATGGTTGGTATAGGGAACTTCCTCTATGAAAGGAAAACAAAACATGCACAGAGAAATCCAAATTAAACCATACCCCATCGTAATGATACATGGATGGCCTAAGACACGAAACGGTCTGTGTGAGAAACAAACAGTATTTCTATAGTTTTTTTACCTCTTGTACACTACCATGTCCAAATGATCTGAGGGCGCATGCGCTCCGGTGCGTGACGTGTGTGTGTGCTCTGGAGTCGTCTGCACAATAAAATTGGATCCAGTGAAGAAGAATTTGTATCTTTGTTCTATTATGTTTATCTATGCTTTTAATTCATCTACAAAATCACCCCAAATATTGATTTTTATCCCCCCAAAGAGCTATATAGCACAGTATATCAGCGTACTACAATTCACTGTGCTGTATTCTTGTCTTAAACAGTATACTGTAATTACATACCCAAGTTAATTGACTCAAATGGGTTTATTTCTTTCATTTCATTGTGCTCTTTCTTTTATACAACAAGCCTGATTTCTTTACCAAAATTGGTTAACAAACTAACATTTTGCTAGCTCCCTGCATCTCTTCATGTTGATGAAAATCTGTATAAATCTTGAGAGGTTGAGACGTGCACTGTGAAAGCTACTCAGTGTAATGAGACAGGTCTTGCCAGAGCAGACGCTCAGCTCTTTTGACACTGCTGTCAAAAAATGCTGCTTTAGCATATATGACTCACAAATAGTCTAAACTGGATCTCTTATTGGATATAGTTGTAGCTTTGGAATGGACTTATAGCTGATGTCTAAAGAGAAAACAGAAAATAAAGAAATATTAAATGGTGTTTATAGGGTATAAAATGAATGCACTTTAATAGGTGAATGCAGTCTTTATTTGCAATTGCTTTTAGTACGAGAGTATGCAGGTGTTGAACAAAACTGGGCCTATATCTCTGGCAAAGACAAACATGAGGATGACAGGCTATTTAGTTTTAATGTATTGAGGGAAAATAGACACTTCACTTAGTGCCTTTTTTGTTTTGTCCAGACTGAAAAAAACACTCTAAACAAACAAAACATAATCAAAGTGTCTGATTGATTCAGAGCAAACTGAACAAGCAGTTTTGCCAATAAACTCAAAACAGTCGTTTTTATACTAAACCTACCTGTCCTCAAGAAAGAGCATATAAAAAGTATGGCAAATAAAAACAAAAACGTGTTGTATTGATACACAAAAATGGACTTTTGCGTGTCTATGCTGCATGATGGTAGAATTAAATGCGTATCATATATACGAGAAAAATGCATATTATATGCATGCCAACAAATTTCGTGTCATCATGCATGGGGACACTGTGTATTATATGCATGCCAAACACATGCATGTCATTTGCCAAAGTTACATTTTTGCGTATTAATACAAGTTTTCATTTTTATTTTCCATACTATTTATAACATTTTAAAGAGACCAAACAGCTGACAAAAAAATCATGTAAAAACCAACAAGCTTGCCTAAAAATGGTCAGTGAAAATTTTACCTGTATTTTCATCTCTTCTTCCTGTATCTTACTACAGACCAAGAACATACAAACTCAACGGTTCATTTCAAATGGGAAAAATCCTAAACTAAAATAAATTGCTCTGTTAATGTGTTGGCACAAGTGCCAAGTTCTATAATTGTTTTGTTTGACATCTTAGATTGGGTCATATTTGTTAGATTGATCCATGATTGGCTTCATGAAACAAATGTTTAACTGTTCTCACAATTACCATAGCAGAAATTGGAGCATCATTACAGATTATATTCAGAATCAAGCTGAGCACAATGTAATGATGTTAAACATAGATTTGATAACAGATGAGTCACATAAGGGTGAGGCATGCTGGGAATCACACTGTTTACTTCTCAACCCTTTGGAATATACACTATATATGAATATTTGTACTTCGGAGAACAAACTGCCTTTATACTGTGAGCTATAATTACTGCTATTTGTTAGAAGACCATGCGCTCTTCAAATAATTACTGAGCTGCACTTCCCAGGTTGGTCATATGTATACTGCTCTGTAAAAATCTTCCAGAATCAAAAAGTTTTGCTGTTTTTGCTACAGGTTACAACTAGCAATTATTTTTGACATGTGCATGTTTTCTTTTTACTGCACTTACAATGAAAATTTATGGGGCAGGAAATTCAACTTTGTTCAAAAGCAGCAATGCACATTTTGTATTTTTATTTAAAGCGCTAATATTAATTCAACCTTTATATGCAAGCTATAAAGTTTCATTTAATGGTGGGACTGCTATTCTAGGAAGACAAACTTCTGGTTTTGAGTTACCAGCATAATTCTTGTGGGTGGCTTTTTTTTTCTCTGCGTAAACAGTCCCTTTTTAGGAATCCTTGTGGGTTAAAATTATTTCCTGTGTTAAATAGCGCATTTTGAAGCCAAAAGATTTCACAGAGCTGTCTAGTTATTAGATTCCGAGTCTATTCCTGGGATCTACCAGAATTGCTTACAAGAGGCCCAAGTATTTGAAACAAGATCTTGAGATATCTTTCTAGTAATAGAGCAGACGTGGAAAAGAACTGTCAGTGTTACTTGTTCAGTGATGATTATGATATAATGCTGGAGGAAATATCTTTCATTCAAGCCCGTCACACGATAATACCTCATTTTGCGTGGTAACCAAGTCTATACCAGTGAGTCTTATTTTTATCGTCTTTTATTTTGGAAGGAAGCCAGTGCAGTGCAAATTTAGTGTTGCAGATGTCAGTGTTGCTGCAAACAGGGATTTACTCCCTTTTCACCACTTTCCTGAAGCCCTATTTATTTGACGGATTGACAGATCAACTTGTGACAGGGAAAATGCCAGCTCAGAGGCTTTCTGCGCGTTATTTTTCAACCGTGATCAGTCAGGCCTGACCAAAGGTGTTTGTACAAAGTAAGTCACTACAAGCGTGATTCATCACCACCACATGGTAAAATGTCATATTTCCTTATTTGGTGTGGCCCTGCTGACAGGTATATGAAGAGACGAGTGGGTGGGTGATGGCAGGGAAGGGGCCAAAATAGAGTCACCTTCATAACACCTAATCTGATCAGCGGACCTAAATCTGACTGACCTGTACTGTCCAGCTCCTCTGGCAATTTTGCTGCGCCTTACAGGCTTAAGGCTGAAAATACTGCAGCCCCAGTATATATGAAATAGTAAAATACTGTTTAGCTGAAAAGCTTTTATTTAAAAATATATATGTTAAATAGCCTATGCTACAATAATGTTCATGAGAAAATCACTAAAAAAGTTAATGCTACATATTCCAGTATTCCGAAGTACCTGTTTTCCTTGGATTATTTATAGTTTAATTTATATTCATGTATAGGTGTTTGAGCATTGATAAAGTATATTTACTATACTACTACTAGTACTAGTAACGTATTTCAAGATGCTGTTGGTCATGTGATCTTAACATGGCAACCTGCCTTATGCAGAATAAAACAACTTAAAAGGTGGCTGAAATCACTTCTTACTTTTGTGTGTTTTAACCATGTTTGTCAAAAGGGCTGTCCATTTGTTTACTGTATACGTATTACTGTATTACTATAACTTCTTTCAAACAAAAAAAAGCAAAAACAGTCTGAAAATAAATTTAATACAATAGTTCAGAATAGTTCAGCAGAAGAAAGTCATACTTGAGAATGAGCACATGATTAAAGTTTATTTTTGGGTTGAACTGTCTCCTTTAGTCTTGTTTCATTTAGTTCTTCATGGTGCTGCAAGTGATGTTAGCTGTTTCACTAACCTAAACAAGGCAGTCTTTCTGTGCTCTGTATGTATGAGATCAGATATGTAAGATATGTAAAAAAACAAAAAAACAATCAAAATAAGTCATCTGATCAGTTCCCTGTCACAGTGTGGTATTTCAAGCCACCTAATTCTGAGGATATTTGTACGGTAGGGACATTTTATGAGTTTCATAGAAACATATGAGAAGCAAAAGCTTCATCTACTTTCCTTGTAATCTCACAGGTTTAGAAGAAATAACAGAAAAATTACATGTTTTTTTTTATTTCAGATCTGGTCTCTTTCTTTCTCTTTATCACATCTGGCAGCTCTGCCACTTAAATATGGGCCCATCGGTGTTGTTCTAAAATGTCTTTGGTGTATTTGGATGTTTTCATGATGTGCCTTGAGTGGTTTTAAATGCAGAGAGCTAAGTGCTTGAGAAAAGGGTATGATCTCAGTGAGCAGATTGCTGTCCAGATTGCGTCTTTAATTTGCATGTTTATAAATAGGCGACTCTATGTGACACAGCTTACATTTGCATGACCATTTGATATGTTTCCCTGAACTAAGCACAGCACTTCTTAAAATGCATCTGATTTGTATCTTTGCATTTGTATCAGTTGTTTGATAGCGTGATCAAAGAAGTACACAAACTTTGATGTGCAACCTGCAGTTTCCTTGAGAAATTGATCATTTTAGGAAAGGCAATGTTGATTTGCCATTTTACAAATTAAAACATTTTGGGTCATCTACCTCACGTGTGTTGACATCATTGTGTTATGAGCTATTAATAATAGTATTACCAATAATGTTTAGTGGTCAGTGTTTAGATATGGCTTCAGCCAGTGCGTAATCCTTTTTATCAAAACATAAACACAAATGTGCATCTCAAGAATGTGAACCTTTGAAACCATGAATTACAGATTTTGATAGAATAGATCATGTATGCAATCCAGTGGTCTAGAAAGAATGAGTTTGAGCGGAAAAACAGAAGTCCAGTCAAGCAATCTCTGCTGGAGAGAAAAAATGAACTGCGGTGACCTGTAAAGTTCCCACACCACAGAGCAAGGACAAAGCACAAAAACAAACAAAAGATAGCTAATGCGATATCCATTTTATTGTGTGCCGAGAGACAGAATGAAGAAAACATTGATGGTAATACAATGGATGATCAATTAGCCTTCTAGAGAAGTTGCAGCTGTTAAAAGGCAAACTTAATACATTCAGGCCAGCAGGTGTCAGTATAAAATCTAAAATGACTGGGATTAATTTAAGCCAGCAGAATATAAACAAATAACGGCTGCATTTAAAATGACTTGCTCTCTGAGTACATCTTTTAAATATGTAGTTATCGTAATGAACTGGTTTTGAGAGTCTTCCTGCCCTGCCACCGTAGGCTTGAGTCTTAGCCGGATTACACTCTGAACTGCATTCAAAACACACACATACATGGACCGATGCATCCTCACCTGCTATCAGTTTCTTAGACTGTTTAAAGGGATAGGTTACCTCAAAATAAAAATTCTGCCATTACTTACTCTTACTTTAGTTTGCGGACAAAAAGTAATTTTGGGTTTTGGCTGAACTATCCCTTTACGTACGTTTCCTTGCTTATGCATTTTGACTTTCTGATTGTTTACCTCATTTATGACTCTTTCCTGCCTGCTTAGAAACCCCTGCTCTAAATTGCTCTGACTTAGATCTTAATTGTTTGCTGCCTACCTCAACCCTATTGACGCACTGGGATTTCTGATCTACTCCTAGCTCTCTCATTAACAACCTGCAACTGTTTGACTAGACTTTGTTCTGTTAATAAAGCTGCACGTGGATCCTAAAGGCCCCGATATATATCAAGCAAAGTTTTTTTGCTTGGTTTTGCCCTGATTTAGTTCGAAATGACGCCATTTCAGTGTGTTCTTCGATTTAGTTTGAAGTATATCATGGCCTAATTCCTCTCTTTGTTACACTTATTTTACAAAAAGTATGTTCTATAGGATGAATGTGTTTAATGTGAATTATCTGGACATATTCATTATGTTATTATTGTTATGTGACCTACCAGTTTTATCGCTGCCATTTAAAAGCTGCACTGAATGTGCACTTCAGAATCTTCCCGAAAGTAGATTACCTATTGGGAAGTTTTTTCTACTGTTCAATATTGTGAAATCTGACATTTTTACATTTTTAACCTAGTACAGTATATAGAGAAGTATGCATATTCAGATTCAGCACTTGTGTCTGAAAATAAATGCTTCTTTATGAAATAGTATGAATCTGGGTCAAAGGATAATGCTCAAAAAGGTGGTGGATAGTGTCCAGAAATGCATCCATACTGCATAGGAAAAAAAAAACCCAAATGCATCTATAGTGCATAGAAAAAAAACTAAATTGTCAACTTTTTTCCATTAAATACAGCACTTAATTTCAGTGTTACCAAAGAGCTTTAAGTGCTTTTTACTTTAATGTCTATCAAAGGGTGCCATTTTCTTTCAGTGTGTGTTGTACATAACGAAATTTATTTCAGCAACGTTAAGCTGAAAGAAGTTGGGCAGTTGTTATAATAAAATGTTCATATAATAATGAAGGAGACTGAGAAGTGTTGAGATAAGATGATGTTGAAACATAATGCTAATTGCTCCACATGGCACGCTCTGCAATAGAGAGAATAAATAAGAGCCAGGCACTATCAGTAGCTAAATTGCTGCTCATGGTGTCATGGGATCTGTTTACTTTTATCTTTGCATAATAATAATTAGTGGGAATGTTTTATTTTAAAAATAAAATTAGCTTTTTGATCATTTTTATTTTTGGAATTAAGTCTGTTTCTTTTTTCCACTCCTTTTATCAAGGCTACATACTGTATGCCCTCATTTGAGAGCTTCAAAGGCTTGCTTGAAATGCTTAGTTTGATTACACTATGAGACTTTAATAATATTTAATAACGATATAATGGCAGTATTTGAGAATTGGCTGACTGTATACCATCAGTAGAGTAAGACCTGCCTCCCACATGTGATATCAGTTTTTTTCTGAAGAAAATGTGAGTGGTCTGTGGGTGGCTGTTAAGGTGTTCTAAGTGGTTTTTAGCATGTTGATTTGCAGTTGCTAGGGCGTTCTGCTTGGTTGACGGTGCCTTCATTGGTTGGCACGGTCTAATTTGCTGGAGTAAAGATTGAAACCTGGCTGGGATGCTGACATTTGACTCTCAGAGTGATGTTTTATAGAGTATGTGGAAAATTATGTGAAAAATCACCACCGGAATAATATGTTATATATTAGATGTCTGTAACATTAAAGATGTGCCTGCAAATGCTATTTGAGTAGCTGTTTGTGTGAATATGACCGACACGTGTCTTTGCAATACTGATAGCGCTGTTAAACTAAATTGAACTGAATAATAACACCGTTGCTTTATAGCTCAAATCGCAGTTGTTTTATAGTTGGTAAATTATTTTTCAGTTTACTGTGAAGCTGCTTCGAAACAATCTGTGTTGTATAAAGTGGTATAGAAATAAATGTGAGTTGACTAATGAACACCAAACAGACATGGGGATGGGGGTCAGGTAACTGTGTATATATATGTGTGTGTGTGTATATATATATGATACGCATTTTTTTTTATATTACAATTTAAATCATACGCAGTGAACACTATGTACCAGACTGTATTTAACATTTCAGCAGCTTTCTGCATTATTAAGGAATATGCAGTGTTTTGGACTTATGTAGTAATCACAAAGGAAAGTATAGCCTGGTGTACAGACTTTAAGCCCAATAAGAAAGTGTTTTTTGTGTGCCTGAACATCTCAGTAGGGGAGTGTCAGCGGCCTTTGGGAACAGTGGTTAAAAGCCACTTTCCCGCATGGCGGTCAGTCATGCGAAATGTGTTTAGTTTTTAATTGTGTGATGAATTCATTCTTTAGCTCAGCAGACGTGCATGGATTTGTTGTCGGACTCAAATACAGGTACTTTGTCTTTGCATGTATTCATTAAAGACCGCACTAGATGGCCACCTGAGGTTTCCCACATCGGAGTTTCAAAACCAAGCTGCTTTATTTATGAGTAGAATGAAGATAAAGACGCCCTGCAAACAGTTGTCATCATAATAACTCAGATATCAGATCATGTTTTCCACCGAAACATTAGGATGTAAAACATAGATTAGGATAAATGAAGATTAGAATTATGATTAGAATGATTTCTGAAAAATCATGTGACACTCAAGACTGGAGTATTGGCTGTTAAAAATTAAACTTAGAATCAGAGGTAGAAACTTTATTGTAAAATATATTAAAAAGGTAGAGAAGAAAATTCGGAATAAAGTTATTTTATTTTAGTTTATTATAATAATAATAATAATAATAATTATTATTATTTTTGTTTCAAAAAATTTAAATTTAATTTAAATTTAAATTGAACCACTGATGTCACATGGACTACTTTTTGAACCTTTCTGGGTCGTGAACATGCAAGGATCGTTGCTGTCTATGGGAGGATCAAAAAACTCTTGATTAAATACAAAAAAATCTAAATCAGTTTGTGTTCCAATGAATTAATGACACAACTTTCATTTTTGGGTGAACTATCCCTTTAATGTAAAAACATATAATCTTATTATATGCTTTTTTTGTGTGTGCCTACGTGAAGTCATACATTGTTTGATAGATGTAAAAATGTAAGATACGCTGGCAGACAGTTTCTTTATGCTTTGTATTTTACTTTATTTAAAGGTGTTGCATGTTTAAAGGAATTTTGTTTTTTTTCTGTTTTCTGTTCTTCTGCCCACATTGACCATATTTTTTTTCATCAACATTGGCATTGCAACATGGTTCCTCTGGGTTTTGAAATTCGAAATGAACATAGACAGATGCTTGTTTATACATGACTTTGATGAATGGTTTCTCGCTCCACATAAAGAAGACAAACAACATGCAGAGGAGGGTAACACTGCTGCTGTGTTTAATTACTGTACGGCACTTGCAATCACAGCAATAAACCTGTCCAGCGCTCCTGTTTAATGAAAGCAGATCAAAGTTAAAGCTGTCCAGCAATGCTTTCATCCTCTCTGCTAATGCAACTCATCTGGGAGTCTTAAGAAATATTTATTGTGTGTCCATTGTCACTCACCTTAGCTGGACTGAGGCTTTCTCAAATAACTAATGGACATTTTTCTTTGTCAAATCATGTATTTGTATACCACTTTCCGCGATGCAGCTTCACAGAAAAACATGGTGTTAATGTTTAGAATATTTTATGCATTATAGTCATAGCTGGTTAGAGCTAGATGATGAATGCAAATATTTTATATATACTGTATATATATAAATATATATGGCATTATAGTTTACATGTGGCGACAATACATATTTTGCATTGCGAATATACTGTATGCATAAAAGTTGGACATGTGCTTTTATTGATGGTGATGGCAATTTTTATTTATGAAATGATGACAGATCTGTCTCAAGATCATTGTTAGGTTCTTGCTATGTTTCTGAGCCTTGATTGTGTTATGATTCTTGATGTCTACGGGAGCTCTCTGAATTTATCAGAAATATCTTACTTTGTGTTCTGAAGATAAATGAATGTCAGAATGTCATGATAGAATTTGACAGAATCTCTTTAAGAGTATAGAAGAGCTGGTGTCAGATTTTGCTACCTCTCATGAAAACAGTAGGTAGTACAATTTGATAAGGAAAAATGCTACCTGTCAAAATATGGTTTATTAAGGTCTAGGCCTACCCCAACCCTAAACCTCCCCTTACAGTGATGTAAATACAAGTGATTATGAGTTATCCATTGCTGTGACTAGAAGGGATACATCTACGACTGGAAACCAGCAATAAATTATTTAAATGATTTATTAATTATCTGCCTATTAGATTGTGTTTTATCAACATCTAGACCTAACCCAACCTAAACATCATTCATTTTCATAGTGCAGCCTTAGAAAAAGATAATATTCTTTCCAAAAACAGTGGTACCTTTTGGTTAGAAAAAAATCGCAGCACTGGTGTAGCAGCACACATTCGAAGTTGTTGTGCACCGAGTTGTTGTATGAAGGGCAATGCTGAGTTCAAGTCCTGGCGAGAGCGGCTTGATGAGACAGAAGAAAAAAAAATCAATACTCTCAGTGTGGATGGTTTGTAACAGGGCCTCCCTGAGTGGTGTCTGTCACACTGTGCTCTCAGAGGAAGCGCTGACCAAGAGGTGTCAGACCACAGCAGGCAGAGATAGTACTAGAAGATACAAAGACAGCACTTGATTCTTCTGGACCACAGACAGGGATGCTTGAACTTGATTTAGATGCGTTTTCTTTGCATATACAGCTCGTGATGTCCCAGTAGAGGAATTTAAAGTAATTATGTTCAGATTATGCACTGGCAGCTAGAAAATTAGGTTACATCTTATTGGATGCATATTCAGATACGTTCCAAAATTTCATCTCCCGCTTGTTTGGCCTAAAGCTAAGCAGGATTCATTTGTACTCCTGCTTTTTTATCACAGTCTTGGTATTAAGACTCCAACCAAGAGCTGCCGCTGATAATGAAGCTACCAATATGGATGATTCCGTCACTCTTGATTAAGTGTGGTGTCATGCTCAGAGTAATTGCCTTAATTAGCTATTGAGCAGTTTTCAGGGTTAATGGGACAACAGGTTGGTAAGCGAATGTAATGTAGTGCTGGAAGCTAATGATTTTACTTTCATCTTCTCTGAAATGATTTGATTAACAGTAGAGAGAAACAGATCCCCCTTGTTTGTTATTACAGAATCAATTTCATGGCTGGATGAGCTTTCTCTTGACTTTTTTTTTATTTTTTTTATTTTTGGTTGGCCAAGAACAGACCACCAGACAAATTAAATAACCAGATAAATCTGGTGTGCTCTTAAACCAGCTTTCTTAAGCCCTGTTCACACAGGATTAGTATTATCTAGAGACCTCATGTGTTTTAGAAATTACCCCTCCACATCTGAATCCTGTGTGGCGCATTCGCACGGGAGATGGAAGCCTGTGATTTTACTTGAATTTACAGACTTGTTAATGATGTCAAAGTTTCGCATAATATTATTTATCGTAAAAAGAAGAATGTTCGTTACCGCATGATGCTATACATGTCTTCCATCTCTGTCTAATCTTTCTTGTTTTTGTTTTTCTGATGGTTTTCAGTAGTATGTTGTATATTGATACAGCCCAGCACGCAAAATATTAAATATTAAAATTCTTTGCAGCCATCCTTTTTTGCAAAAGATGAAAAATAGATAAAAAATGATATGACACCTCAAAATGCTGACCAAATCACAGAGATGTTCAGACCTGTGTTAAGTGAAATATAGTAGGTCATTTGCAGGGGTATTTTTACTTTAAAAATTACAGATATGGCAGATTCGCACAGGATTAAAATCACAGACAACCTCTGCGATTATTAAAAATTACTAGAGGTCAGCATGTAATTATCCTGTGCGAATAGGGCTTTAGTTGGTAATAGTTTTTATCCCTGTACAGATAAGAATGAAGTTTTAGAATGAAGATACATTTGTGTATTTGTATTTGTGCATTACATTTTTTTCCAATTTTTATGTCAACTATATATACCCACATATATATATCTTGATTAAATGCATGCTTTGTTTCTTTATCATGTCTGTTAAGATCATCAGAATCAGTAGAAACCTTTGTGATTTAAAGTCTTCATGACAAACTCCGTTGTCACTCTTGTGCATCACAAGAAGTCTTTCCTCTCCACTTGAGTATTTGATGCAGTTTTAATGACTTCTATGGCCGCAGCCTCTCTATAAACACCTTATTTTCAAGCTCATATGTCTGTCTATTTTTTTCCACATTAATATTAAGAATTGGCCTTCACAGGCACTGAAAATGCAATTTCCTCTTTAATGTTGTGTACGGAGGGAAAAACTATTATAAACCACTGAAATTGAAAACAAATGAGTAATAAATAATAACATAAATAAATAAATCTAACATAACTGAAGCATTTCATAATACAGCTACGAGTGTGAATACTGTATATCTGTCCAGTGTTAAAGATGAAAAAAAAAAAGAAAACTGTATTGCATCTTCAGTGAAGTGAATTTAGGCTCTTGGGGTGTCTCCAAACAAAGAAGCGTACTTGTTTGTTTTAATTTAATATATCAAGAAAAAAAAAAGAAAAACTGATTAACACCCAGCTGCGCTTAGCTAATATGAAAACGCACAGAGTTCACATTTACTAAATTGTTAGCATGCACAAGAAATATGCACCGTCTGATTGGGCCAGAGGTTAATAGCACAGAAAGTTAAATTTCAGGAATAAATATTAACAGGAGTGCACTCTCATTTGGGTTAATTTAAGTTAATTCTAGTGAGAAACTTGATCAACTTGACCTCAGAGCAGTAATGAACTTTACATTTCCAGGGACAGCTCTTTGAAGCAAATCATGCACTTGAACTTGAAGGAGTAGATATTGAACTGTACCTTAAAACCTAAACCTTAAATCTGACCTTGAATGCCTACTGCATATAAAACTATAAGTGTCTTAAAGGAATAGTTCACCCCAAAATGAAATTGCCACCATAACCTACCAAAGTGATCTCATGATAATTTGTATGCAATTTTATGTAAAATAGAGTTCTATAAAAAATAAATTTACTTACATTTTTACAGACACTAAAACAATAATAAATAAATGATTAATGAGCAATTGCATTTATCTGTTTTTCTTATACTGTACAAAGATAGTTATGTTTAGGTTTAGAGGTAAGATTAGCGACTATTGCTATGTTGCTACAAAATTAGTAGTTTTTCCTGCATATTTTGGTCAATTGCATTTTATATCCTTTTATATTCTATATAAAATGGGTAGGTTTAGGTTTGAGGTTATGTTAAGGGGTTTAAAAAATTAAATATTGATTAAAATGATAGAAATGACAAAGTGATGAAAAATGCACTAAAATTTTACACTTTAAAATACGTCTAAATTGTACGTTTTAGCATCTGTAAAAACTTACAAAACTGTATGTTTTAGGTTTGTAAATGTGATGTATTCATATCTATGTTTAAACATGAAATTAGGCTACTCACCCCGAAACCATCCAAGGTGTATATGACTTTCTTCTTTCGGACTACACAGTCAGTTATCTTTAATAATTTTTCAAGGCTCTTCCAAGCTTGGTAATGCTGTTGGATGGTGACCATGATTATTCTTAAATCAGATATAGAAGTACTGTGTGGGAAAACTAACCTATTAACCTCCCGGGAGGTTATCACATGTCCTCTGAACAAGATTGATGGGTTTTTATAACAAAAATATTTCTACTTTTAAAATTATAACGTAAATCACTGATTAACGGCCGTATGCATCCCGAAGAGCATCGAGTTTTCCTCAGGTGCTATATGTAGGTGATGAGTGATGCTACATTTTGAGAGATGAGAATATGTATCTTAACAAAACACTCTTGGTTATCTGGTTTGATAAGAGGAATAGACGAGGAGCAGTGATTCATTCTCTTGCCTTTATGAAGGAACCCCTGATTGTATGATATAATTTTCTGATAATTAAATGCTACAGAAAAGGATATTAACCAGCACTAGCTCGTCAGCTTTTACAAGAGTGACGCCTGGAGTGATGTTCTGCTTGAGCAGGTTGATCTGCTCTTCAGATATTTAAGTTTTCACATCTGATAGGTGTTCTACAGCTAGACAAGCAGGGACTCGTAGGTAAGTTCACTTTAATGTTTTGCCATGAGAGAGCTGCTCTTGCGCCCGTCCGCGCTTCTCACAGCTTGTGAAAATGAACACGAAGCCCGTTGTTAAGTCCTAGTAACAGGCATGTGGAGGGTTGTCCAGTTTCTCCAATTTTTACGGCCTGTCATCTGCCTATGTACGTCAGATCTGTCATCTCTGGCCAAACAAGTGGTCTAAATTTGGGTTTTGGATACATGAGTGACGAGTGTGAGTAATGAACGACCTCAGTGTGACGTTTCGTCTGAAGCTCAATTGAGCAGATGCAACAAACGCTGCAGGATCCGTCTGTGTCCATCTGGTGTGATGGTTTACACTTGGCAGGTTAATTTGGCTCGGAAAGGAACTTTAAAATTTAATGATTAAGAACACACAAAGCTAAAACTCAACTTGTGGAGACAGAAGATCTAGCGTTAGACAAACTACATTTATGTTTATTTAACTAGCTTGTATCTATATTAGGTTTTCTGAACAGGTCTGATTTTCATGAGTCTCCTTTCAAGGAAGTAAGGAATACAGGAAGGAAGTGCCAATACATTTGTTGCAGTGTATCCTGATTGAGTAGTAATAGTAATTGGTAACTCATAAACAGTAATCTCATTTTGACTTTCACAATTTTTTCATTTGACTTTTATATGGACGGTGACAGAGAGGGAATTATTCAACATCCTTTTCTTTGAAATTAGCGAATTAAATGATTAGTTGATTCGTAGGAAACAGGTGGTTGTAATATTTTATTGTGGCTATGATATTTTAGTTCTGGAAGGCAAGCTTGTGTTGAGAAAAACAACCTTCTGGAGTAGAGAGGTCAACTGTAATCTTTTCTTTGTGCTTATCAGAGCCTGTTCGGCAGTCACATATCAAGAGAACGAGTGACTTGGACTGGAGTAGTGGAGTAGTTCTGAGAGATGAACTGCTTGAGAGGTGACCTGTTTCCTGCAAACAACCTATGAATGACTTAGTTGGGATACGGCTGATTGGTGAATTAATCATTAATCATAATTTGTCTTGATCATGATTCCCTTTGAATATAATGATGAATTTAAAGCAAAAATTCACTTCCAGAGTAGAAGATTTCTGATAGATTCCTTACCCTCATGCAGTCCAAGATGGTCTTTCTTTCTTCAGTTGCAAAGAGATTAGGGTTTCTGAGGAAACCAATCCAGGATTTTGTCCATATAGGGGACTAATAGTGGAGGCCAATGGGTAGAAGGTCCAAATTGCAGCTACAAAAGGCTCTACACAACCCCAGCTGAGGGTCTTATCTAGTGAAACGTCATTTTTTAAAACTATATACTTCTTAACAACAAATTATCAGTAAATTTTTATTTTGGACGTGAACTTATCTTTTAAGTTGGTGTTGGGGGAGTTGACTGTTGAAAATGTAAAGAATGTTTATTTTTTCACCAAAAAATTAAATGACCTTACCATCTTTATAACAGTGGCCAAGATTAATTTTTCTGAATCTTCCCAGGTGGCTGTTTCTAAAATGATCAAGCGGGATGCTTAGTGAGACACTTCCTCAGCTTTCTTGACTTCTGAACTATGTTGATTAAATAAATCATAAATCAGCCAAACCCAGGTGCCAGTTAGTAATTAGCATTTTGCAGAGCATTTCTTCAGTTTCTATGGTTACAGTTTCTTATTGCATCCATCCAGTCACGTTTGTCCAGAGAAGAACATAAAGGTTTTTCATAACCATGGATCAGGACAACTGGCGTATCATTTGTCCAATGTTGCAGTTATTGCAATTTCACGGCCATTGATAACATAATTAGGTGTATTGATTGATTAACAAACCGGCTGATTGAAGCAGTTGATTGCTCTGGTATATGTTCGCCTGCGTTCATTTCAGCGGTTCGGAACCGTTATGTGGTATAACCTCTAATGCAACTGGAGGACTATCGATTCCAGTCCTGCTCAAGATGTTTTATAGATCGTTGGATTAAATTCCTCTCTGGTATCGATTATGGTTTTTGAGGGCAGCACTGACACACAATTTCTGGAGGGCATCATCACAGGGACTGAGCGTGGATCAATTCCATGCGAGATATTACGTTTCAAATCAATTACCGGAACATTTGAGGGAAGTAATCAGATTAAACTATTAATATCAGAGCGAGATTGGCCGTTTTAGGTTACGTTTGTGGAAAAGACCCATTTCGGGCCACATATTTTCTGTAATTACGCACAAATCACAATCATGCCAGGCAGGAGCTTGAGAGTAAATGTCACTGAGGCTATAAAATGGAAATAAATAAATATACGAAGGAACAGGGTAGAGCTGAAAATAGGAGAATATATCAGCGGTGGTATTGTTGTCCTGTTGACTGTTAGCTGAGATGTTTTTTGTGTAATGAGGTAAGGAGGAACCATCGCTGTTGGCTCTCGGCTTCCCACACACACAAATCTCTCATGAGAATCGTACTGTGGCACCTCATGTGGCGGCCATGGCAGACGCACAGACAGCGGTGTTATATTCCCATTCAGACGGCAAGTATTTTACCCTGTCATCGTGATCTGAGAAGAATTGTGTGCATGTGGGAGCAGTTTTGTTTGTTTGTACGTGTTTGATTCACGCACATGCACGTGAAAGGCGGTATACAGAGTTTATATGACGGCGTGTTTGTGTGTGAGTTTGTGTTCGGGCTGCCGTCCAGCTCTGCAGGGCTGTGGAATCATCCAGGTCTCCAGCATGCATCAGGATTATCTCCCGCTCGCAGGAGAGGGGATCGGCGTCACAGCGCTCTGCACTGCCCAAGGCCATCAAACCTTACTAGCACGCAGCACACCATCCTCTGTCATCACTGTACACAAATACGGAGATGAGCTGCAAATTATGGATATTTATGCATACTGCGTTCACACTTTTGCATTTAAACAAATCACTTGAGCGGCAAAACTGATCCGTTAAACAAAAACTAAAAAGTGAAAGTTTGGCACAATTTTGGAGCTTTCTCAAAACGAGGTGATTTTTTTGTTTTGGAATGATTATGAGAATCTGAATTTATATGCATGACATATTTGTTTAAAACGATTTGATCTGCGCATATTTCTCGAGGTGACTTTTTTACTTGAGACTGCAATATTATAGAGGGCTCATTTGATCTTGATGCATTTGTTTTGCACTAACACACAGCTTTTTGCTTTACAAAACGTTAATTGATGGACAGGAGATGTGTGGGTTACTTATGGATTATTGTGATGTTTTTTAACAGCTGTTTGGATTCTCTTTCTGACTGCAGAGAATCCATTGGTGAGCAAGTGATGTAATGCTAAATTTCTCCATATCTGTTCAGATGGAGAAGCAAACTCATTTACATTTTCCTTTTTGGGTGAACTAATCTTTTAATCACACGTGCTAGCTAAAATGTTACATTTAATCATTTCGTTCAATATATGCAAATACAAGAGTTTCATTTTGATGGTTAAATGCCACTAGAGCTACCCTTGTGAGGTTCATCATTAAATGGAACAGAGTAATTAAAATGTGAGGTGATTAGAGTTAAGGATTCATATTTTGACAGCCATTAAAGCTGATCTTTGAAATAGAAAGAGGACAGAAAATGGTGTTTGTAGTTCTAGAAGCATTTATAGAAATTTACTATAAATTTCTACAGTAGTTCAGCAATCAGAGGACTGAATTCGACCGAAGTAAATCTTGCAGCTGAAATAGTTTGTGTGAAATCAGGCGTGTCAATATCTTGAAGAACAGAAAATATTTCATGACATCCTCGTAAAATCCACAGCTGAGGAAGGAAGGGGTTTCCTTAAAATACAATTCTAATGCAATGCTAATTAGGAATGTGGAAATGTTTTGGGAAGTGTTATTTGCTAGTTGGAAAACCCTATTCCTTTTACGCATGCACACTTTAGGTCTTTCTTTTTGCAGGCTGGAGAGAGTTCATGGCCGCAATAGGAAATCAAATATGAGTTCCAGATTTTGCCGGGGAAGGGGGGAGAATCGTAGAGAGGTAATCCAGTTTTTGCGACAGAGAATGAAAACGATCGTTCAGCTTCAGTCCCGGTAATCCCCTGAAATAACAAGCTTATGTACCAAAGCTTCCATAATTTTATCTGGAATCTTTCATACAGTGGCATTAGAATGACATCAAAGCTGGACCAGCAATTCATGGCCAGCAATCAATAGACAGATGAGCCGTGTTAATTCTTAATACGTGGCAGAGTGCAGCACGGGCTGAAGCTGGTGTCTATGGCTCAGGTAGGGCTTTCCTGAGATAACTGGTTATGTCTGATGCTCATATCACTTTGCTTTGAGCTATGTGTATAAAATACATAACTTCCAAAAACTTGGGTTAGAATATTTATTTTTATCTTTAAAGAAATTAATGGTAACACTTGTGGTACAAATGTGTTTTTTTAATGTTTAACTATGAAGAACTTAGCCATTTAGTAATAATAAAAGAACTGCATTAACACATTAGTTAAATGTGTCATAATGTATTAATTCCCTAATGATATACTATATTAACTAATAGTGGAAATTCATATGTTGATTAATTAAAGCAGTACAAAGGCATGGCTTTGGTCCAGTGTGGTAATTAACATATGAAGTTAACATAATCTGTTATTAGGGAATTAATAAATTATGTCAAATTGAACTATTAACAATTAATTGATTATTGTTATACACAAACCCATGATTATCTGTGCATTAATTAAGCATTATTTCATTTGTGCGTCTGCATTGCAAAGTGTTACCAAATTTAGCAATGAATGAAATGTGATCAAAAGTGACTTTTATAGTGTTATGAAAGATTTTTATTTCAAACAAATACTTTGAACTGTATATTTATCAATGTTATAATATTTCTCATTATTATTGTTTTACTGTATTTTTTGAACAAATATATGCAGCTTATGGGTGAGCATAAGAGAATTTTTTAATAAAATACTGTTAATTTGTTTACAGTTAAACTCTGTGCAGTTTATTTTACTTGGCATTTTAGTTGTGTTTCTGCATTAGGGATTTAATGACTGGCTCCCTGAATGAAGTCTTGACGATGTACTGAAATTGTGTCAGCGACAATAAACTCATTTGGGGTTACAAGAATTGTAATTAGGTCTGCTGAAGCTCTGCAGTAATCCCTCTATTAATAAAGTTTTTAATTATACTTAACAGCTGAATTGGGTATATACATTGTTCCTGCTAGGATGTTTTGTTTACTGAATTGTAAGATTCGTCTCCAGAGCCTTCATTTAACAAATCATTTCCTAAATAAAGGTGCACCAAGTAATGTTTTTCTTATTAAAAAAGTTTTATACATAAATAAAAAAGCACTTTTGAGAAATCTTAGAATAATGTTTGCTTAGTTTAATTCTATGCGTGGTCCCCAGTTATCATCTCAGAAATAAAAAATGGTTATTGTACATTTTTAAGATGTTTTAATGAGTCCTTAAAAATCCTGAAGGTAATATCTAGCATGGTAAAAATTCACACTGGGAATGGTCAGTGCATTGCATCTTATAATATATATATATATATATATATATATATATATATATATATATATATATATATATATATATATATATATATATATATCTATTCATAAATATTTTAGCAACCAACAATTCACAAAACAGTTGGGATGATATTTATTATGCAGTTTATTGCATGTATGATGTATGAAGTGATTATGATCCTGTGGAAAAGTGGAAACAATTATTAATAAGAAAACTTTTGAGTTCTTTTCACAAAAAATTAATTTGTGCGGATTTGTGCAGGGCTGACAAACAACATTTTGCTTTCCTATAGGAACGATTACAATAGCTTAGTCAAGACAAGAAAACAATACAAAAGCAAAACAAGCAAACAGCACTCAGAGTGCCACAGCATAGGAGAAAACCAGAGGAGAGGGCAGTTAAAGAAGCGCTCTGCAGCATGGATGCTCTGAGGTAATTAGGCTCGGAGGAGTCAGATCCAGTCTGGCTCAAGGACACAGCCGAGCAGCACAGACATCATTTCCTCCTGCATGCTGCCACTAAAAGTTCTGCTCACTGAGGAGAGGACAGTGAGAAAGACACGTGTTCATTTTAGGGGCTTTGTGATGGAATGTGCCTGGCTTTGCAACAGAGTCAGAAAGGGAGGCTGGGGGCAAATAAAAAGCACTGAAAATGACAAAAGTTGTAATTGCAGAAATGACTAGCCCATGTGGAGAACACTTAAAAAAAAAAAAGTAGGATATCATTCTGGAATCTTTCTGCTCAATGTTTTTTAAATAACAGAATATTAATGCTCAATCTTTTTTTAAAATAAACTTTTACAATTCCTCATGTCTAAACTTTGTCACGTTTTGTATGTTTATGTGAGATTTAAGATTTATTTGATTAAAAACATATCTGATTATTAATATCAGTGATTAATAACAGTTGTATTATGCTGCTGTGTGAACTTGGCCTAAGAGGTTAAGGAAAGATACTAGTTTGTATTGCAAAAGCTTTCATTATTTGAAAAGTAAAAAAAAAAATCCGCTTTTGTATTGTGCAATAAAATTGTGCATTGCGTAATAAAATTAAATAGATGGTAGTAGGGATGCACCGATATAAATGTTTTATGGCTTTTAATTGCCATTTATAAAACTGGAATTCATTTGTAAGCACAAGAGAGAATGAAAATATGAGTAAATGCTCATTTGCTCTATTACAAGCCCTCTGTAGCATAAAAAATTAGAGGCAAACATGGAATTTAATGACTATCCAAATATTACATACATGTAGCATGAGCAGCATGAACTTTAGATTTGTTAAAAAATTTTATGGACACCGAGGTGGTAATGCCATCATGGCTCACAGCACTTTTGATGAATGATGTAATTTTGCAGTTATTGAGTTATTTTATTTATAAAATCATTAAAGCAGTGGGGACTGCGCGTTTTTGTGTAAGTGTGTATATTTCCGTGTGAGTGCGTGTCGGTATGGGTGTGCATTTGTATAGGAATCAGAGTAAAAGAAACAGAGTATGTGCTTTCCACACATAATGAAACATAACTTTGTGTAAATAATTAGCAATTTTTTAAATAACGTCTTATTACCTTGACTTGCAGTATACCACTACGCAGTGGCTGTAAGTTCTGACAACAGATCAGCGTGGAAGTGCGCAGTCATTTAAAAAGTTGTTTCCTCATTTGAATTCAGCCATAAAGAAGCAGATCTTCATTCAGAGAGCATACAGCAAGGGCCAACCCGGGCGCATCGGAGTGCACCAAAGGGAATGTCAGCGAACACCTTGAAACCGCCTTCATTTGTCACAATCAGATTCTTGGCCCCTCTCGTGCTTTTGGTATTCTTGTGCAGTCAGGGCGACAAGCTCGCAGGGACAAATCGCTTATCCCTGATTCCCAACAGCTCCCCGCAACATCAATAACAGCAGTGTTTAACATAGCCTGTGCTCTCATTATCAATGACTCGCATTGTGGTCCGCGGTCTAGACTCTTTATCTGTGAGAGAACGTTTCAGCTGGCTGAGGTGTTTTGTAATTCGCTCATGCAGGGATGGAGGCTTTGTTGTCAAAAACTTTGATCTTTTAGCATATCCAAAACATTTGTTCAGTGGTTTGTAGTTAAAAGGCTAAGAAATGTTCATAACAATTTCAAAATCCATTTGTCCTCTTGTCAGAAAATCCATTTGTCCTCTTGTCAGAAGTATCCTCTCATAATGAAACATTTACTGAATTTTTTTACATAGCTGAATTGATTTTTATGTATGGTTATCGCGTACAGCGTTCATTTTTAATATTGTGCAGCCCTATTGTGTACTGAAACATCGGTCTTCTCAGGTCGTCTGCAACCACTTGTAAACATCTCTTTTTATAGCCCTGAAGTTATGTTCTGCTAATTAGTGTCCGTTGAGAGAAGCTCTGATGATGTTAATGTTTTGTGTCAGGTGCGTTTGTTTTTGTAATATAATTACCTTCGTTTTGCTGGTCACATCCCTCTGACCTCAAGCATTTAGCAATGCAAGTAACTGCCTGTTTAATTCTAAGGGTCAGAGAGTATGATAGTCTAAATTATGTATAGAGAAAGTTGGAATAAATCACCTTTGCTTGAGGGTTCCTTCTGGGAAGGGCTCATAATTCAAATTTTTTGGACTATGTAAGTGAGTTTTTTGGAGAATATGAGTTGCTTATCGTCTTAGAGATTTGCTGAAAGTATGCGTTTCAGAGAAGGGACACTTATGAATTATAAATATGTGGTTATCGTATCAGATGTAAAGAGTAATCAATAGTATCACCACTAGCACTAAAGGCTGTATGCAAAAAATAAAGTGTATTAAAATGAAACTAGATTCAGGAATCGATCTGTTTGCTCATGAATACAGCCACATGTATTTCAGTTAGAATGATGTAACAGTAAATATTTGTATGTAACAGTGAGTGGATTTATATGTGGACATTAATCTGCTGACTTACTGAGAATGTGAAATGTCGAAGAATTTGAAGTAAATGAAAGTGACAGAATAAAGTGTAAACAGGTAAACTTATCCTTAATACAACAAAATATCTTATATGTTGAAAACAGCAGGCACTCGAATCAGCAAGTCCCAATAAACTTTTAGTAGTGAGAGGGAGAGGATAATTTGGGATGAGTGATAAATGAATCATTGACCAAATGTTTCTGTGGTTACTTTTGTGGTGTTTAAGGTGGTGCTCATTCTGAAAGCCTTAGAGAGAGCTATCTTAGCCCTGTGATTTTTCTCATGCACAAATGCCATATAAATCTTGTGCAAGTGCCAATTGTAGCATCCAGAAATCTGCATGGCAATATATGAACACTGAATAGAGTTCATTAGATGTTACCATGCAACGCTAGGAAAAAAACATTGCAGTGTTTATAATGTGAAAAATGTAAAAGAAACAGAAATTGGTTGTGGATTGCTAGAGAGCATTAGGAAAAAAGCTATAGCATGCTTGCTTGCTTGCTACTAACATGCTTGTAAATGTAAAAAAAAATGTAAAATAATAGATGGACGGGTTTTTTGTCATCTGAAACTCTAGCAAAATGTTGGTGATTACGACAATGTTCTAGAATAACAGATTCAGTCCCCAACACAATGGCTGAAACTAAAGAAATTGCTTATTTCAGAATGGCCATGTTAGAGTCCTCAGTCTTAATGAAACTCAGTGGAGTAATACGGGCCAAACCATTTAACACAACACAAAATGCAGAAAGTAAAATAAATTATTTTAAGGAGAAATTGGCCAAAACCCATATAATTGCTGCACATATTTGATTAATATCTATATATGTATGTGTGTATATATATGTATGTGTGTGTATATATATATATAGTGCATAATTAACAGAATAGGATAATCATGGCTGGTAATAAGGCATGCAAACGTAAAAGAAGAGTAAACTGGACACAAGAACAGCTGTTATTTCTTGCCATAATACGTTAACATAAACAAAGGAAAAATTGAAGTTTGGATAACCTCCAAATTCTAAAGGCAAACCTAAAGGCAAACCTTTTTAAAAGCTCATTATCATCAAATATTTCTAAAATGTTTAAATCCTGAGGCAGATAGCTGGCAACCATTTTAGGCTAGTTGTGAGTTGGTCTTATTGACTCTTCATTACTCCTGATGAATGAAAATGAAAATTCTGTCAGTAATTAATCACTCTCACGTCATTCCAATCCCGGTAAGACCCTTTTTCATCTTTGTAACACAAATTAAGATATCTTTGATGAACCCACTGGAATTCACTTGGATTATGTCCTTTGTAAATTTCTGATCCTTGATTGTGTTCCATGCTGTCTATCAGAAAGCTCTCAGAATTAAAAAAAAACATTAGACTAATTAGTGACAGAATTTGTATTTTTTGGGGTAAACTTTCATCGACATTCCCCTACGCGTACATTTACTTTTTCTTTTTCTATTTAAAGATATCCCCAGATAGAGGTTTTGTCAGATTTCTTCAACTTCCGAGGAATCCCAAATTGTAGCTAAGCAAAGCCGCGCACACACAAACACACCCCTCCCAATCTGTGGGGTGGAGATTAGCCCCTTCCAAGCGCTCTGCTGTTCCACAGATTTGCCAGGAAACAGAGACACGAGGCTGAGCCGCAGATCTCAGATTAAACCTCTTTTATCCTTCTATTCTCTCTGTGTGTACCAGTCTGGACTGCTGGTTTGATAACACAAAATAGGCTGTAAGCAAAGATATTGATTCTCGCGCTGACGGAGTGCTTCTAATACAGTGCATGCAAATACTCGGCTTTGTGGTGATGGTGAATGAAGCTAAACTCAATCAGAGGAAGTGCCTGCTGCTCTGTGAAATGTACCACATTCATTTTCCTGCCTCGACCTCAGTGGACATAAATGACCAGTGAGGTAATTACATTCACATTCCCGCACAACAAATTATGGCTTTGAGGCATCATTAAAAGACCCAGCGAAATTAAAATCGGAGTTCCGTGGCTGTTAGTCCGTGTCTGTTAGCTTTAAGGCCATCATATGCATGTGTACTCTCTAATTAGTTTGTGTAAAATTGTAAATTATTATTTTTTTTAAGATAAACACATTTAAAATGGCCTCTTTTTTCCAGTGAAATGCGTAAATGTTATCTTTAATTTAATGCAGTAAACAGGAGTTATAATAGAAGAAGAAGTAAACAGGAGTTATAAATGTAAAATAATGCAACTATTGCGAATGATATTTAATACGTGATCATATTGTGTCAAATGTCTAAAATGGCACTTTTAATGTTTCTCGTCTCGTCACATTAAACCACGAAATACTGATTTGGTCAATTCATAATGGCAAAAATGTACATGGTTATCACTGTTGTTTAATATTTCTATCATAAAACGGTTGTCAGATATAATATATTTAGCTACTTATTACCTTCCGCCGTTTCATTAATAAAACTAACGCATCACACTGTAATTCATGTTCAGATTCTGTGAACGGTAAAACCTCCTTATCTCAATCATTTTGACGTTGATGAGCGCCGTTAGACCTCTGAGGCAGACCAGCCTAAAACTGTAACACTTTAAACTTGCTGTCATCCTAATAGCACAGACAGCAGAGCGTAATGGAGTGTAGCAGAGCAGCATCAAGAATATCAATTATTTGGCGGACGATCATGAAATAATAATGCATCATGAAGTCTGACATTTTGGATAAATTTGTTTAACTTAAAATGTACAAGATATTGTCAGAAAGTCAGGGTTTACATCCATGGCCGATAGTAGTAGTATTCGCTAGCCTATATTGTAAAAACCGATTAATTTCCAGTTCCTGTGAAAACTTTGAGCCGGTTTGAACTTCTAAAAACAGATTGGTGGCGTGCAGGTGTTGAGAGCCTGCAGAACCAACAGTATGTCATCACCATGTACTGAGTGCTTTTCTGTGTTTCACACAAAAGCAGAATTGTCATTTTCTCTCAAAGGGAGCACAGTACTGTATGTATATGGCATGTATCCGTTCTCCTCAGATTTGAAATGTAAACAAATTCTGTTATCATTGACTCATGCATCCCATCAAGAATGTGTTTCAGTGCTTTTGTCCATGCAAAGAAAAACAAAACCTGACTTTTGACAAGAAATGTTTGGGATGACATGAGAGTAAGCACAAGATTGTCATTTTGGGTGAACTATACCATTATAAATTGTTTAATGCTGAACGACTCAAGGAACTTTCAGCTCTAACAACATAAGACAAAAGATACAAAAAAGCTTAAACCAGACCACTCTGAATCTCTAACTGGGCTTCCAGCCTGGTCAGCTGAACCAGAACAGACAAGCTAAGAATAGCAAGCTTAGATTGATTTTGGTGTTTTTTCAGCCAGTAAAGAGCAGCCGATTCAACTTTCTGTGCTCTGAACAGTGATGCGGTTGTCGTGGTGCACCTGGGTCGAAGGGTAGGATTTTCTTGCTGCATTGTAACTGCCAGCTAGTGCCATTTTCAGTATGCACACCATGTCAACTACCCCTAATGCCAGCTTCCTGACAAGTAAATGAAGGGCCGCTCGTTCCTCTTGTTTCTTCCCAGGTGACATGCCGTCCCCATTCCGTCACTATCAAAGAGACAGAAGGAGATTCAGAGAGTCTGGAAAACGGTCCATTATGGTCTGCCAGAGGGAGTACAGGCACCATTAGGGAATGATATCCGTTACAAATAATGCATGTTTCCAGGCTCTCGCTCCATTCTGTCAAGGGCAACAACGGGAGAAGATTGCAGAGCAGCAGAAGCGAGCGCATTACTGTTTTAGTGTAAGACTACAGGAAAGAAAGCTATGAGCCTATGCTGGGTTTTTGTATCCACAATCTGCATGTGTCAGCTTAGATTTACACAGCTTGTGTCAAGATATAAGAACATATAGAGATCTATAGATGGGGCATTCTACATAAAAATACCCTCGATGAAATATTTTGCGAGTTTAAATGTTTGTTTGTTTATATAAGCAGTGAAACTAAAAATTGAATAGATCCAACATGTGACCTTGGACCACAAAACATAAAGATCTGGGATTGCTACACCATCTGAAAGCTGAATGAATCTGAGGGTGCAAAAAATTTTAGTATTACAAAAATCGCCTTTAAAGTTGTCCAAATAAAGTCCTTTGCAAAGCATATTACTTATCAGAAATTAATTTCTGATATATTTATGGTAGTAAATTTACAAAATATCTTCACGGAACACAATCTTTACTTAATATCTTATAAAAATAAAGGCTGGTTTTGTGGTCTGGTTTTGTGGTCTCATATTGTAGATAGGCACAGATTCTGTGTTTTCCCATGGTTTAAGTCATTTGCCAGATGGCTAATTTGATTCGGTATGCAATTTTGAACTGCTATAAAGAGGATAAGTGTGAGTGGGAAATAAAATACCTTCAGTGAGTTTGGAGTTTAATAGAAAAATGTTAGGTTATTAAATATAATTCAGTTTTAAGACATTTATGAGAATTTAATGGAATGGCTAAATTGCTTTGGAAATGGTGTAATAAATAATTTCCTGATAAAATAACATTTCCAGTAAACACCAAAAATATGTATGCTTAATTTTCACAGACTGTGATTCATTTCTTTCAGGATACTTTGATGAATTAAAAGTTCAAAAGAACACCATTTATTTTAACAGAAACTTTTATAACATATTTACTGTCACTTTTGATCATTCTTTGCTAAATAAAAGTATTATTTTCTTTAAAAAAAAAAGTGACAGAAGCTCTTAGGGCTAACCATATACTATAGTGATATGCTAATTCAAATGCACTAAAGAAGAACAGTTTTGTCAGGATTTCTGATAAGCATTCATCTGAAACTCGTAAATGGAGCTTTTATGCAACAGTATTATATATATATATATATATATATATATATATATATATATATATATATATATATATATATATATATATATATATATATATATATTATAAGGTTCTCTTTGTATCTGCGTTACAAAAAGAGCACTAATGATATTGAGACTGAGCATCGTGAATGTCATTTCTGCTGTTAGGGCAGCATGTCTATTATAATGTCACTGCAGAATGAGAAATCTTAAGTGCAATGACTTATTTAATATGCATTACTCCGTCTTTCCCTTGTATCCATCATCCTTAAAAGTCCAAAATCATTTTCAGGCCTAGATTTTGCACGATTGCGGTGCAAGTTATAATAAAAATGTCTTTTGTAATCTTTCCTAAAAAATATCTATTAACATACATCTTACTCTGTCTCTTTAATGATGTTCTTTTTGGCCGATGTCATCAGTCCCCTTTATCCCCTTCATCTGTTACATAACTTTTCCTGACGCAGTTTTTGTTGTTATTATGTATCTCGTTTCACTTGGAAATATGTCACGTTATGAAATTCAAATGGGATGCAATTGCGATGTCATGTCGACTATAGCTTGTCTGCTCTCATTTGCCTCATGCTGTGTTTTCTTCAGCATTTGAACTTCAGTATTGAGTATTGTTGGTAATGCAGTTTCTGGCCTGAGGGGTGGAGTGCTAGGAAACTGTATGGGGATTACAGCTGCCGTTTGGCCTGAGGATCTGCTGGAGGCAAGCTCAGATTTACAGAATATAACCCTTTTGACTGCTTAACACAACATTTAGAACAACAATGAAAACCTGACAGCCCTAAACCATTTGACCAAGATAAAACACAAAGATTTGTTACAGACAAACTGGACTGGATGTTGAAGTTGTGAAATCTTTTTTGGGGAGTGGGAAATTCTTCTGTAATGTCTGTAGCTTTGTTTGTGTGAAGATGCCAGAGCTTTAATTAGATGGGGTTTTTTTGTATTATTATTATTATTATTATTATTATTATTATTTTTTTTTTTTTTTTTTTTTACTGAAACCGTTTGAAGAGATTTAATTTCTCTATTCGGTTTTTGGCTTATTTTATCTGTAGTGTAATTGGAAATTACCAGGAAACAACTTTTTTTGATAAGAAAAGTAGATATTTTGGCATTGGCATTGTCATTGTATTCTTCCATGCTATGAAAATCAATGTCTAACAGCAACTGTGGTGACAGAATTTTTATTTTTGGGTGAACTGCATCTTTAAAATACAGGTATAGATTTTTATGCAGTGTGTAACATAGCTCTAAGTGAATGAAAACATCCTGCAAAGTTTTAAATCTGAAAGTGCACTGTGCATAAAGCTACTGTTTCTCAAAAGAAAGAGTTGACTCTGAATCGTTGAAATGAGTCGTTCAAAAATGAGTCCCGTGCCTTTTCATGTTGATGTCAAAGTGAAATATTTGCATGCTGATCTTTTCTTGTTGGTTTTAAAATGAAAATGCAAATTCATTCTTTGCCGCTAGGTGTCGCTTTTGGAGCGTTAAAAGCTCACAAAAAATGAAATTGACTAAATGAAAATAAATGCATATTCTAGAAAATAAAAGGGTTTTTGACTTTACGTGCATGTTAGTCTACTGTTGGGGACTTTCATAACAGGTACGCTTTAAGGGACAGATATAATATCCTGAATTTTTTTGCAGGTTGAGTTTCCATACTGACCTGCAGAATTAATACTTTGTTCAATCTCTTATGTCTGCAAGTAAAGCACAATGCGGCATACAAATCCTGAATACTACAGAAAATGTTATAGCATATTATTAAAGTTTATGACTTTTCCAGGTTCTTTTGAAATAGATCTGGACATTCTCATAACAACAGAACATCTTTTTAAACTACTTTTTTCATTGCAAATCACTTTTAGTTTAATTTCTGTTATTAGTCTCTCTTCCTCTCCTCAGACAGCACTGAAAGATCATCCTTATCCGCAGGTTTATCTTCTAGCATGACTCCGGTCCAATGTAATTTCACACAGAATATCCCTGTACTGAGACAAAATGTCATATCTGATACCAATAATTAAGATGAAAGAACAGGAGACGGGGACAGTGACGAAATATGTGATAGACGGCTACCGAGCGGAGGCAAAGAGATGGAAGGGCGGGAGGGGGGTTCAGTTTTGTGTGAAATACATCCAAATCAGAGGCGTGATTAATCTAGCAACCTTTAGAGGAAAGGTCTGAGGTCCCGCGGGAGAAGTGATGGCTGTGAGACACAGGAAGAAAACTGAATGAGGAAAGGGCAGAAGTCAATAGAGGTGCTGAGTGCATTCTCAGCCTCAATCATAATGCTGTCACTGTGAACTGTACATACATCAGCTTCCCTGGGTGACTCGAGACACACCGAGAATCTTTACCTGAAGGCGTAATTGCAACGGATTTGTCAGATGCCTTTTTCAGATTGGACTGGACATTTTGTATATGTACGTGATTAATATTGTGAATATTTGTGAATGTTTCATTTCAACTTGAAATTTAAAAGAGTTGACAAAATGCATTTCAGATACAATAAAATTAGCATCACCAGGGTTAAGTGTTTGATTAACAGGGAGGTAGCTCTCTGACTATTTAGTAAATGTAAAGTTTAAGTTAAAATGCATAAACTACAGCAATTCCTACTAAAATGTATTTCCCCCTATTATGTTTTATGTTTAATCTAATGTATTTATTATTATTATTATTTTGCTGTATTAGGGCAATTTTAAAATGTATAGGTTTCCAAAGGTAATAAACAGTTATCCATCTGTTTTACACCAATGCTTGATTGTAATATGTAACTCTGAATATACAGTTTGGGATCAGATTTTGAAACATTTGTTATACTCACCAAGGCTGCATAGTAATTTTACTGTAATTTTAATATACTTTAAAAAAGTTAAAAACAACAGTAATTCTGCAAGGATTAAATGGATTAAATGGTTGTTTGGTTAAAGTCTCACTGTAGTATATAGGCCCTATGGTTGTTTATGCGTGAGCTTTGTGTTCTGGTATTCATACGTGTGCGTGAACTTTTCTGCATCTGATATAGCAAGGGAAAATATGAAAAAAGTGCACATCTGACTTTGCAAGATGATTGTACTGCAGTTGAATCAAACTGCTGTATCACTTAGAAAAAGAAGCTTCAAGCTACATAGTGCCTCCTAAAAGGAGTATTAAAACAAATAGTTTCTTTTCCTCTTTCTTAGCTGATTAGGCCACTTAACCAGTCACAACACTTCAAGCGACACACAAAAGATACTGGGCTTTCTCAAGAGCTTTTCTTATCAGTCAGCATTTGCCTGGTTAAAAGAGAAAGCTAAAGCTTCTGTTAGTAGCAGGCATATAGTTTGTCTACATATATTTGGCTCAATGTCAGAATGTAACTGGATAGACAATAGCAGGGCGTGATTGTGCCATTGTGGCTAATTACAGCCTATCACAACCCAAAGGTCTGAAACCGAAACAGCTAGAGAACAGAGAGCTTTGTCTGGACTGTTTCAGATAGCGTATAATGTTATTAGAAAGTACCTTTTTGTTCCCATTTGGTGCTGAGTTGAACAGCAGAATTAGAGTTTTCTCAGAAGATGCTCTTTAATAACTCACAAGTAAACTACAATGTATGAACGATCTTAGATGCTACGAAATGCTCCATTTGCTATTCCATTTGAAGGAATAGTTCACCATAAAATGGCTCATTTTCAGGACATCCAATATGAAGCTTTGAAAAAAGATTTTTTTTTCCCTTCAGTATAACAGATTTAGAGTAATGTAGCGTTACATCACTTGCTTACCAATGCGTCCTCTGCAGTGCTGTCAGAATCCAACAGCTGATAAAAACATCGCAAGCGATCTAGTGCGTCAATTAATGTCTTGTAAAGTGAAAAACTGTGTGTTAGAAGCAAATCCTTCAAGGTGGGGCTTTTTTACTGATGCATTAATTTTAATGCATTATCTGATGCATTATTTTTTTGTGTTCAAAATTTACTAAATATATATATATACTAACTGAATCCATTTTCCAAACCGTGTTTTTGGCTTGATCTGAATCACTACTGTACAACTGTAACAAGTGATTATATTTGGACAATTTTGACTGGTTTGGGTATGTACTGCTGCGGAGTAGCCCCATACCTGCGTGGTTCGCCATACACATACACAGAGAGAAGCAGCTCTAGTTATATAAACGTAGCTCTAGTCTAGCTATAGTGTTCTTCCACAAGACGCACTGTTCTGTTTATTAACCGCTACAGCGCCAAAAAATACGGACTTCAGCTTAAACCACCTGAATTACTGATCGAAAGTCAATTTCTGGGTAAACTATTCCTTTAATTTCAGTACTGTGTAAAAGACAATATATTAAAAATGTGATTTTTCCACATTACACGAGAGTTCACTTGAGTTCGAACATAATGTGTCAAGTATTAGCAGATCCTCAGAGGAGTCCAAGTATCACTCATTAATGCGCTGTGACATTTCATTTCTTTGGTCTCACCTGTTTTCACGCTTCCTCTAGTTACTGCTCTCTGTGAAATCTGCCGTGCTGAGCTGTGTTTGGCGTATCGCCTCTAGCCGTTGACAGCTGAGTGTTATTGAGACACATTGTTCCACTCCACGATCGCTCTCCCTGGGTTTGAAGAGCTTCACTGGGCTTCCGATTTCAGACGTTTGGTAAACCTCAAGTAATCTCTAAACACATTTGCCTCGGTCTACTTTAGATGAACGGCTGGGCTATTTTTGCTTGTTTGCAGCAAACTTTCCTTAAAGCAATAGTTCAGTCAAAACTGAACAGCCTCTTCAGACAGGTTTTCTTTGAATACTTGGAAGGGGACTAATGATAACTGAAAGTAACCTTCTTGAGATGTTTGTATGTGTTTTTGTATAGGTACACAATAAAATATATGGTGATAAATAAATATATATACTAAGAGAGTATACCAGAGTATACCATATATATATATAACAAAATAACAAAAATGCAAACATGTTATTTGAGCACTAAATCAGCATAGAATTTCTGAAGGATCACTTGACACTGAAGCTATAAATAATGGCTGCTGATTTTTTTCTTACAATAGGTATATATGTGTGACACCCCTGGACTGTTTTGTGTGTTTTCATTTACCATGTGCTCTGTGACCTAGTTTCTGTCTTCCTTAGATTGTATGATTATCTTCAGGTGTGCGTTTAATTATCTCCGTTATCTCCCCTTTATAAGTAGCTTTCTGTTCAGTGTTTGGTCATTTGTTATTGTCTATACATGCGGATTATTAAATACTATAAACTTGTTACTATTCATCCTCATGCTTTCATTCTCGACTTAATTGATAGATACATTCTTTTTTGGTAAAAGTAATACGTAATAGTAAAAAATGATAATTTGATAATAAATGCAGCCTTGTTGAACATTAGGAGATTAATAGAGATTTTATACAATATTTCTATAAGCAAGTTATTTGACAATTTTTTTTTGTCAAATTGTAAGCAGCGACTATAATATCACATTTCTTTCTGCACGCTAAATATATCTCTTTGTGTTTTATAAAGCTAGTCCATCAAAATTGGAGCTCTTAGAATGAAAAGTCCGAACCCCTGAATTCATTTTTTCCTATTGCTATAAACCAAGAGAGAGGCAGTATATTCAGTTATTCAGTAACATTTTGTGGGCAGAAATGGGTGCTTCGTGGAACTGTTCTGGGCTATGACTCAAATACATATCATTGAGCAGAAAGAAACGAGCACAGCTCACCACAATTGCACCTGGGTTGTTCTTGGCTGAGGTAAAGGGCCGAGCTGGAGCCGTTTGAGGCTAATATACTGTGACACTGATGGTGCTCACCATGACCTTTTTGCAGTCAGCTTGTTCTGACACCACTTCCTGCATGTGTTTGTGTCCCTGGGACAGGCTAATGAGAGAGTGTCTGCACTCCACCCACTCTGAAAGACGAGCCGGATACAGCTGCTGCTGGCAGGGTTCTAATCACACCCTACAGCCTGACACCCCTCTATATATATGTGTGTGTGTGTGTGTGTTAAACCCTGACACGTCTCCCCTCCCACACAACATCATCAGCGTGTAACGCAAACTACTGATTTTCCACTGACACACTTACAAATATGAGCCTCTCTTTTCTATTTATACTTCCT
Source organism: Puntigrus tetrazona (assembly GCF_018831695.1). Classification (NCBI taxonomy): domain Eukaryota; kingdom Metazoa; phylum Chordata; class Actinopteri; order Cypriniformes; family Cyprinidae; genus Puntigrus; species Puntigrus tetrazona. The sequence goes on from NC_056707.1 coordinate 10,598,157, forward strand.
CACCTCAGTCCTCATAGTTTCATTTATTTCCAGTTTATATACTGGATTATATATATATATATATATATATATATATATATATATATATATATATATATAATCCATATAAGATGTGCAACAAGTGCTGTGAATTTGGGATATCCTGTTTGTCTGAACAAAGGAAAATTGGACAGATGGGGACTTAAAAAAATTCACCTTAAAAATCCAGTCGTGTTTTCATCAATTGTGCACTTTGTCTCGTAGTGGACATTTGATCTATGCAAGTTAATCTTTGATGGCAGTTTCAACACTTTAACTGTTCAAAAGATCTAAATCAGTGTTGTTATTGTATCACTAATGTCAAAATATAAATAAAATATAAATATGACAAAAGAACAATTACATTTTTGAAAAGAAAACTGATAATATAGCTTAGTTGCTCATTCAAATGATAGCAATTAATAAATACTATAATATTTAAAATTAATAACTTTAAACTATAAATCTATTACTGCAATACAAATCCTGCAAATCTTGGACTGAATGTTAAATCTGCATCGTTCAATGAATAAATAAAAACCAAAATGTTATTATAGAGAGACTGCAAAAAGAGTACACCTTACAAACCACATCTTTACTTTTATAATAAGGATTTATATTATAGAAATTTCTGAATGAAACTATACAGTACATACATCATTTGCCAATGAAGGTCATGTCATATATCCCTAAAGAGAAAAAGATAAGACATCTTTTTATCATACCAAAGTCTGCAGCTCTACCTTTAGTAAAAGCATAACAGCCATCTTGGATCATGTGTGCCTTCCTTAGTAACCAATCACATTACTGAAGCACCTCATCCATTGATATAGATTCAAAAAAGGCCTCTGGTCTTCTTTCCCATGTAGCGTTCAATAAGTAACCGTGAGTCCATCATTTAACATTGAAGCTTATCAGACTACTGTTATGGCAAATGTTAATGACTTGTAATGTAATCTTTTGTTAGATCATTAAACATCAGTTTAATAAATTGATTTCAATCCATACAGAGCCAGAAATTTACACAGCGTAGCTCTAAATCAATCCCCAATCACCAGTAAACAGAAAGTATCTCGTCAGAGGTACAATACAGCCAAAGCCCTTGAAAGCTTTAGGAGTCAGAGAAGCGTTCTCTATCCCGGGCGCCTGTCCTCTCAGGGGGAACATCACAAACGCCTCATTCACTATTCTTTCCAGCACAGGGGCGGTCGCCACCTGCTTCAGTCCCATTCTCCATCAGACCATGACTGTGTCTGGTTCCTCTCTCTTCATTAACGCATCGGCCTGCTGCTAATAACACTGTGGTGGCATCTGTTCCCTCACGTGTTTTTTTTAAATGTACGCGCGCCTGATAACAGTTGTGATTAATGTACAAGGGCTGACAATCTAATTGACTGTGAATGCAGATGCATCTTTGACTTTTCTTTACAGCACCAGATGCAGATGTAGCTTCTTTTAATAGATACTGAAACGGATAGACAAACTGAACAAATATAAATTGAGTGTTGTTACAGTGAGTCATTTCAAATGAAGAAATTGTTTGTTTTTATTACCTTTTAATCAGAATCCATATGGACTTTTGGATTACATTAACCAATAGGCAAACAACATAGACATTTAGGCATAATTTTATTACGTTTTCATTTTTACCAGCTTCACTGTAACACATTTGCTAAAAAGAATGGTTCTTTCACCTGGAAATACACACAGGTTGTACTTCAATATTGTGGGCAGAAATTAAAAAGATATTTCCATGACTGTTTTGTGGCCACATTCTATTAATGTGTTCACTTGTTTTAGTTCAGTTTTATCAGTTTATTTCCTCGTTTTCTGTAAACGTGTTATATTAATTAGTTCTCTTATTTTATAGTTACATTATGGCTGTAATATACATACCACTGAAATAAAGAAACAATTTGGAATAACATAGCTAATATTTACTTAAAGCTAGGTAACACATTTTTAGCTCAAACAAATGAATTTTTCCCCTCACATCTCAAGTTTGGTTCTCTGTAAATATGGATTGAAAACAGGAAATTCGGTTGTAGCTAATAGAACGATCTTTTAGAAAACAAATGGTACTATGTTCACTTTTTAAGCACTAAAGAAGTTTTTGTTCTTGAATTTTAAACCTCCTCAATGCCGCACTGCCGAGGACGGATGAATTGAAACATGTATCAGCTTTTCACCCTTCTGTGTCTGTCCTCCAGCTTACAAGGATTGAGAAGATGGTCTTTCTTTGTAAGAGATGCAGTGATGTGTGTAAAAAGAATATGTTCTGTTTTGCTCTCTGCGCTGAAAGAGCTGGTGGATTACATTGCACGCCGGAAATGTGGAAGCTAGATTGATAAGTTCATCGCTGTTTTTGTTTAGGTTTTTATGAGGAAAAAAAACCCCATAAAGCTCTGCGGAATATAGTTGTTCAGTCATTATGCTAATTTACTCATCAGAAAGGCTAATTCTCCATGGGTTTCCCATTTGTTTTTAGTGTAGTGTTTTTTTGATATTCAAATTCAGTTAACAGCAAAATAAGGTCTGTGGTTTTGTTTTTGTTATTTGTATGAGTAAAGAAATGGAATAGATAGAATAAAAAAATAGAGAAAGTAGTGTTATTTATACATATATATGGAAAGGGATGAGTTTTTAGCCAATTCTTGAAGATGGCTAAGGACTCGGATTGAGTTGGGCAGGTCATTCAGCAGAAGCTAACAGTTAATATCTGTGAAAGTGATTTTGTGACGTTCGCTTGCAGAACCCAAGCGTCTAAAAGGCACTGAAATTAAGTAAAGAGGTGCAGAGCTAGTGGTAGTTTTGTAGGCATCAATGAACAACAATGCCTTAATTTTTATGCGAACAGCTATTGGTAGCCAGTACACATTAACAAACAGAGGAGTGATGTGCATTTTTTTTTAGCTCATTAAAGATTAATCTGGCAGCAGCATTTTGGATTAATTGTAAAGGTTTGATAAATCTGGTTTGGAAAGAAAGGGCCTGATCTTCTAAGCAGGGCTGCGTCTGGTCAGTACCTGGATAAGAGTCCTTCTGTGAAAACTAAGTTGATGATATTTCATCATAAATATCTTCATTTGTGTTCTGAAGATTAACATCCTTCCCCACAGGTTTGGAACAACATGAATAATCAGTAACAGAATTTTCCTTTTTTTTGTGAGATATCCCTTTAAAGAGAGTTTCCTGTGTACAAACTAAACTGCTAAAGAGAAAGTAAAAAGATTTTTTAAGCAACTTTGTCATTTTATTTCAGGAACTTCTACTACATCACCATGCTGCGAGACCCTGTGTCACGTTACCTGAGCGAATGGAAGCACGTGCAGCGCGGTGCCACCTGGAAGACTTCGCTTCACATGTGTGACGGCCGGTCGCCCACACAGGACGAACTGCCCACCTGCTATAACGGAGACGACTGGTCGGGGGTCACCCTGCATGAGTTCATGGACTGCCCTTCAAACCTGGCCAACAACCGGCAGGTGCGTATGCTGGCCGATCTCAGCCTGGTGGGCTGCTACAACCTCTCCACCATGAACGAGAGCGAGCGCAACCCTATTCTCCTGGCCAGCGCCAAGAGCAACCTGAAGAACATGGCTTTCTACGGCCTGACCGAGTTTCAGCGCAAGACGCAATACCTGTTCGAGCGCACTTTCCGCCTGCAGTTCATTTCCGCCTTCACGCAGATCAACAGCACGCGTGCCGCCAACGTTGAGCTGCGTGACGACATGCGCAGACGCATTGAGCTGCTCAATTTCCTGGATATGCAGTTGTACGAGTTCGCCAAGGAACTTTTCCTGCAGAGATACCAGTTCATCCGTCAGCGTGAGCGGCAGGAGGAGAGGTTGAAGAGGCGAGAAGAGAGACGCTGGCTCAGGGAGCGCAGAGTCAACCAGAACAAACAGCCCGGTGTGGAAAACCAACCTCAGGTCACCACAACCGAGGACTATGCCAGCCAAGTGGTCCATTGGTGATACCTCTTGGAAACGTGCACTAGAACACAGAGAACATAATGGATCACTTGAGGAAGAGTAGGGCACAGTTTGGGCTCTGTCTAGCACTCTAACGAGGGTTTTTTTTAGTCATGAAGCCTGTTGCACTGCAAAAAAAGCATTGCCTTGAGCAGTATTTTTGAAAGATTTCCAGAGGGGAAAAATAATATCAGTTACATAAGAAGTAAAGTAAAATAAATAAGTAAAAAAAATCACACTTAGATTTATTTTCAACATTAAAATTACTTTTACTGCTTAAATCAACACATACATGCACAAATTAACATACGTGAACTCTTATTTGAAGATACAATAACTTAATTTTGGGTTGGTACATTTTAAAATGTTTTTAAAGGCTGTCATCAGTAAACCAGCTCCTTCTTCAGAACTACAGTAAAAGCAGCAATTTTGTGAAATAACATAATAACAATAATTTTCTATTTAGATATATTCCTGTAAAAGCCGAATATCAACCGCCATTACTTTTGTCTTGATCCTTCAGAAATCATGTGCAAATCTGGTGCTCAAGAAACATTCCTGGTACTGTCAATGTTGAAAACAACTGTGCAGCTTAATATCATTGTGTTTTTTTAATTCTTTCATTTATATAAAATTCAAAAGAGCAGTATTAATTCGAAACAGACTAGAAATAGAATTTTGTAACATTATAAACATCTTGTCTCTTTTGATTCATTTACTGGGTCCTTGCTGAATAAGTATTAATAAGTATTAATTTCATTTAACATTAACATTTGAAAATTCAACGAGAAGTGTTGATCATTTGCTTTGCACAATATGTATTAGATGAAATAGAGCTGTCATTGTGCACGGTGCAACTACAGATCCATTTTCAGTAATTAACATTTTTACATTAATTGCATTCAGCACTCACATTTAGTTTGATATTTTTACTGTAAAACACGGCAAAAATACTGCTTAAGAAAATCATTTTTGCAGTGTGTGTGCACATTTTTTTTTCTGCAGATTCCTTGCAGAATGCAGGATCTGTGCTCATTCGCCAAGCAACCTCCACCGTCTTTGTGAAGGATCAACAAACCCCACACCACAGAGTTATAGAAAGCTATAGCCCTGAAAAAGTGAAGGGAGCACACTTAAGATGTGTTCTTGCTTTCAAAATCACTAGGCAGTGGATGAAGTAAAATGTTGACAAGTTTTTAATGCTCAGGCCTTTTGCCAGTAAAGATTCTCAGTAGACTCTCTCTCTCTCTCTCTCTCTCTCTCTCTCTCTCTCTCTCTCTCTCTTTTTTTTTTTTTAAGGAGCAAGCTTGCAGCATGGAGACAGTTTGTACTGAGAATCTCTAGTCTCTAGTAGTTTCTCAATGATATGTCGTACAATTCAGGGTTAGCAGATTCCCTCACAACAAGAGCCTCATCTGTGACACAGTAGCAGAGACTTGTTGCTACCGTAAACACTACATGGTATTTAAAATGCTTTTTCTTCATTGTTTTGTCAAGTATTATTTATTGGTGTATGAGTTGCACAAGAAGAACGTTAAAAAAATAAATTAAATGCAATGCAAGTAAAAGTATAAACTAAACAGACAGAGTTGAGAGATTATGTATATAATGAATGCAAAAAAAGAAAAAAGTTAAAAATAGCACAGTTGGAATGTGAAAACACTTCATGTATGTACGTCCCTTAAAGGTGAAAAATTCACATCACACAAAAAAAACCAAAAAGATTGCACACAGTTGTTCAAAGTTCAATTTCTTGTCTCATTAGTTCACATCTGACCTAAAATAGAGCAGCATAAAGACTTTAGGATTATTTGAAAACAGGATTAATCAAATACAAAATGCATTATGCAGCAAGAGAAGTATGTTTTTTTCAGGAAGATTGAATGAATGGCTGAGTATTTTGTTTCTTCTCCAGTGCTGTTTCACACATTTCTGTAGTCCGTCCACCCTAAAACTTTCTGAAGCCAGAACGTCCAAGTCACAGGGAATGAAGCGCTTGTGGTCTTTACGTCCTTAAACCATCGGCGCTTTAAAAGCAGATCTTTTTCTGGTCTGTGCTTTGTGGCACCTTTTAAAAACTAGATCCACAGATGCTGTGTGCAAATGAATAAAAGATACGAACCCTGCTGATGCAAATCACATCTGGAAAAAACGTTTTCTATCTCCAAAAGCAAATAAACGATCTTTATTGCTCATTGTGGTTATGGAGAACATGGGAATGCTAGCTTTAAAGATCAAAGTTTTGGAATGCAGTACCAGAAATGTATGATTGCAGACCAAAAAAAGACTAGAAGTTTACTGTTTTTGAAGTTTTGTTTTCTTTTTACATGTTGTTTTATATGTTTTAACTTGAATCTGTGCTGCTAAATGTTTTTTTCTAATTTGAGCCTTTGTGTGAGGCCAGAAGACCTGAGGTTATGTACCAATGCAAGTTTGTGTGTATTTGTATGTGTGTGTGTGTTCTGAAATGAATATAAGTGTTGCAATGTGATTTAATTGCTTTATTCACTTAAGTGCAATATGATATTAAACATAACCCCTTATGGGAAATACAGATGTTAATAAGTCTGTACATTTCGCTGTTTTGGCTTGTTCGATAAATATTGCTTTTATTTTAGCCCCAATATTGTTAATATTGTTCATACAATTACATAAAGTAAAATAACAAATACCACAAGGACAATTTGACGATAAAAGCGATGCTCAAATACCTAAAATTCGTAATTATGTTGATCACAGGCCGAAACATTAAGCATTTGTTCATGCTGCATGTTTCACGTTTCGATTAAGTGTCAGTTCTGCTCAGAGGTCAGAGGTCATTTGTTTGCAGGTGCCATTTGGTGTGATATTTTGTATCTAACATAATTGTATTTTTTAAAGAAAGCGTGGGTTAAGTGTCCAAATGGGGAAAAATCTCTGTTACTGTGATTCAACCACTAGAGGGCAGACAAACTCCACCAATGTTTTACTGTTTCTCATTCTTTACACAGGGTTAAGAATATTGTGTATGAACAACTTGAAAATTGCATTGATTTTTTTACATTCCATTTAAGTATTTACCTTTTTTTAAAATGTTATACATCCAAGCAATTTTTGCATGTTTAAAAAAATAATGTCCACTTACACAAGATAATGTCGTCTTTATTTATTTATTTATTAATTCTATGCCATGGCGGTCCCCTCTACTGACCAGCCCTAATGCTCGCTTTACCTCAGTACTATTGGTTGTAGAATATCTTATATATATTTTTATCTTGTGGGTAACCAATACATGTGATTTTTGGATATGTTTAAAATACAACTGAAAAACCATAACTGAAAACCATTATTTAGCACACCTTTATAAGAAACAGCTTGAAATGAAAGAGAAAGGTCACCAAAAGATCAACCTGCACTGCAAAATTCTTCCACAATAACACATTTCTGGTAATTTAGCAGAATAAAAGACGTCATGTTATTAGACAATGACCGATCCATCCACCGGTTACCATTTCATGGCCTGCAGTGATATATCCTGATTGTGTCCAGTTGTCAGAAATATAATTTTCAGAACACTTGAAATAGCTTTTTCACTGAAAGGTTGTTATGTTTTTGTTACTCATGTCTTAGAGAGAGAGAGAAAAGTAAAGACACCTGCATTAGTGTCAGGTTTTGGTGTAGATATTTAGTTGTTTTGGTTGCTTTGTGGACAGGAACAGGAAATGAAAATAATTTTATTGTTTGTTATGCCAACAACAATCTCAATAATCAACATGCAGTATTAGATGAACTTTGCCTTTTTTCTGTGAAGTTTGCTTTTCCCAGCACCATGCACAGGAGAGCACAATAAAGCTGTTCAGTCACAGCATTCATTTGCTAATTAGGCTATTTGCCATTTGCTTAAGCTATTTGCTTAAAGCTATTTGCTTTAAGAATATATATGTGACATTTTAATGGTAAAAGTCAGTGTTAAAGTCCACATTTCACTAACAAGTTGCCATATACAAACTACACCAAGGTTTGTGTTTGACTGTTATCTTGTTAGCAACTTAGATTCAAAGCAGATTTCTTTTTTAAGGTATTTTTTATTCTTGTCATGAATGAAAAACAGCATACTATTCATCCAAAACGAATCTCTTAAAGAATGCACTGGTATGGGAGACGTGCCAGTGATCTCTTTTCATCTCAGTGACTTTGGATGAGAGTAGGTTATAGGTGAGAGTCCATTTGTGTAAATACAAATTAATAATTGAATCAACTAAACTGATATGATGAACTGAACAAACAACACTGGTCAGCAGATGCTTGTGCCCAAAGGATACGCTTTGTTCATTTCCACACCGATCTTTGTCTGTGCTCTGACAGTGTTTACTGTACTTGGTGTGGAATAGTAGAGGATTATAAAATGAGATGATTTACAATGGATTATAGCCTATCAATAGCAATAGCCTTCTTGGATTGAAATATCTTGAGAATAAGAAGTCCAATGGATGAGTGGAGAAACATTTTAAATGAACACAAAAGCATCTGACCCAAATGTTTCAAATAAAACATACATTTTTGTAACTGAATTTTTTCTTATATATAATTTACAATATCAATATTTTAAGATTTTTATAATGTTCATAGTACAAAAGAAAGCAGCCGTCATACAGAATACATTATTTAAAGTGCTATTGCCCATTGTACAAAATCTGTAAAATGATATACATATATATATATATACAACTGTTGAAAGTTTAGGGTCAGGAAAATTACTTTTTTAAAAAAATACAAAAAATTGCGCATCCGAGCAAGGGTGCACTAAATTGATTAAAAGTGAATGTAAAGACATTAATAAAGTTAACATTACAACATTTAGTTTTAATCTAAATGTTTTTCTTTTGAACTAGAAAAAAATAATAATATTGTTTTCACACAAATATTAAGCAGTGTTGTGTTCAACACTGGTAATACGAATAAATGTTTACAAATAAGCATACAAAAATTATTATTAAAAGTGAATGTGACTGGAATTCAGCGTTACTATGGTGGGAATAAGTTACATTTTAAAATATATAAAAATGTAAAAAATTTTCAAATAAAAAAAAAAGTGCAAAATGTTGTTTTACTGTATAAAATAAATGCAGCCTTTGTGAGCCTAATAGCTTTCATTCAAAAAACCCCAAGTGTCTTTATAGCGTCTACACACGGTATCAGATCCTTACAAGGTCTTTCTTTGACATGTTGTTTGGAGACTGGATCACAAATACAGTGCTGCTCGTGCTCTTCTTCCTCTGCACAAAGCTCCAGAAAGCCTGCTGAAACTTGTCTCCTGCCAGTGTATACAGTGCTAGGTTGAAGAAGGTGTTGAGGCCAGCCAGAGGTCGTGACAATATGTACACTGTGTGGATGCCTCTCCTCTGTATGCATGACACGCCAGGCCTGCGCAGGCTGTCCACCCTCAGCAGACGCATGATATGGTACGGCAAGAAGCACAGCACAAACACCAGCAGGATCAGAACGGACAGCGTGCGAACTCGGGAGCGACTCGGCCTGTTTCTGGATATGCTGCTGCCCAGAGAGCCTGCGATGTGAGTGTAGCTCCAGCACACCACCAGCAGCGGCAACACGTATCCAAACCCCGTGAGTACCCAACCGTACCACCACACCACCTGGGGATCATTACTGGCGAAGTCAAGGCATTTAGTCATGTTGTCCTTCTGCTGTAAAGTAATCATCCCCAGCATCGGGCCGATCTCCACCAAGGAAATGGCCCAGACTGCCAGACAAGCCAAGATGGCCCATCTTTTCCTCCGGATCTCAGCAGCCTTCAGAGGGTGCACCACTGCCACGTAACGGAAGATGCTGAGGCAGGTTAGGAAGAGGACGCTGCCGTAGAGGTTGTAGTAGAAGCAGAAGCGGATGAAACGGCACATTAACTCCCCCAGAGTCCAGTTTTTGGTCACGTAAAACTGGACCAGCACAGGTAAACTCAACGCATACAGCAGATCAGCTACTGCCAGGTTCACCATTATAATGCTGCTGCTCTTCCAAGGCCTGAGTTTTAGTAGGTAAACAATGATCACCAGGAAGTTTCCCACGAGCCCGACTACAGAAATGACGCTGTACATCACTGGCAGATAATAAGACTTAATGTACTCATCGATAGGAAGACAGTCAGTTGAGTTTATTTCCGGAGACCCCATTGCTTTTTCTTGCTTCTTGAGAACAAATACAGAGATGTGGCGAACGCACTGAAAATGCAAATTTATATTGTTAATTTAATGAGCAATGTGGCCTTATATCAAAGTATATGCGTATATATAAATTAAAATATAAACTTACAGAAACACACTGTGAAGTTATCACGGTCCATTGATGGTATAAGATAGTGATATAGTTTGATATGTCATGTTTTGGATAATTATAGCACAAAAAAAAAAGATTTCTGTTTGACATTTGTTCAGATTCATTCACTGATTTCCCTACCTTTCCATTTTACTTGAATGAGAATTAATTTTTTTTTTTAAAGATTAAAGTGATTAAAAGTGCATATGCATTTTTCACATGCTTCTTTGTTAATATCCACAAAGGGTACCAATAATTTAGGTAGGTTTAATTCAAGCCCCATTTTGTCCTGAAGTAGCTCTAGTCTTCCTCAGACTATTAAAATCTGGACTAGACTAAGTCAGAGACTATTTAAAACCATGACGGAGATAGCAGACTTTTTAAAATCTGATTTAAATGGACATTTTAGTCTAGGACTTAATCTTTGTCTGAAAAAACTGCTCCTAAAAGTATGACAAGTTAATGAAAGCCAGGTAATAACCATAAGTGGCCTTTTGTGTAATACGAATTTCATAAAGGCAAGAAAAAGTAACACATCTCAGTAAAAAATATGACACTAATGAAAAGTTAGACTCTTTCTTTTACAGTATTCATTCCAAAATAGAGATTCATTCATGATCAGAAATGAGTGCTGAACAGAAAGACAAACTTGTATTTGGTAGAATAATTATATATATTTTTAAAGATACCACAGTAAACGCCATCATATGACATATCAATCAATGACATATGATGGCTCTTTTTTTGTCTCAGTCATTAGCGTTCACATTTCAACAGGTTTCAACATATAATACATTAATTTGAACTCACCAAGTGCGGCTGATCCCTCACTTTCCCCACATGATAGTTTTCAAGCGTGTATGGATGCAGTCACAAGAGAGTCATGGTCACATTCAGCGTCGTGTGGCTGACTTCTCAAGTGTCATCTATTTTTGTATTGTCTGCCTTCACTCCTGAGAAACAAGGTTTGTGAGGTGAGTCAGCTTCTTCATCACAGAAGTGAGCTTTATGCCTTGAGTTAATATTTACCATTTCCTGTAATTTCCCGACGCACTAATTTCCTCAAACACTTCATGAGAATCCTGATCTTTATATCCCACCCAGTACACTGTGATTGAACGTTTGACATTAAAGATGCACTACTCTAAACTGTCTCATGCAGACCCTCCCGCACGCCCTGTGACAAATATGTGTAATGCTTGTGTGGAAAAAATAATCATTATGAATCAAAAATCACAGTTTAGATCAGTTTAGATGACTCCGGAGCTACCAGTGTTTGTTTGTAAAACTGAGTTATAAAGTCAGATACACAAAAGCACATGTACTGTAATAGATTGAACCGGGAAGTTATTTAGCACAACTTATGGTATGAGGAAACATTAGGCCAAAGACATGGCCAGACGGTCTTAAAGTTTTTGTTTGTTGTGTGTGAGAACATAATCACCCAGACGAAGGTTATCCTGAGAAATATCCACTGCCTACAATGACAATTGTTGAAAATATGATTACGAGTAAGGGGGAGACGAGGCCTATTTAATGTGCCCTATTATAGATTTTTGAAAACGACCTTGTCGTGTGTAACACAGCTCTAAGTGAATGAAAACATCATGCGCAGGGTATAAAGTTATTTTCGCTCAAAACATTTTTTTGACTCTGAATCATTGAGTGGTGGGGTTTAGAGAAATGATTCAATGAACGAATCGTTTGGGAGTCGCTGAACACATAATGCAAAAACAAAGGCATATTATAAGAAAATAAAAGTGTTTTTTGACCGTGCATGCATGTCAACCTGTTGTTTGGGACTCCTAAAATCAAAATATGAACTCATCACCCATAATAGGGGTCCTGTAAATAAAAGAAAGTGATCACAGTGAAGCTTGTAAAACTTTCAGTCCAATGCTCAGTCAGACTGTTATTGACTTATTGTTCAAAAGTCCGTAAGATTTTTAAAATGACAATAACTCTGAGTGTCCTTTGGATTTAACCGCGAGCGCAGTTTAAGATAATATTGAGTGAATCTCTAGATCTAGATGTGAGAGAAGAAAAATGTGAGCAGAAGCAGGCTCAAACAAAAGTCTCTATTTGCTCTTTGTGTAATCTTACTGCTGTTGGAGAAATATTGAAATATTAAAGGGATCTCATTTGCCATTTCTTTTTTCATGGTAACATGAAAAAAATTAAAGAATGAAGGAGCTGTTTCATTTCAGCCCTTTCTGTTTTTATTCCAGAGCGCATCAATAATTAATATTTAAGATTTTAAAAAATAGTATTTTAATGGCTGCGTTTTAAAACAATAATTATGGTGGGGAGCTCCTGCCTCAGGTGGAGGAGTATCTGGAGGTCTTGTTGGACTGAGAGATGACAGACGGATCGGTGCAGCCTCTGCAGTAATGCAGTCCATGTACCGGTCCATCGTGGTGAAGAAGGAGCTGAGCAGCAAGGAGAAGCTCTCCATTTACCGCTTGATCTTTGTTCCTACTCTCACTTATGGTCATGAGCTCTGAGTCATGACCAAAAGGATGTGATCCCGGATGTAAGCAGCCGAGTTGAGTTTCCTCCGTAGGGGGGCTGGACGCTCTCTTAGAGATAGGGTGAGGAGCTCGGAGTAGACCCCCTGCTCCTCCACATGGAGAGAGGCCGGCTGTTCCGGATGCCTCCCGGTCACCTGTTCTGAGCATTTCCCACCAGGAAAGAAGTGTCTGGGAGAAGGAAGTCTGGGGCGTCCCTGCTTAGACTGCTGCCTCCGCCAAAGATAATATTTTTGAATATCTTTTAGATTAATGAATTACTCCTGATGGCAAAGTCCAATTTTTGGCAGCAATTACTTGAGTGCCACACGATCCTCAGAAATCATTCTAAGGGCAAAACAAAGTAAACCTTTGTAAGAGTAATGTGACCTGAAAAAGATCTCATGTGCTGTCGATCTTTTCATCAGATTATAATAGGCTACTAAACATATATATCCCTGAAAGGTGTTAATATTCGCTGTGCGCCAGTCACTATCCATGTCTTACCACTAGATGGCGATCAGTATTAAGTTTTTAAAACTACCCAGTCGGCAGTAATCTTAAAAACCACATGCTCGCAGTAAAATGTCCTTGTGGTTGCTGTTTTCCCGTCAAATGTTCAATGTCATTTTATAAGTTCTGGATGAACCAGTAAAATAACTCCAACAATCTAGAATCTGATTACTGAGAACATACTGAACCCAACGTCCAGTCAACTGTTATTCCCATCATCAGATCACCTTTATAGGACAGAAAGACTTGTTCCAGACTTGTTCCCTGGAGAAAGGTTGATTATATATATATATATATATATATATATATATATATATATATATATATATATATATATATATATATATATATATATATAAAATAATTATTATAACTATAAGCAATATGGAAAATATTCAAATAAATACATTTAAATGGTAAAATTATAAATAAATTAAACAAACTGTCAATCTGCTACAGTAAAAATAGTTATTAGAAAATAGTTTTTCCCTTGATATAGTTCAATAATTAACAATATTATGCTCTGCTAGTTAATTACCTGAGGTGTCTTCCAGTACACGCTCATCATAGATGAATTTATTATATACACCATTTATCCCACTATACTACCTTCATTTTAAAACAGTACAGTTATATTTTTAAATTCAGAAATTTGACAGACACATTTATCCAAAGCGACTTATTTTGCCTTTAAAGTTCACGTTTTATCCTTCCCCAGCAATTGAACTCACGACAATAACTCATGAATTTTCCTTTGTACTTAACTGTGAGCGAGATAATATTAAACAAATCACAAGATCAGATGTATATGAGAGAAGAAAAATGTGAGCAGAAGCAGGCTCAAACAAAAGTCTCTATTTGCTCTTTGTGTAATCTTACTGCTGTTGGAAAAACAATTTAAATATTAAAGGGATCTCATTTGACATTTCTCTTTTTTGTTACATTTATTTAAGCCATACACCATAAGATGAAAGAAAGAGCTTTTTTTTTTCAGCCAGTGCCGTTTTTATTCCAGAACACACTAAGAAAAGAGACCTTTCACTTTGATCTGTGGCATTGCAAGACTGGTCCCTATCTTGCACTAAAATCTTTTAGCGAAGGATTTACTTTTTTTTCAGAGGCTATATCGACTGTGCTGGTTTCGGGTCTTTCTGAAAGGACAGACACTTCATTAGTGGGAGTTGCTGTGTGGTTGACGTGATGACAGATTAGCGTGTTTTTCTTCTGAGCTAGTCTGTGTCCACTCTCTCCAGGCAAAGGCTGCAGTGCACGAGCAAATTATCTGAAAAAGCTGAAGTGTGGCGTTCACACGAGATTCTTATCAGAGCACCGAGACACACTCCAACGACCAAGACCGGAATACAAATTAAGGATGCACTTAATAGATACTAATTATTTTTTTCTGAACAACCTTGATTTACGCTTAAATGATCTTATATTGAAATTCCCACGTTTGCTTTTATTTAAAGCTTTTGTAAATTCTCTCTAAACCCCGGGTAAAAAAAATAAGCTGGTGTTTATTGCTTCAACATTTACTTTTTATGAAAATTGAATGTCACGGTATTCGTTTCTATTCTGTTTTTGTTTGTTATTCATTTTCCCTTTTTCTCTGCTTTCCGAGCCTGCATATGTATTTGTAATGTAGGAGTATATGGGTTACGTCAAATATTTGCACCTTCTCTTCACCGGGGTGACATTGGTGCATGCGGAAGGTCACGCTATTCACCTTCAACTTTCAAATAACCCACATGTTTATCAACAGGATCTGAGATTATGTTGTAGGGCACATAACATGGACGGCCCGACACGCACACTGCTAATGGCATGGTCATGTATTTTTAGACCATTTGGACACAACAAACGGATAAGCAAATAAATGATTGTGCAAAAATGTATCAGTGATATTACACATATAAAATACCGGAATGTTGAAGTACCGCAATGATCTATTCACTAATTATGACACATTTAGCTGATAATGAACAAACTTCTATTTTAACAGATAGGTGCATTTAAAATGCAGTGTTTCTCTTCTAGGAAAACACATACAAATATTTTACAGATATATTAACCGGGTACATTTCAGATGTTGTGTAGCCTTATTTCTTGTGTCAATAGTTTTAAAGTGTAAGTTTTGTTCTTAAACTTTAATATCAAAAATCGCATCATGATGATATATTAGTCTGCTTCTGGTTTGTTGTTTCTTTATCCCCCATGTGCTCCGTGTGACCTAGTTTTGTCTCCCATTAATGGTGTCTCATGTGTTCAGGTGCATGTGTGTACAATTATCCTCATTTACCTCCCCTTTATAAATTGCTTTTCTGTTCAGAGTTAGTTTGTCCAGTGTCGTCCATGTAATGTAATCGTCTGTGTGTATTACCCTGCTGTAAATTATGAAACACTGGTTATTATCATCCGTCATCTTCGTGTGCTCCTTCTCGCACCACACCGTGACAGAAGACTGGACCGAAACAAAAGTAAGCAGCGTGTTTCCCTGCGTTTAGTTTTTTCCGTTTTCATAGTTTTTTTTGCTGGAGCAGGATCGCTACTCTCTTGAGGCGCACACGGACATCTTTGCGTTCCTCACCAACCTGACTCACTTCCTCTGCTCATTTATCAGACTGGACAGCTCCACACGAGCGCAGCTGTCCAGGGACGGTCCTCAGGAAAGCCTAGCAGCCTACATTGAGCGGGTGCTTTGTGTCTTGCAACTCTATGGACAGTAGACATGGCGGATGATGGCACCAGCCCCACCAGCCCAGCCACCACTGCTCCCTGAAACTGTCCCTTAATCTGTCTAAACTGGTCTGGTCTTAACCTTCTAACCTGGCTGTGATGATCTGTGGGCTGATTTTGGACTCTTTTAAACTGGTCGGGTTAGGAGAAGGCTGGTTGGCCAGCTAAACAGATGCTTGGCACTGCTGATTTAAATGTTCGGGTTCTTTTAGCTGACTGGAAAGAAAAAAAAAGTAATTTCACAGTCTTCAAATGTGTATCATGATCCTCAGTTTCTTAGACTACTGAAATAAGGTCTGCTTTATCATGTGGTCAGAACATTTTACCTCAAGACATTTAATATGGCTTCAGCTTTGCTCCAGAGACTTGAGAGCTTCTTCTGAAATACAAGCAGGATGCTTTGTAGTGATTTTAAGACTTGGGTTTTTAGGTTGAACGTTTAAGATAAAATTAACGAGCCATGTCCAATAGCACTTGCGTTGAGGAAATTCAAAGTAGGTGATTAAAAACTTATGCTGTATGTCATATTTGAAATGAGTGTTTAGGGAAATGGCACTGGCCTAAATGTTTGGCATCCGCTTTCCTTCCAACAGAAAAACACATTTTCATTAGAAACTGCTCATCATGGAGCTTTTAAATGACCCCATATGAAAACTCTCAGTGACTGGATTCTGATTTGTTTCATCCACTACATTTTCCATTCTTTTTATTAAGACGGGAAGGTTCAAGGACAGAAAGCCTTTTTGGCCCCATTAGCTTAAAAATTATAATGATGATAAGGATTTGGTGCAGTGCTTACAAAAGAAAATCTTCACACACTCGTTCTAGATCTGAGGACCACAGATGATTATCATCACGGCTCTATGCTAATTGCAGGAGCACAACACCAATGCAAAGCAACAAGCACAAAAGAGAGGAGAGAGGAGAGAGATATGGCAGCTTCTCCACCAACAAACAACTTCTTGCACATGTGATTAATAGAGTGTTGCTACAGCAACTGAGGTAACGCAGCGTTGCTTGCAATTATCTTGCAGTTGGGAGGAAAGTTCGAAGCAAACTAGGTGTTTAAAGGATAGGACTTGTGTTATTTCTTAGAATGCTGATGCATAATGAGGTTTAGAAGTTTTAAATTGCACGTGGGAAGTTCTTTGCGTGACACTTCTGTCCATTTCTTTGTTCTCAGCATGTTTACTATTTACTCCTGCAATGGTGTCAGTGTACTGGAAGTGTGCTGTTCTTTTACTATTAGAATAATGGTGGCTTTTTTTCTCAGCTCCATGTGTAGACACATGGAGCTGAAATTACGCTCCAGCCGAAGGTTCTGTGCAGTGATTGAGCTGTCCATTGGTGGCACTGACAGTAATTGCTGTGTAAGCCTAACACTGCCCTGTGGTGATTGTGATTGTCATACAGAGCTACATTATACATTATCAAACACATTTATACTACTGTATGAAGCACATTTTGTCGACTGTCAAACTTGTAAAGTGCACGATTCAACATACGTGCTGAAAAAACCTAAATAACTATGAAATGAATCTTAATAGTTAAACATTAAAGCCTTTAATAGTGTACTTTCTTTTATTCTGTGAAAAAAAGTGCTCTTATTCAGTTAAGCATAACATCAGGCAGCAAAATAAAAATAGTAAGAATTAAGAGCCTGATAAATGTGTCTCAATTATAGTATTAATAAGATGGGATAATATGCCGCCCACATACAATATCTTTAAAGGCCATAATACTGTTTTCTACAGGAAACATGCAGTTAATACACAGGGGCTTATACAACTGTCCCATAACTGATTTTCCTTATTATATTGTCAGTCTAAATGCACAGCATATAATTTGAGAGACTAGCTGTCAAGAACACAACATGTTTGTTAGGTCAAGCTGTGCCTTTATAAACTTTCTTTTATTTATAAACTTATAAATAAAAAGTTCTCACCGGTCCATGGTGTTGATTTTGTTCTTACCTCTATCTGAAAACTATAGACATGGTTTCATGTTTAAATATTCTTCAATGAAACTATGTTTTATAATTAATTATAATAAGTGAAACAAGCTGACAACAACTGGGCAATAACTGTTGTTGTTTTGCTGAAATAGCGTTATAAAAAGCGTATTTCTCATCTGAGATCTATGCGCACATGTCAGAATGCTGACTGTTTCTTCACAGGTCAGCGATTAGCTGTTAAATCAAGAAAGCTGGGCTTCTAGTGATTGACACAGAGTGGTTCAACTAGGTATTGCAGTCCAAATTCAAAATATTGGAGACGTTTTTTTTCCACCCGGCCCCTCCCACTCAGACTTGACTCACGCTCAGTGTAGCGGACCCCGTCCGAATGATGGCCGAAACTTTTACTGATGTTTCCAGACTTTTATTTCTGTTCCCTTTCGTCTTCAGAATCACCGTAAGAGCTGAACAAACTGATACAAAACGTATATCAACATTACCTGACATATTCAGCGATGCTGACAAAAACACTTGTATTAAATCAACAGCGTATAAAAAACACAAACCTTATGCCTTTTCGGGGGGTTGCTAAATAAACTTGTTACATCTCTTTCGTGAACGAGTTTTAAGCCGTCATGAAGCGTTCACTCTCCCATTCCCCTTTTCTCTTTAGCGTTGTGCGTTGTGAAAAGCGGATTTTGTTTCAAAATAAAAGTCCCCCATAAACAACGAAAATAATTTGGTCATTAAACATTAAATATTACAAAGGCAACACCAAACAAAATAAATTAAAATTAACTCTTATTAAAGCCTGTTACACTCAGGTTGCCAGATTCCCGCTCAGACACCTTTGATTTTCCAGCTTCCACGACTGAAACGGAATACGCTCTGTTTTTTTCCCAACTCACATTTTCAAAGGAAAATTACAGACTGTAGTATTGTTTTTCACATAAACAAGTATGCTAACTTAGTTTCTTAAATATTCACAAACATATTATGGTATTTTTAGGCTTTAGTAGAGTCAAAAATCCTACATACAGCACCTCTAAGTGTTGCATTTTTCCTGAGGAGAATGAAAAATCCTGCACTCCGACTGTAACAGATGGGTTAAAGTGCCCACGCTGGGTTATTTCATCTGAGGGAGGCATAGGGGTTTATAGTTTTAATAGTCAATGAGATTAACCCAGCCACTACACAAAAATTACCCAAGAGTGGAAAATTACTTTTAATGTGTAATGTTGAGACACATATTGAGAAAGGAATAGTCACAGAGCAAATAGAAAAAGAATAATGACTTACTGTATGTGTACAGTTTTCTTTTTCCTTCTATTTATGTTAATTTATTTGTTTTATTGTTCATAAAATTTTATATACTTTAAAGTATGCACAACATACATAATCAAACAAGTTTCTGTAGGTGGCTTTTCAAACAAACATTATTAATATTTGACATTCATCCTTAGAAAACCTCATATTTTAATAATGTGTTAATATTAACTTTATTGTTCATGACTTTTTTCCATGAATTTCTTTAAATTCTTTCCGGTTTAACTCGACAGTGTTAAATGTATGTATGCGGCCTATTGATATAATTCAGTAACTGAATAGGAAAAGTAATTTCTGAATAGTGCGAAACCAACCAATTCCTGACCCACGTCATTTAAAATGATTGAACAACTAAAGTAAAGCAACTTTAGCAACAACTTTTTGGTACAGTGCATCAAATAATTTAGTTTTCTTTTATGCCTTTCGGTCCGATGTCCAACTACGGGGAGAAAGATTTTAGATTCAATGTTGCAAGATTTGTTTTTGTTCAGCAAATCTGTGTTACCAGGAAAAGTACAGAAGTACCATGAGAGAAGCATTCACAGTTGATCACAGCACAGATGAAAGGCCCGTAGGCAGAGTTCATGATATCTTCAAAAGCCAGACCCTTATAGCATCCTTCCTTTGCCAAAGTCCTATCTACAGGACCATTTCCTCATTCCCTTCTCTTGCTTTTCACATCTTTTTGTCCTTTCCCGGCTAGCTACGAAAATATGTATGCTATGATCAGGCTTCTTTTTCAGTAGGTGTGTCGGGGAAGTCTTTGAAAAGTTGAGATCAGGAAGATAAAAGGACGATTTCTTTCATCATAGCTACTTTGACTGACAGTTACCCACTTGGCTGATCTGAAAGTAGACTGTCACTGCTGAAAACACCAGCGTGCAGGATTATGAGAGAGACAAAGATTTATTTTTGCACAGCATATTGGAACTATAAGCTAGAAACAGTTCCATCAATGACCAGTGCCAGAGGTTACGTCACTGTTGACGTCTAGTCTAGATTTCAGCTGATTCTGGCCAAGACATCAACACTGAGAGTACTTTGATCATTGAAGATCACCAAGGCATTACACGGTTAGTTGCTTGACATTCTAACATGCTCTAACATGCGGCAATAGCTTTTGAAAATCTAATTATTAATGTAAAATAGATAAAATAGCAAGATTAATGATTATTAAATCATGTAACAAACTTGCTCAAAATGCCGACAATTGTTTTTTGTTGCTCATGCATTTTTATTCTAACTTTGTATAAGGGCTGAGCCAAATCATACAAAAATGTCTCACAGTAACACTAATTACCGTGTCTCTCCTACAGTCTGCTTTTCCCATTGGTCATTGTTGTTCATTTGCCTACATTTTTAAAGCTTTGTTGTATCGAACTTGCCAAAATGAATGATTTCTGGTTCTTTGCCATCACAAACCGCTGAAAGCCACTTTACACAGAAAGTTTCTGTCTGACATGTTAAGGTACCAAGCACAAGTTGTTTTATTTTGCATCTGAATTCTACTGACAGATAAATGAGAAATGGTTGACATCGCAAGATTGGCATAAACTCGGTAATTATCACAGCAAAAGTCAAATACTTGTACTTGTCTGTCTTCTGTTGCACAAAAAAAGGAAAAGAAGGAGAAAAAAAGAACACAGAAGGAATGAACACAATTGTGTATAGACTTGGTAATCAGAGATAATGTCCATACAGTATCTAGTTTACAAAAAAATACATGTTTTTTAAATTGCCTATTTAAGTCTGTTTAACAAACAAAGAGAAAAAAACATTACTACAATATACGAAATTATTATTTACTATTTACACCAACCTTCCTCAAGTACAGCATCCGTCGCTGTTGTTAAATAAAGAGTGTATTATCTATCAGAAGCGTAAACATAGTCCTTTATGTGCATTATTTCACTGTAAGTCTTAATCAGATGCTAATGCTTCCACTTAGAGAAGCTTATTTTGAAGTTTCATTCCCTTTCTTTTGAATACAAATGAGCATAAATGTCAGCATAAATTATACAATTGGGCCCAATGCTCGTAGGAACTTGAGTGTTTACAGGAACTGCTTGATTTAAAGGAAGCCACAAAGCTGTTTGGAGAAAGTAGAACAGCGCTGACATTTGAGTGAAGCACCACTTGAGACTCACCAATAATTGAGCAGGAGTTTTCCAAAAATGCTTTGAAGAAATCAAGGAGAAAGCAACCTGAGTGTGTGTGTGCTCAGCCTATATAATTATGCATAATTCAGTATAACATTGTTTAAATGAATTGTTTTCTGATTTAATATATTTCGAAATTTAATTCATCTTCAGTGTCATCATCATCCTTCAAAAATTCATTCTAATCTGCTCATCTGGTGAACAAGAAATATATTTTGTTATTATCGGTATTGAAAACAGTTGCACTGTTTAGTATGAAACCGTGATACAAAAGTACATCATTTATTTGAAACAGTAATCTTTTGTAACATTATAAATCCCTTTCCTGTCACTTCTGATGAATTTAATGCGTCTGTTCTGAAAAAAGTATTAATTGCTTAAAAAAATAATGAGGTAAAAATTCTATTTATAAGACACAAATTAGTTGCTCTCTCTGTAATAAGAGCTGAGCTTTCTAACTCTAGGAGAGGTGCTGGTATTTTTACTCTGCAAGATCAGGAACTTTGTTTTCCTTCTTGCCAAACTTCGCAGGCTTTCTTCTCGCATCTGCTTTGCTTAATTCAGCCAATTATGCCTTCTTTAAGTTACTTTTTTCGTCCAAGAGTAATTTTCTTAGCCGACAGCAAAAAGAAGAGTTTATTGTGACAAGTGAATAATAACGCCTTCTAAAAGACTGTGAAAAAGAAAACAAATCCTACATAGGTTGAGGAAGTAGTGCAGGGGAATGAAGAGCACAAGCTCTTGAAGAGCACAAGTCTTTAAAAAGTGTTGCTGGTAATGTTATCAGCCATATGGGAGAATGTCAAAATATAAAAAAATAAGATAAGACCATGAACTTGAGTCTGAATTTGAAGGACAGTTTTGCTTTGAATAACATGAGGAATTGTGTTATGAGAAGAGAATTGACAGTGTCAGTCTGGTAAGGTCTAGGTAAGGGGCAAAGCAACACAAAAGTGGTCATAAACACTGGAATGAGAAATCAAAAGCATATGAAGAGAACAGCAAAGCTATCAAGGAACAGATGTTGTCTTACAGTATCTAAGCATCTGTCATGAGAACATATTCATAAACATGATAGTGTATAACCACAGCATCTATAATACCATAGACCTTGGTGTCTTGATTTCAAACTATGTTCCCCTGCCTTGGTTTTTGTTGACTCATTGTTGACTATTGTTCCCCATTGTTTCAGTGTTCCCTTGTTTCTTTGCCCACCTTGTTAGTTTCCTTGGTAATTGATTAGCTCCTTCCCCTTGTTAGCTTTTTATCCTGTCCATGTAAAATACTCAGTTCCTGATCAAACCGCCGAGTACTGTCTAGCACTTATCACTGCTTTAGCTCATAGCTACTTTACTGAGCCACATTTTTTGTTTTCCCTAAGTTTAGCCTAGCGCTGTTTGTTTGTCAGTTATCCGACCCTGCCTGTGTTTCGACCAAGTTTTTGAATAAAGATCTGTATATGGATCCACATGCCTCTCGTCTTAGGGAAAGCATTTAAATTTAGGCCAAGGATGGTGGCATTAAATAATAATGACTAATTTCCTTCATCTTTGTTTTAGCAAAATTGTCACGAATGAGCGGTCTGAGGCGTGCGGATCCATTCGCAGGCTTTTATTAAACAAAGGCATGGTCAAAGCAGGGAGGCGTCAAACAGGGCAAACAGGAGTATCAGAGGCAAGGCAATAACAAAATCCAAAAACAGGCGGTGGTCAGGTCAGGCAGCAAACAATCAGAATACCGGAAGACAGGCAGGGTCAAAACCAGGGAATCTATAACTCAGAAAACACTCGGAAACTCGGGAACAACAATAGAACAGGCGAACAATGCAACCTGCAGGTAAGGGGCCTACAACAGTATTTATAGTCCACAAACAGGAAGTAGCAGAAGAGGAAGTGATCACAGATCACCCAGAGGTAAGAGCTCCCTCTGCTGGCTTGGTGACAAAAATGTAAGCCACCGCAATTTTCCAGCCCGTTCTAAAAACCGAAGCACAGTCACACAACTTCAACATCGCTATTAAGTCGCTAAAGGCATCACTATATCAACAAACTAGCGCAATTGCTTCCATTTGCTTTCTTAATATGTTATAAACACCGTCAAGAAAATACAATTACATAAATTGAAAACAACAACAGTATAAAAGTATAAGACGTGAGTCAAGTTCTGAAGACATACAATGCCTTTAAGTAAGGAAAAATAGTGAAATTCTCAATTGTTGAAAATGACCCCGCTCCATTCAGGTAGTGACATATTATTCAAAAGATGAGTCTGAACTTTTTCATGATGAAATCAGTCACAGAACACACATAAGAGTCAAGGGAATTTTACAGTGAAAACTGATGTAACAATGCTTTTTAGGCAACAGTTTTACGTGAGCAGGACTTTAGTGTTACTGTGAATGGAGACACAGTGATCACTTTTAAGTTTCTTTCTCACACAAAGCAATCTTTGGCCTTGGATAATTTAATTAATTCATTGCAACTGTAGTCAAGTTTATGTTTGGTCAGTTTAGCCACTCAAAAATGTCAAAAGTATATGTCACTGCATAATTTAATGACAGTTAATGTCTTTTTCATGCCTCTATATAGTGACACCTAGAGGCCTTTAGCGTCTTAATTACGTTTACATTTATTCATTTAGGAGAGGCTTTTATCCAAAACAATTTACAAAAGAGGAGGAACAAAGTCAATTGTCAATATTTGTACTGTAGAACACCTGTTAGACAGCTTGATTAGAAACAATCTAGAGAAGAGGAGAAATGAAGGAGGAAAGTTTAGGTCGATTTAAGAGTGTAGAATGGTTTCTAAAAGATGTTATGGCCTCTGCATTTCAGGTGGACTTTAGCAGCCCTTTCCACTAGAGAGGACAAAGAAGGTAAAGGTTTGGACACTGACTTTTTGCCCTTGTCTAACAACTCACTCGTGTTACTAATGAGGCTAAAGTGCTTGTCCATTCTCCGTGAGTGAAAACAGGTTGAATTTTCAGTGCCTCTATTGATGGAATAGAGCCTTTTTGAAGCAAAAGTCTTGCTGTTTCCGTATGACTGTGATAAACAACACCTGAAAGCAGTGTTTTGGCCATTTCAGGTTTTACCAGGGTTCATGTTTATTGGCCTCAAATCCAAATGGTTACCAACAGGATTCATTAAATTGCATTTACATTTACATTTATGCATTCAGCGGACGCTTTTATACAAAGCGACTTACAGCTGAGGAATGCAATAAGTAATTCATTCTGAAAAGGCAAATGGACACAAGAAGTGCTTGCAACAGAAAGTTTCAGGCACTGTTCAAAGTAATTGGTAGCTACAGGGAGAGGTCGAGGAAGATCATGTGATGTCGTAAGAGATACGTTTTCAGGTGTGGCTTGAAGATTGTCAAGGATTTAATATTACAAATTGAGGTGGAAAATTCATTCCACCAGCCAGGAACAGTGAATGAAAACCTTCTGGAAAGTGATTTTGAGCCTCTCTGTGATGGTGCATAAGGCATTGCTCGCTAGCAGATCTCAGGCTTCTGGACGAGATGCAGATTCTCAACAATGAGTGCAAGTAGGCGGGTGCTGAGCCCCTGGCTGTTGTTTATGCAAGCATCAGTGTGTCTTGATACGAGCTGTAGCCGGGAGTCAGTGCAGGAAGATAAAGAGAGGTATGACATGGGCCCTTTTGGACACATTTGAAGCCCAGTTGTGCTGCTGCATTCTCAATCATTTGTAAAGGTTTGATTGTGCGTGATGAGGGCCTGATCTTTCTGATGTAGTGCAATGCAAACATGCAAGATCAAGCAATTTTTGCAATTTGGTCTTTGAAAGTCAGCTTGATGTTGATATAGATAAGCTACTGTTGTATCATCTGATTTTGAAATAAAAGATAGAGCTGTGTGTAACATAATTAGTGACTTTTTAGGGAGTAAAGCAATATTGTAATGCATCACTTTTAAAAGTAACTTTTCCCAACACTTTTAATACACTTCTAATATATTGTTCAGTTGTATTTCTTGATTCTTATTCAAGCTTATTTTAGGTTTCAGGATTCATTTTTCTTTTTTTTGTGTGAAGTTCATAAAATCTCAACTTGGTGTGGCCAAAAAATGTTATTTAAACAATAAATACAAATAATTGAAATTACTTGTATTTAAAGCATACTTTCACAAAAAACTAAAACAAATCTGACATTTAGTTTGAATGCATTCATTATCTAAAATGTTTATTGGTGTTTGTCTGGAGCATTTGAGCTGAACTGAAATTTCTTTCTTAACCATATAGGTCAGAGGAGTAGAGAAGTAATAATTCTTGCAAAGACAGAAAGACTGTTCCTAATCATCGAAGGTTATGGGTAAATTAGAAGTGTGTTCCTACCACAGCCGAGAGTAACAGCAATCACATGTGGCGATCCATTGAAAACGACAAGGAAGCAATCCCATGCAGCTTACCAATTAGTAGGGTTTGCAGATTCAGACACATCTAGCAGCGTTGCGTAATACTGTGAAATGATTTTTCAACACTTTTGAAATATCCAACAAATGAGGAATTCACACAGACCTACATGAGTTTTTTTTCAGCAAGATCAAATGCATAATTGTTTTTGGGTGGGCATTTGGAAATTATTTATGTTGCAACAAAGTGAAAGTGTTTACCTACAGATATAACAATCAGAATACAATATATAGCATTGGGCACTATTGACATGTTAATGTTTAATTTTAGACTTTTGCTTGAGAATATGACTTTTAATCAAGTATGTAAATATAGCATCATATTTCATTTTATAACTATTATTATAATTCGTTTTTTACTGTACCAGTAGATATCTCAGATGTTGTTGACTTAATGGTGGCCAGCACGTTTGATGAGCTGTTTCCACTTTGTGTGTGTGTGTGTGTGTGTATGCACATTAAAAACGGCTGATTCTACAATTAAAAAAGTATTCAACATTTAAGAAATGACTGCCTTGTCTTCCACCATAGCCATTGTCCACTTTTTAACAGTTTAATGAAAATGACCCTGTGAAAATATGGCTATAACATTTACGAAAAAAAAAGACATAAAAAGACACTGTCAAATGTTTGTGAAAAGAAGCTGCAAGGTTGCTGTGCAGACATGCACTAATGAGGTCTAGTCTGTTGCAGTGCATGTGTGCTTCAGCTAGGATGTAATATAAAAAAATGACGGGCATTAGAGAAAACAATTCAAGTAAATCCTCTGAATTTCCCAATATGTGACACTTTTAAGCAGTTCAGATAACTCTGAGCCCTTCTAAATCCGTCTTAATTGGACCACCTATAAATTTGTGGTAAAAGCTGATTCGGTTGCATGCGGATAGACATGACATATTCTCTATTAGAGTTTTTTTTAGACACAAATCTCTCTCAACACTGCCAGCCAAACATACAATCTTAAACTTCTGAGAACCTTGATGCTGCAGTGCTGCCAGTACTAGCTTTATACTTGAACCGTTTGCACCTCAAACAGTGGGATACCAAAGTCCACTATAGTGAAAATATTTCCCGTTTGCATTTGTTTTCTATTTTAATCCACTTTTTTTTTTTTTACATATGATCTTTTAACTTAAAAAGTTACATTTTAATGAACGCTTTACTTCAGCACGAATTCTAACCTTTTGTTTCAAATGATTAAAATTTGATTTTTATCTTAAATATTTCTCATTCATTTTAAAAGGCACTTATTACACCCTTTTTTAGAAGATAATGTATAATTCTCAGTTGTCCCCAGAATGTGTCTGTGAAGTTTCAGCTCAAATACCCCACAGATAATTTATTAAATCATTTTAAAAGTGCTCTATTTAAGTGGAAGCAGAAGCATGCATTTGGCTTGAAATGCAAATGAGCTGCTGATCCCCGCCCCCTTTTCAGAACAGGGCTGTGCTTTTACAGATTGTACTTTAGATACTTTCTCTAAAAAGCACTGTTTGGTTTTGATTATCATGTCCGAGTGCATGAATTCGAAGCACGAGCAGGAAAAGCAGCTGTCACATAGCGTGTGAGCACTAAACCAAGTTCTCTTTTAATGTCTTAATGCACTTAAACTAAGCTACGAAAGTCTTACAAAAGTTAAAAGTTACAAAAACACACTTGTCATATCCGTGCAGTTGAAAGGAATTGGGAAAGGAATTGCATCAGATCAGTGTATTAAGTGACAGCAGTGTAATATGTATCTGCTGACTACACAGTTAATATGACCCAAACAATAAAATAAAAACAGAAAGTCACTCACTGTACACCAAAAGTCAATTCTGCATAATAGGTGCCTGGTTTCTTGTTTAAATCTTAAAACATCATCATAAAAATCCCAGAGTTGACTTGTAATTCTCCCCATCTGTGTATGTTTTCAAATGTTTGTACAAGTGACACCAGTTTGAAATCTTAAAGTCAGTCTGCAGAAGAACGGCTTTGATTGGATGATCAGTTTCTTTTTTTGAATTGCATCAGATGAGCTGCCTTTTATGAATTTTAAACAATGCCACGCTGCACTCTAACAACTCCTTCCTCGGCGGCGCATGTTTTGAAGCTCATTAAGCCACTTGCATGGAAAAGAAATGTTCGCTCAATTAGAAACAGAAGACAGTTATGAGATTTTGAATTTGAGTTGAATATATTTCCCTGGGCTAATTTATATGTAAATGCATTAGGTTTAGGCCAAAAAAATAAAATAAAGGTAAAATTGCTGCAGTGGCACGAAGAAAATGAAAAACAGAGTGTGATTTTCTCAAGGTAGAAAAATCAGGCCGTGGTAGATTCTTAGGTTATTTGTGTATGAATGCAAAAAATGATATTCGGTTAAAGTGAATACAGCATTGCAACAAAAGACCAATAAATATGTAAATATTCTTCTTTTAGCAGCTTTTATTTACGAAGAAACGGACAGAGCATGGTCAGAAAGAAGCTAGATTATTTACACTAGTGGATACTCTGTGCATTTCTTGCTTATCAGTGGTGATGATTAAAGGTGACTTGATTAATATGAATATGGACGTATGAATAAACAGGTATATCAAATATGTCTTTCGTGACTCATATAAAAGCAATAATCTCCACCTGAGACCCTCAGTAATTGGACTGAGATTGTTATATTGAACTTCCTCTTAAACCTTACAGAGAAATGATTATAATTTGTTCCCTGTCATCATCCATTACACGCCTTTTATTCACATAATATCTCACACATGTAGAGAGACTGTATTTCCTTATATATTTATTAGCCACTTTTGGTTGAAGTCAAAAAGGGAAAAAACAAATGCGTGAGCTCAGCCTCTGCTACGGTTAAGCGGTGGCCTGTCGCTTCCTCTTCAAAGAGATTGAATCCAACTGATAAGAGTTACGCTCAATCCTCAGGGTTGCTCTGAATATCTAGTCTGCTGTGTGAGAAAATGTGTTGGCATTTTGCTCCGCACGATTCCTTTTTATAATAGTTAATCACGCATTTTACTATACAGGGTTTTATTTCTAGACTGCATCACATTCCTCTCATAACAGGCTGTTTCACCTATATTGCACTGAAATGTGGAACTGTTGTAGTGAAATGAATAAAAGATGCTGCTAAATAAGCAGTCAGTTGGGAATTGGATTTGAGCTGGTGTTTCAGCACCATGGACAGCTCCATAACATAATCTTATATGCAGCTTCCTGAAGGCTAATTTGGTTATTTTTACTTATTAGTACCTCCATGGCCTTTCAACAATTTGATACCAAAGTGTATTTTTCAGCCATTAGACTGTACAACACCTCTCATGTATAAAGCCAGCAGTTCCAAATAAGCAAGGGCCTCAAGGTAGATGCTGCTTTCTTGAAAGAACCTTAGTTACATTTTTAATATTACCATCTGTTTCTATTACTGAGCCACAGCACTTTCTGTGAAGGGCTTGAATTACTCACAAATTAGCTGATTATTGAAATATTTGAATGTCTGAAGTTACATTAATGGTCACTTAATGTACATAATAATACATCACCTTGTTCACTAGAAACGACTAAGAGCCTCATTCACTTTTATTGAAAAAGAGGTGAACTTGAACCCTCCATTATAATTTTCATTGTTGCATGATAGTCCAGTTATTTAACAATAAGATTTTAAAACCATCATTAGTAGAATTAAATAAGTTTCAAATGGTTTTTGTCATTTAGTAACACCCATTACAGAAGAATCACTTAACAACTTCCATGAAGTTAAAAATGTTATTTCTGCCTCAACTCTTCAAAGACACGACGATTAGACGCTGCTTATCACTGCGCCCGTATTTCTGCGTTGAGAGAGATGAGCGGAAGGAGAAATAGTCCCTAACCTACACGACTATTGATGACTAATGTTTTTACTTCTCCGCTCTTGAAACTTGTTCACTTTAGGAAAGAAAGAAAAAAAAGAATGAAAGAAAGCACAAATTAAAACATTACTATATTATTGAGGTGAAGAGGACTAATAACTCCAATACTATAGCTGTTTTGAGATCGATCCGCCCGACGTTAGCGAGCGTGAGACGCTCCCTGATTGAGACCGGAGGAGTGTCTCTCATTCAAGAGACCCGCTGTGAGTCCGTCGGCACAACTGACCGAAGGCATGTCTTCATGGAGTACATTTGCAAACTTTCAGGCGCTTTGCTTTTAAAGTTGTGCTTTTTTTTCCCTGCGAAGGAGACGTGAGCGCGTTTGAACTTCGCAGAACATCGACGTCTTGCGATCCAGTGCTTTTCGACAGAAACTGAAGCAGAGATTTCGGGGAGGTTTAACGATGTTTTTCACCGATGACACGAGCAGATCATGGTCACTGGGGGGTGTGAGGACACACGCAAAGTCTTAAGGGAAGAGGACCGCTTGCTATCTCGACAGAAGCTTCACCTCAGAAACATGAGGGATTGTCTCCTGTGGAACTTCGCCAAAGTGATTCTGTTCTGGACATTAGCCGATGCTCAGGTAAGACACTGGGTCTGTACAGGTGTGTCATGACAATGATTTTCTTTAACCGTTAAAACTTAACAGTGCATGCATACCTTTTTGTGGCACCTGACAATGAATTGCATTAAAGAAAACCCAAAAGTTGCGACTCGATTTGACTGAACAGTTGTAGACCTGGCAGTATTTGGTTTCAATCGCAGCATTTTACCAAACACCTTTTCTATACGCTTTAAACGCATTAGATGTGTGTATGCACGCACGGGTATCAGTCTGTGCTTTGTTACTTGCGTGTTTAAAATTTCATTCAAAATCTAATTTTAAATGGAAACGGATCAGCGTATCTGATCTTTAAAATCTTATTTGCGGGATAGAGCATTCGAATAAAGCATGAAATATGTGTTTCAGGTTGACAAAACATTTTTAAAATGCAGTTAGATAGATATTGACAGAACAATTTTTTTTGCATGAAAGCTGTAACCATCATTCCTAATATGTATTAGCCTCTGAGAAATGGAACAGTTGTGGTTTGGATGAAAGCTTGCTGTTTCACAGCCTCTCCTAATAGTCCTGTTTATACTTTATAAAGAGTTGCTACTCCCTACACTACAAAAATGCGCAGTCAGGTGACCTGAAATGTGTCTCATGTAAATTTGATTGAACAATATTATTTAATTTGACCAAGTGAGCCTGGCCATATTGAGTGGAAATTTAAAAACAGTTGCTTTTTTTTCAGTGCGTATGGAATTCATACAACATATATATTTTTTTAAATAATATATCCAGTATATGTTGGTAAAGCATTGTTCTTCCTTGCTCTGTCAGTTCTGTATAGAAGACCAGTAAATGAAATCACAAAGTGAGCACATATAGACCTGTGCAGTGGGCGAAATGACACATAAAAAAAAACACTTGAGTGGCATGTATTTTTGTTCATGCATGTAATGTATAAATTGTACTTTGTTTTGCAGAATGATTTCTGTTTTTATGCACCCAGTGTCACACATATCTGTTCTATGCAGCACCAAATAATGACGCTTGCTCACTTCACAGTTGTGCACTATTAAACTAAAAATGCTTCATAAGATTTATTTTTCACGTTGGTCAGCTTGGTCATATTGCATGTCTTGTACATGTTACTAATTACCTTTTTATCAGGTTTATTATTACCACTACATCGTCAGAAATTTACAGTAATAAATGAGCAAATCATTACTATGTGCATAAATCCTGTGAGAAACATCTACACGTTGTACTCGATACATCTGAATGCATTACATCTAAATTAGTGGTTCACAACCTTTTGAATCGAGGACCAACTATCTCTCCACCCCACGTGTTGATTTTGCACCAAAGAGCTGGTATGTGCTATGTAATTACATCCATAGGTTCAATCCAGATCATATCTTTTTCATGAGGTGATTATCATCGAAATTCTGGAAAATATATTGTTTAGATACACTATATTGCCAAAAGTATTGGGTCACCCCTTCCTATGAACAGGTACAATTCTTAATGCTAAAGCATATAATAATATTCTAGGGAATTGTGTGCTTCTAATTTTATAGCAACAGTTTGGACAGGACCCTTTTTTATCCTAACATGACAGTGCCTCTGTGTATAAGGCAAGGTTAAAAAAGAAATGACTGTTTGAGTCGGTGTGGCAGAACTTGACTGCTCTGCACAAAGCCCACTATTCCAAGCTGAACACCTCTGGTGTGACTTTAAATGAAACTCATCACCAAACACCAATGACTTGTACATATGGGTGCATATTTTAGACACATATTTTAGAAATTTTTAAATACATACAAAAAAAATTTTCATACAAATTATGTTTCCATCTTCCTTGCCACAGTTTTGATAGGGCCTTTTTCTGTTCTACAGAAGGGGGTGTGCCAAAACGTTTGTCCATATAGTGAACGTACGAGTCATTGGTGTTCCAGACTGTTGCTATAAAATTAGAAGCACACAGTTCCCCAGAATATCTTTATACGCTTTAACATTAAGATTTGTATGGATATTGCTAAAGTAGTCAGACCTGTTCATTGGAAGAGGTAACCCAATACTAGCAATATTCCTGTTTGCCCTACTATGAAATAGACATGATGTGAAAATAAAAAAAAGTCTTGTTGTACTGGCCCTTTGGTTGAGAGCCATTGATCTAAGTGGGCTTATTATGTACTATTTATTTATTATAGTGATACGTTTCAAATAAGACTGACGTATCCTGAATTCATCTTAAAGGTCAGACCGGTGGAAGTGGTACTATAATATACACTTTTTTTTACAGTGAACATATATTTTTTTCTCAGTTGCTGTTTTGACATAAAAATCAGCTGTAATGAAAATGTATGATACATTACTTTTGAGACGAACAGCTCTAATTATTCAACTATATGCTAATTATAGTTTCAATGGCACTAGCATTCAAAAATAAACATGATGTCCCAACAACAAGTAGTCGGCAGCTTATTTAGTCAGTTTTCAGTCATGTAATTACTTCCAGACACATCTCTTCCCATGGCAAATTGGAGGACGTTTATTATAAGCGATCAATGTCAGAATAGTTTTCATTCTGAGCACAAACCGCTTATTGATTGTTTAGATACATTTTGGATCTCTTTAGGGAATTTGAAATGCACAAGCATCATCTGACTGGAGCACTGTCAGCAGTCTCACAGTGTTGCTTGATGAACGTCAAGGAAGCCGCATTGCTATTATTAAATTGCATTCTGCCGGGGAGCCAACAGTCCACCTGAAACTTTGTGAAGCTACCAAAGGATATACGAACATTATCGTAGATGTATTACACACGCTGAGTTCCACTGAGCACATTAGTTTTAAGCTCATTTCAGTCATAATATCAGTGCAGCAGTGGGTGATATAAAGGAAGCAAGTGGAGGACTTTAGAAATGGCTTTCCATTGTGTGAAAAAAAAATATTCTTAAATAGTTTGGTTTCTTAAATCTTGTGGGCATTCCTGAATAATAGATTTTGCTCGTGACATGTTGTTGATGTGTCTAGCTGCACCATTTTTTTCTGGCATTGTTTGTGTTTACTACTTAATGTAAAAAGGGCATAAAATTGTAATATGTGTAAATACAGTTCACATTTTCTCAGTTTTTGTGCTACAAAGCTGAATACAGAAATTGCTAAATTGCTAATTGGAAGAAGTATATGCAAAGAGCTGCTTCATAAAGGTTGAATATGTAGGATTCTAATCAGTGGTTCATTCAGTCAACATTTTCGCTCTCTTAATTAAATAACACCCAAATTAAATTCTGAATGTGAAGGAAGAACTGATTGCTGATTTGTTAACCAGCTTTACTCTAGAATGCCACAGATATCAGAACCGTACACTGCACAGAGCATTTAAACTAGCCAATTAAATTAAAAATAACCTTTAAGGAAAAAAATCTTATGACATTAAACCTAAGTGATGAGGCTGCTCTTCCGTCTCTTCAGCCAAGCTTTCATGCATGTCAAATTAAATATGGCATCTTGCTTGACTAAGATCCATTCTCGTTTTTTAAATGTAAAGAATAAAAGGACAAGACATTAATGGATGTATTTCCATTCAGCTTTAATTCATGTTATATTTCATAACAATTTTTTTTTTTGTGTTACAGCAGCATTTTAAAATCCTCCCGAACTATGCTAAATTTACAATGCTTATAGCTGTATCTTGACTTTGCATGAGAAAATGACTTTAATTAAGGCAGAAATGGGCTCCAATACCCTTCTGATACACTTTTACATTAATTGAAAACATTTCTTTCATCATTACAGAGAGTGAATCTTTTAATTTCTTTCATCTCCTCAGGGTATTTAGAAGTTCATCTCTTCTCACTCCCTCGCAGATTCATTTAAGCAACCTGAAATGAGACAGAGAGAGGAAGTCAACGCTAACTAACCCTTTCATAACCACACCAACACGCACACTTTTTTTTACATAACGCACTCTCCTTTTGATATCTCAATGGAACGAGACAATTTTTCATAAACTGTTATTGAAAGACATGTAATTGTTTTCTCGCTCTTATGTCACTGTAAAGTGTATGAGAGAAGAACATTTTTCAGCAGCGAATTTTAGATCCGTTGTTTTCCATACAACGAAAGTAAAAGCAAATGACAAAAATACGATACGATCATTTGCAGGGAGAAAAGGACCTCAGGTCTAATTTCCTAATTGATCTCAAATAGGTCTTAATAGGCTAAGCTTGGAAAATAACATCCTCAGATGAAGCTTTTGAAGATTCAGTACGCATGGAAGAAATAAAAACGAGCCTTTTGTTTTGGACAGGCAGGTGAAGATGGTGAGATAACAGCTGAAGAACAGGTTCAGATGCTGCTGGATGCAAAGCTGCAGTGTCTACAGAAGGTCTCCACAGACGACCCTGCAGGTAGGCATATCAATTCAACATTGCTTTCACACATTTTTCAATTACGTGACATTTTCAGTTCTCTGCTTTAACTTTACTGTTGTTGTGCACCGCAGTTTGTCTAGTAACGTATTCATGTTACCATTAACATCCAAAACAAGTTTTCTATTAAGCTTGAATGAGTCAGCTCAATCAGGTGTGGTTTATAGACGCAAATGAAATAAAGTGAGACGTACAGTTAATGAGACTCCATCAAGACCTTTGTTTAGCGCAACTCATG
This sequence comes from Puntigrus tetrazona, assembly GCF_018831695.1. Taxonomy (NCBI): domain Eukaryota; kingdom Metazoa; phylum Chordata; class Actinopteri; order Cypriniformes; family Cyprinidae; genus Puntigrus; species Puntigrus tetrazona. The sequence goes on from NC_056707.1 coordinate 10,633,218, forward strand.
GTTAGGCACTGCACAGTTTGCTAATTCATTTAGCTTCATTATAAACTTCATGGGTGATAAGGCAGAACAACAAAACAAAAACAAAACAAGAACAAGATCTTTTGGAGGCTCATTATAAATTAAACAGTAGCGACCTGGCAACTTAAAAATATTAATTTGGCTTAATCCCATCTACCTTTTATCTTAACGCCATAGGTTAAGTCAAGGAGATAAAGATAATTATGTTTTATAAAAGGATATTATGCAGAAAGGTGGTGGGTGCAATGACTGCTATCTACAGCACAGAACATGATTTTTAAGATACACTGTATAGTTGGCAACAGTGTTTTAGTATGCCCCTAGAATGAAATCGTTTTAGCTTAATGTCCTGTCACATTTACTGTTATTTGGCAAATTTTTGTGGGCAAAGATTTTTGTTTGATTTAAATAGCAATCCCTGCAATCTTGTATGAGGGCAAATTATTTGGTTGTGTGTATGTTTTTTGCCTTCTTTGCCAATAACATTTATCTGAAACCTCACTGATGTGATCGCACTTTTAAACTGTTATGATTCAACCAACGGTTGTAATATCATTGCAGGAAGTTGTGTAATAATTGAACCTAACATGCAGACATGTCAAGCTGTTCTCAAGGTTGAATATTCAGCCGTCACATTGGATTCTAAAAGCATTCTCAGAAGAAAGTACCAGCTGCGTTTCAGGAGTTTTCATAGTTTTGCGTCATTTTTCTTGATGGAAGAACTCAAGTCCCATCCTACATTGTCATTGTTTCACTTGAAAATATCGCATGTCACACTTATAAGTGTCACAACTGCAGTTTCACAGTTTGACGTTAAATAGTATCAGAACAGCACTCTGAACGAACAGTTTGAAAGCACTTTATTGTCTAATGTTTTCAAACTTAAATCTTCGTTGCTTCTGTGGTCTGATGTAGACAGAAATCTGTGGCTGCTGGACTGACTCTGTTAAAAACTCTGCTGATTTATTCAACGTCTTTAACTGCCTAACGTAAATTGCATAATTTCTTTGGATTTCTAAAGAAATCATTACAGTCATTATTACAGTTATGGATTGTTCAGTTGCGTTGCTTTGGCACGAAATGATAGATACACTGATCAAGTTCAGGATTCATAATATAATCAAACAATGAATTTATTGCACAAGCTCACTTGTTGCCTCTGCATGATGTGTCAGTGTGGGCCACCCCATGAGTGCTCATGTTAGACCATGCCAGTTGGATATGTTCCAATATCCATGCACGACATCCCCCATACAGTATGTGTTCCGGTGATACTATGAGTGATATTTTTTAATTTAACAGCTTTTATCCAAAGCAAAGCATGATTCATTTGCAGATAATAAGGATGTGTGACGGTTTCCTAATGGGCTTTTACTATACAGTAGCTCATATCTTGTTTGTCTTGCCACTTTAAAGATCAGGAAGGAATGAAAATGTGCCAGACTTTCTCGTGTTGTCACACGTTTTGCTGAAAGATCGGATGATTTCGTATCTGAACTTGTCCTTTGGTGAATTGACATCTCTCCTCTGAAACTGTTCTGCTCTCAGTTGGTGTTTGCGTCCCAGAGTGGGATGGTCTAATATGTTGGCCGCAAGGCTTCCCTGGAACTCTGACCAAGACCCCCTGTCCCAGATACATCTATGACTTCAACCATGCAGGTTTGAAACATTGTTTGCCACCTGTTAACATGCATAATTGTTAGCTCCAAATTTCTTAATATATTTCTTAATTTGATCTGATAGGAACAACTAAAAACATACAAATAAGAAGTCTGTAACCTGGGTGGGTATGAAGGTGTTTGCGCTGGTTTTGAGCTTGTAGATGAGAGCACACCTAAGCCGTAAAAGAAAAGATTTTGTCAAAAAAGAGCAAATTGCTCAAATTGGATACATGGTTGATAACTTATTTTTTGCTTTAAATGCATTTTTTATAATGAGTTTAGATACAAATTCATATATGTTGAGGATTAGGTAAAAATTTTGTGAGAACATTGTGTATTAATCCATTCAATATACCCTAGTGCTGAAGGCCTAAAATGCCATGGATTATTATAGATTTTTTTTTTCTTGATTTCTCATTTTCACAACTTAATTTTCTTGTTATCTCAACAAATCAAAGTTGTTTTAATTTTACAACAGGGTCTGCGGTTGCGACAGTGATGAACACAACGTTCCCGCACATCTGATCGATAGATAATCTGTGTGCTCTTATTTGTTGTTCATTTTGTGGCCATTTCAGCAAAAAGTTTCTTTGCTTAGTAATAAAGTCTACAAAAAGCAGATTGTATAATCAGTTATTTTTTTCAGAGTCTTACAAAAGAGAAAATGCAACAATGCCAGTGCCATCCACTTGAAATAAAATTATATTATAGAATTTGCTTGTGATTTTTATACAATATATATATATTGTCATATACAATAGGCCACCTGACCATTACATGTGGGACAGGTTCTGATCAAAACTACACTACTGCTACATTTAATCAGAAATAAATAAGTAACTGATAATGGGTCAGACATCATAAATGTTGTAAATGTTGAGATAATAAGAAATATAAGTTGTGCATGATGAGAAAACCAGAAAGAGCTAAAACAAAAATATATGGCCTCTTAGGGTATGTTGGCCTGGGTAACACAATATTTAATTTTTGACAAGAATGAAAACAAGAAGTACAGTGCACATAATTTGAAAGTTTTGCAAAGTTTTGAAAGTTGTGAAAATGATCTGCATTATCTATGATTTTCATAAAATGTAGAGACTATAAATCTATCCTTCAAAGTTTGTTTCATTTGAGACCCAGTATTTTACATTATATATATATATATATAATGCTTAATCTTTCTTCAGTCTTTCTTGATTACCATAGATTTTTGTTTCTTTTTGGGAAAAAGATTAAAAAAGTAAAACAAACTAATTTATTTTTTATTGTTGGACGGCGAGTACTGTTTCACATACTATTTCTGACAATTAACTTGCAGCATACTGTGCAGTATACTACAATTTTAAGCCTAAATGTTCAGCAGAAAGTATTTATCAATCTTCCAGGACACGCTTACAGGAGGTGTGACTCTAATGGTTCCTGGGTGCTTGCAGAAAGCTCCAACAAGACATGGGTCAACTACACTGAATGCATCAAATCCCCAGAACCCAACAAAAAGAGAGTAAGCCACATTACAGTCATTTGTCTTTAATGGACTGAGATTACTTTCTAGGTGGTTTGACGCACTACGTCTTTGTTCCCACAGCAGGTCTTTTTTGAAAGGCTGCACATCATGTATACAGTGGGCTATGCAGTTTCCTTCAGCTCTCTTCTAGTGGCTATCTTTATTATTGGATACTTCAGGTGAGTGACTGACTAAAGTTGAACGTATGTCTGATGTGCTTCTTCACATAAACTGCAAGAAAAAGTCCTTTCACGATGCTTTAAATAGGTTTCTTACACCCTCAAGTGTAATATTTCTATTTCTATCATACTGTAATTCCACAAATGAGAATCAGGGCTGCCGTGTCTTTTCTCTCTCTCTGTACTCCGTGCTCCATTAACAACTCATTGGACGTGTCTCGAGTTCAGTGAGAACGTGCCGTGCCAATACTGTTCACACAGTAAAGGAAGTGCCTTCTCACATTTTCCCATTTTCTGTTGAAGACAGACCATTGAAAACAAAAATAAATTGACTGAAAATATACCCATGGCTTGAGATAAATAGAGAGTGGCTCGGTTTTCCAAATGTGAGCAATTTAAAAACTAATGGTACAAAATGTCAGTATTAATTGCTCTCCGGGTGACTGATGAAGAGCAGTGTTAACACATTGCTTACATCTACATGCAGGGATGTAAAGCAATTTGAAAAGAGAATGCATTCTAGGAAGTAAAAATTTTTTTTTTCTTACGCATTATTGTGTTGATGTTTTACATGCATGCTGACATGTACTGATACATATTATTATTATAGGGTTGTGTCAATAAATGATAGTATCGTGTATCGACGATAGTCAGAGATATTGATGATAGCAGATGTCTTTGTCAATAGTCAAGACGACTTTAGGCTCATTCTACTATTAATGTATAAAGCTTTTGTTATTATTAATATTAATATGCCTATTATTATTGGTCTGCTTTTTACCCTGACTGATTTTGAATGTTTTTATATTTAACATGTCAGTTTTCAGTATGTTTTGAAAGTATATTATTTTGGTTATTGGTGCTTCAATTCTCTCTCTCTCTCTCTCTCTCATGCACGTGTGGTTTAAAATCACCAAATAGTTATGAAATAGCCTATGACAAGTACAGAGAGTCTCTCTTTTGCCTAAGCCATAATATTGTGTATCGGCGATTCCACAGGTCGGCGATATGATGATATGAAAAATGACCATATCGCCCAAGCCTAATACTATAGACTATTCCTGGATTTTATCTGTTTCCACAACCATTGCATTCTTTCAACTTTAAAATAAATGGTTTAAGCTTAAGGGCCAGCATTGTAATAAAGTATCTGCCAGTGTGCAATTTCCACAAAATTGCATCAGGCCTTTTTGGAAAACAGATGGTAGAATACACTGTACTGTATATCCCCATTTGCTATACATATATATTAACTATACGTATTCAACATCTACACTTTTATTGGTTGGGCCATACGATAAAGCTTTCACTCTGTATGGGGTCTTTTTCTACAATTCGATGGCATATTTAATGTCTAAATGAAAGAACAAAAAGTCAAATAATTGTTTTGGCTAATAGATATTACAGTTATTCATACTTATTCAAATTCTCATAAACCAATGTACGCAATAAATATTATGATTTTTGGATGTAACTTTCAAAACAGCAACTACAAAATGTATGTAAAAAAATGTTGCAGATGATGTAATGAAAGTTGTTGAAACTTTGGTCATGAAAGATGTAGCAAATCAAAAGAGTTTTGAGGTAAATAAATTATGAAGTCACATCCAAGCTGCTGTATACAGTAGAATATGCGCGTGTTCTTATGCACTTTCAAGTGTCTGATGCAGTGGATTGACCGCAGCAATTGCCGACAAAATACACCTGTCAACGCATTTGCTCCTAAGGCCAAATTTTGCATGGCAGCTGAAGTGGTTTTGAATTACCGGAGTCAGGCCTGCTCTCGACACGTAGCGATCAGAAATAAACAAAGAAAATTGTGAGACTCTCTACGCTTTAGTGCTATTAGAAAACCTAATGAGCTGCCTACCTAGAAAGCATATTGTGCCATCATGGATTTTTACAATGCTCCAATATTAAATGATCTAAAAATATAAAATACCTCATTATGTTCCTTCATGAATAAAGCGATCCCAAATTTTTGTAATAGTAAGATTAGATCGGCATTGTAACGGTGCAATCCACGCGATCTCCCTAATAATTCATCCTTTAATAAAGTAATATTTAAAGGGTACTAAATGTAAAGAGCCTTTATAGCATGCTTTGTTATAAAAACTATCCCATACATGCTTTGGGGATTTTGGTGAACAGATGGTTGCTGAGTGTATTAATATTACCCAGTGAAAATGATACACGATAGAAACCAGATTTAAACTGAATGGGTAAACTAAATATAAATGCAGAACACCATAACATTAAGTGGCATACAGCTAAGCTACAGTGAATAATTAAAAATCGTCTCAGGCGTCATGTAGAAACAATGTCGCGTCATGTCTGTGTTTCCCCATCTTTTCCATCCTCTGCCTAACAAGCCTCATATTTCTGTGTCTTCAGGCGCCTCCACTGCACCAGGAACTACATTCACATGCACCTGTTTGTTTCCTTCATGCTGCGTGCCGTCAGCATCTTTGTGAAGGATCACGTTGTGCACACTAGTGCCGGGCTGCAGGAATTTGACGCTGTGCTTATGAATAACTTCACCAATGCCGTGGATGTGGCACCAGTGGACACTTCACAGTATGTGAGTCAAGCGCTATCTCATTTTAGTATTAAAGTGCTTCATCAAAAATGTATCAGGCATGTCGGGTCGGGTGATATAATTCAAAACGAAACATTACATACATATAAGTAAATGATTAATATGCTGTATAAATTGCAAACACTCTAACTAATTAACCGGTTTGTGTAGAGCAAAGTTTAAACAAATTAGTTTAATGAACTTTTATGCATATTTACAACTTAGTGTTTCTTCTGAGTTCACAAAACCGGCACGGTTTAAATAATCTAAACTGTTTCGTTATTATGAGTGTAATTAACTCGCTTCTTTTCATTTCTCTTTAACTGAAGCTGAGCTAGTATTTCTGATTCTGAGCATGCTTTGCCGTGGCACTTGAAAGGGAGAGTCTATTCTAAAAATAAGGGTTATATAATGGCTTTTGTGTAAAATTAATGGTAGGTGGTAGATTTAGTGGTATTTAATGTTTTTCTATGCTACTTTAAAAGAGTGTACATAAACTTTTAGTAAATTATTAAATGTTTACCTCATATTTGTGAGTTTTGCCATCTTATGCAGATTTACAGCGTATGTGTATATGTTATCCCTCCAGTATGTTTGTTCCAATATTATTTTATAAGTATCCCTTATAAGCAAGAATAGCTGTTATATCAACACGTACAGTATGATCAGCACATATTGATCATTTCTTCTAAATGATCAACAGTCTGTTCAAAGTGAAAATCATGCTGTGTGCAAAATGTGACATTTGAATTAATAACCCATGAGTAACCAGAAGCAAAAATAATTATAGAATGTCATATTTACCAGCTAGAATGCTGCATAGAGGCACGGTAATATGTTAAACAAGCCTGGAAGAGCGGAAATTGAAAGAGGTCAAGTTGGGTCTGGACGAAGTGACATCTGGGTGAGGTCTGACTCCATTTCTGATTATGGCGGGGAATAAATAATTTAATGCCTCATCTTGACACTTTGTTGGGCTCAAATTGTTGGAAGAAATGCCAAAGCTAGACGTCAGAGGTTACTGAATTGCAAGAAGCTGTTTAAGTTCTTACAGTCTCATTCTGTGTAGTGTGTCGTACTCCTACCGGAGGGCTTTTGTTTAATACCATCTCCAATCTCCACCCCAAAGCTTGTACTAAACATGTCTGAGTGTATACTCTACGCCCACCACATGGCCAGCATCAGCAATCCACTCATAGAGGTTAAAAAAGCTCACTTGTCCCCGTTTACTGTATCCATTGCCACCAACGCTCAGACTCGAACTGTATCGGTGCCCATTCCAGGCAATGCTGAGACTCATTGACTGCGCCCTCAGCCTTTCTTCAAACAGCTGCATTGCAGGAGATAAGTGCTATGAAGCCAATGTGTGAGGGTGGATTTTGCAATCCGTTGTTTAGCATCCATAGCTGCAATGCTTATGTTTGGTGCAAACAATGTGTCTTCAGAGATCAAAGACTCAACTGCTATGCTTTGATCCATTTGTTTATGCAGCAACTTGAGTGCGTTGCGTTTTCTATAGGTCAGTCAGCCAACATGTTAGCCAACATCAATAGGCTGCTATTACTCTCAAATTTCCTACCCTTCCATTTTTTTAATGGAACAGTATGACAGCAGAACTTAGCGGAAAAATATTTGCTTTATATATATATGCTTTCTGCATCATATTAGGAATCTTTGCAAATACTTTTCAGTGTAGACAACAGGCAGTCATTTGTCTGTTTTTTTTGTCTTCTTTTTAAAGCCAAGCAGCATATTATTATTATTATTATTATTATTATTATTATTATTACTACTATTTACTTTACTGACGGATAAGTTCATACATACAGTATATTCCCATGAAATAGTCCATATTTTTTGTTTTTGAGTATTGAAGAAAATTTTTTTATTTTATTATTATTTACAGAATTATTATTTTTTTTTTAAATTTGCACATAACCAAGGATTGAAATGAACTTTTTCACTTACCAGCAAATTTGGCTACACTTTTTTTTTTTTTTTTTTTAAGTTACCGGCTATTCATAATGTCTGCTAGCCAAAAACAGCTACAACAAAAACATGGACAGCTGACTCTTAAAGTCACTTTTAAAAAAAACAAAAAACTTTTGAATCAAATTTTAACATTTAATCAGTCATTTATAATAATACATTTAGGCTGTTACTAAACAAGTAAAATCAGTATCATATGCAGAAGTTGCATATGAAGTGGCGTTTAGATTTACATGTAGATGTAGAATTTATTTACAAAATGAAAATATACTTTTAAATGTGAAATTAAAAATCTGCAGTAGCGAGCAGCACGTCAGTGTTAATAAGTGAGTCACTGCGACTGAACCGGTGTCTAAAATGTAAGTCTCTTGATATTGATTGTTGCATAAACTCAATATCAATATAAGTTGGTTTTGTTTGTTTTTTGTGCCATGATGTATGACATCTAAATGCAGATTTGGCTTGCATAAACGTCAAGAAATGAATGAGTAAACATAAGAAAAGTAATCCCCCAAATGGGCTAGTGATTTAACAGTGTTACCGCCACAGCTGATTTTTACCAACACTTGGTGGGTGTTATACTTCAAACACTGGACATAAAGTTTCCTAAAGACCACCTCAGTAAGCTAATTTCTATGCTTGGTAAGTTAGTATAAAATTGTGATACTATATTGTGGGAGTATTTAAAATGACTCAAAATGTGTTTACATTAGAATTGAATATTACTTTTAGCCATTTTGTCCTTTCTAAATCTTAAAATACTAACATTGCATGACTAAGGCTGCTATGACAGAAATTATGATTTATATTGTTATATACCCATTATGCTTCTGTGATATTGTGTGATTACTTTCTACACAGCATTCAGTAATTTTCATTATTTATAATAACCGGGATGTGCATGGGGAAGAATAGGAAATTTCCATTTATTCATTAAACAAATTGTAGAGCGCTGTTTTTGGTTATAGATACCTTAAATGATTTTAGTAAATAGTGCTGTTTTGTTTGTTAGTGTTTTTTTTTTTGGACTTTTAGGGCCAGTTTTCCAGAAGTGTTTTGCTGACCTATGATTTTATTTGATTGCTATAACATTTTTATTTCTATACAAGCCTCCCAACCGCTTCACTGTGGTGGTCTGCAGTAGGCATTATGCTTTCAATCAGTATTGTGAAAAGAGGGCAGAGATGTCTTAGAGTACATCATCAGCAGAGAGGCAGGGAAAAGACAGAACAAAAACTTTAGGTGTTCAGGTGATCCTCCGGGTTTATTGACAACATAATCTGCACCTTGCTTTTCTCTGGCGTCTCTTTGATCTTCTGTCAGAAACTCTCAAGCTCTCGCGGTTACCCCTAGTTTCTGGCACTTTAACGTGTCTGGAGTTGGTGCTGTTATTGTCCTTGCTCTGAATAGCAGCTCTTTGACTGGGTTGTTGCACTACCGAGTCCCAGATGCACTCCATTGGGGGGAAAAAGCAAGTTCAGTATAGAACAGAGAGTGGCAGTTAACCTAAAAATGACCAGTCTGTGATTATTCACTAACGAACGTCATTCCAAAAGTGTATGACTTCCATGCTTCTGTGGAAATAAAAGGAGATGTTTAGCAGGATGTACTACTCATACACTACATTTCATTCAAAGGTTGCATGGTTTTTAAGAGATGGAATGCAAAGTCTTTTTTTCCACCAAAACTCTTTAATCTTATTTAAGCATACACAAATTCAAACTTGCCACATCACATGTAAAACTACGGATTAAACGGAATGACTTCACTTTTGTTCCTCACACAAAGCTATCACGTCCCTTTGTGTTCTTCGGAAGATAGTCATGCAAGTTTGGAACAAAGTAAGGATGAATAAAAGAATAGAGCTAGAGCATAAAAAGAAACACTGATTAAAACAACAACTCGTAAGCTGCAATGTTTACCTCTAACTCTCTGCGCAGGCTGAAAATGGAGCTCATGTTGGCAAAGACACTGTAATTATAGCTGCTTTTGCATATTATATGCGCTAATTGCAGTTTATTCAAATCACTTGTGAGAGATAATGTTTTGATGAGTCAAGATTGATGTGCTACATTCATATTTGTGGTAAATGGAAACTCAGACATTAAAATCATTGACGGACCTCTAAATAGAATCAGCCTGACATTTTTGCGTTATGAATTTGCATACAGGACCACGGTTTAAAACATAAGTTTATTATAGCCTAGTGTGTGAGCAAATGGAAACTTTTATTAACCTGTTGTTTATTTTTTCTTCTGACATTATATTCAGAGTTTCTGAGGAAATTTTAACCGTGTCACAATTTATGTGCATTAAAAATATCAAAAAAAAAAACAATTCATCGTTGATTGTTTGCCAGTTCAACAGGTAAGTTTTTAACCTAGATTTAAAACAGATTTAGATGTAGGTAGTGCATTCTGAAAAAGCACGATCACCCCTACTTTTCAGCCTTGATTTAGCAGTACGTAGCAATCTTTGATTAGACGACTGGAGAGACACAACCAGACATCAATAAATCCGAAAGATATATCAGTCTGCTATCAAACGTTAGCAGTTTCAATTTGAACTTTTCCTTAGATTTAAAATGTTGCTCAAGCAAATCATCAAAAATAAATGATGTGAGCTAGTGTACGTAATTGTATAGTTTTATAAGTCTGAATTTATATCTCTTTGTATTACTCCCAAGGAATATTATGGAAAACTTCTGCATGAGATGTATGAATGTAAATGAGAAGGAGTTATAAAACAGAAACATCTGAGCAATAAAATTCAAAACTCTTATTACTTTTACCTCTCATAGTTGGATATACATTAGTTTCATAAGTTTCTAAGTTTTTTTTTCTTATGCACATCACTGCACACTCATTTGGACAAAAACACAGTAAAATTGCAATATTGGGAAACTTTTTTTTCTGTATTGCTTACTTGCCATTCTTATCAAACAGTCATATTTATATTCCTGTCCCGACACTTAAAGTGTGTGGTGAAAGCAGAGCTAAAACACCTGTCTTAAGGTTTGATCAGTGGTTGCTGTAGCAGGCATCATTATTACCGATCATACTCTGTATTAGGGATTTCAAGAAATCCTAATCATAGACATTAAACTATCATGGGGAACTCATCCTGCATCATTCGTGCTCAGTGATACCTCAAATACTGCAGCTTGTCGAGGAGAGATTATCACCTGCTAGGCGACAAAACAAGTTTGGAAATCACATAGACTTACAATGAAGGCACCAATCCATATCTAGGGACTGGGATGTCATTGCGGTGTGCTCTTTGACACTCTTGGGCCAGAACGCAGTCACCTTATATACAGTAACTTTTGGATGAACAGTCTCATCTCTGAGTAGCTAAGAAAACAGGAAGATTGAATCGAGTGAGGTTTCCTCGTGCTCACAGTGCAGACAAGGTTGATATGTTATTTTATCAATAATTGGCTTGAGTGATTTTGTGTGATTTCTAAGCACAAAATGGATGAAAAGTCATGAGTGGAGGCTGCGCTTCTGCGAGTGACTGATTACACTGTCTAGCTGTTAACACTCACCTGTCATGTTTATAGCTGTTCCACAAGTCAGCTGAAATGGGTCAGACTTGGTAATAGATGGACTAATTAGTAAACAACTCACCCACTTGCATCTTTCATGACACTTCTGTGTTTACCAAACATTTGTGGACTAATAGTGGAAGCAACAGACCAGAGCTGCACAACGTATTTGTTTCTGTATTACAGTATATTTAAAGCAACGTGCATGTAACATTACTCGATTAGGCTTTGATGTGACTTGGTTTTAATAAAAAACTTTATTTGATAGTGTAGCTATAACTATTGGTTTTATGTGATAGTGTCACACCTTCTTTATAACAGGCATGTCCATTGTCAGGTCTTTAATCCACGTATTTGTGTAAGCGATAAATGAACACACTCAAAAGAGAGAAGAGAGTGCTCACAGTGGAAGAGAAACATGGATCTGAACCAACTGAACCAAAGCAGGTTCTGGGCTGTAAACACCATACTCCGCACATGTAACATCACATGGACTAGAGAGTGTGCAGCGTAGAAGGCAAAACTATAAATAAGGTTCAGAATTCTGTCAGCATACTAAGAATATGTGACAGAACCCTGACACCCTTGATGAGCGACACCTGCATGCCACTCTCAAGTTCAAGGGGAGCTCCGGAAGAATGTAAGGATGTGGGACGATATTAGAGGGAGAGAGGGGACCAGATCTGACATTATTTTGCAGTAGGCCACTTTTTCAGGATTGTGGTAAATAGCAAATTCAGAAGAACAGTAAATAAATAGAAATAGAAATCTTTTGTACAAGTTCTGTCACTTTTAATGAACTTAATGCATCCTCACTGAATAGAAGAACTATCTTACTGACGGTATACAACCCCAATTTTGTTTTTTTTAAATGTGAATAAAATGAAAACCAAAAGACTTTCAAAGTAGAACATAGAAAACATAACAAATGTTTAAACTGAGAAATTTTACATTTTTAAAAAAGCAAGACATTTTGAAAAGATTCAGCTGGGGGAACATTTAGCAACTAGTTAAGTTCATGACATCATGTCTGTAACATGATTAGTCACAAAAGGGATGTCTTAGAGAGGCAGAGTCTCTCAGAAGCAAAGATGGGCAGAGGCTCTCCAGTCTGTGAAAGAGTATTAAAAGATTGTGAAGTACTTTAAAAACAACATTATCAAAAGATTCAGAGAATCTGGAGAAATCTCTGTGTAACGAACAAGGCCGAAGACTTTTGTTGGATACCCATGGTCTTCGGGCCCTCGGATAACACTGCATCACTCATTCTTTCATTGACTTTAGTAAATAGGCCCAGGCTCAAGAGGAAGGAGACCTTCCAGTGTGTTATGAATGTTTGTTTCAAAAGCCAGCATCGTTTTAGAAGGCACTATGAATGCTGCAAGGTATAGAAAGGTTTTAGAGGTTTTAGAGGGTGCTGAATTGGTCTGCTGCAGTCCAGATATAAAGAGCATTTGAAACATCATTAAACAAAAGATATGTCAAAAACAACCACAAACTCTTCAGCAGCGCTAATAGCGATAGAGGCTATTTACTTCATTCCTATTAAATAAATGCCTTCCTGACTTGATTTGAAATTTAATAAAGGGAGAAAAAAATTCACCAAAAGGCAGACTCGAACCCAGGTTGATTGCGTAAATAGACTCTGTCAATAAGACAGTTTAAACATGTGTTATGTTATCTATGTTCTATCGTGGATAAGATATTGGCTCATGTGATTTGAAATTGTTTTAGTTTTTATTTTATTCAAATAAAAAATAAAAACCATCCCAACATTTACAGGTTCAGGTTGTATATAAATTCAGCTCAAACTAAACCTTTTTTCTGCCTACAGATTTATATATATTTTTTTTTATATAGGGCAAAAAAAAATTCTACAGGCACAGACACATACTTTTTGGCAGATCCAGGCACACTGCAGAGGTTAGAGGCGTTTGAGAGAAATACGACACTAGACAAATCAGCTGGCCTAGTCTCCATCTTCAACTTTACTGAAGTGTCCAAGAGTCTAATCTTTTTCAGGTGAAGATTGCACTGTGCCACAGGTAACCGTTTCCCAAGCAGCTTCCTGTGTAATAGCTACTGTATTTCCCCCTGCTTTGCTCCCTTCAATGTTATATACCTCGGGTGCGTTTCCCGAACAACTGCGTAACTCGTCATAATATGATGCATTGTTTTGAAAAAAAAAACAACAACAACAACTAGCGAGTTGTTTCCCGAGCCACAGCCACATTTCTGTAGTTTGAACCACATTAGTGGGCGATTGTCGTCACATGCATGTGGTGGAGGAATGACTTATTAGAGATCTCTAAAATGCTGCTGTATTGAACATTGCACCTATGACTAATTTACAATTTTTTATACACTGTTATTATGCTTTATTTGATCTTTGACGCGGGTTCCCTCACATGTTTACACACGCAAGCGCTTTTCTAAAACAGCATTTAGAATGGACGCACAAAAATACATAATTAAAAGGCATTTATATTTATATAGAATGGAAGATACAGATAGTAATGCATGTTAGCTTGCTTCTTGCACCCAATAGCATATTACTTAAAGCCTGTATATCTTACAACCAAGAAACTATGCATCAAAGCACACTTCCACATTCAGCATCATTCATATTGATTTTTTTAATCATTGGTAGCTTATTCACCGCATACAGGATCAATTAACAGTGACATTTATACTTCACTGTGTATAGTAATTGCTCTGCGCTCTGTGATTATTTTGAAACAAAAATTTGAATTGTTTATATGGTACAATAAAAATATACTTTTTGAGATCAGTAAAGTGCATTTTTATATTATACAAAAAAGTTTTTTCAAGATAATACAGCAACAAGAATATTTTGGGCAGCTTTGATTTGTTATGACTGATTTTTTTTAATACCTTTTAGTCCACAAATGTTTGGTAACTTGTTTTTTGTTTGAAACAAAATTGGCTTTTTTAGTTCAGTGTAGTCAACTTGTTTTTACATTAATTTCCTGAACGCTCAAATACTATATGCCAAAGCCATAAGAAAAAACAATTCATTACACACAAGAATTTATTACCATTAAGTGCTTTAGAAAACACATTACATCCTTTAGCAAAATCAAAAGACACTGAAGTGTCCGAAGACTTTGATAATCTAGCCAAATTTTCATATGATCAGCTAATTCAGAGAGAATATATGCAAAGAAATCATGTGTTGTTGGGATTTTCAGCAAGATATTTCATTATTAGCATATCATCCACCTAACCCAAAAAAACAAGTACCCCGCAAACATAACAAGTCTTCCTTTAACATCATCCCAGACTTCATGACTTCAGAATACCAAGAGAGTGTGAGAATGACCTTTGTGATTTGCAACCAAGATTTTTCAGAGTAAAACATTCACATAAATACCCCTGATATTAAAGAGAGAAATAGCTATCATAAGTAAACGTTGATAATCTTTTGATGTGGGATGTGAAATACCTTTTAATTCAGTTCATTGGTTTGGAAATCCTTTATGACCATTAAGCACACCGATCTGTCACGGTAGTGAGCAAATAGCTTCATTAAAGTGCAGTTCTCCTACTGTACAGTCAGTCAGCTAACTGAAGTGAAAAGATTGTCATTTAGTCACACTTCTACTTTCATTTGACGCTGACCGTGTGTCATTATAAAAGAAGTTAGTGAGCTAATCATTCAAATTTCAGATGATGTGAGTAATTTTGTAGAATATATCAGAATGGAATTAAAGTTGGTAGTTCACCTTTTCTTTCTTCTGTGGAGCACAAAAGCTTATTTTTTTCATACAGTTAAAGTCAGTGGGTTCCAATTCTATTTAGATTTTCAAGTGGTGAAACATTCTTTATAATGCCTTTTTCATGTTTCCCAGAAGGTCATATAGGTTTATGATAATATGGAAAAAAAAAATTCATGGCATGATATTATCTAAGTAAAACAGTTTTTCTCTGAATCGGCATGATCATGTACTGGTGCAATGCATTTGAACAAATATGAGTACCTTAGAGAGTCTTTGGTTCGATCCAAAGAAGCACAAATCAGCAAACCAAACAAAAGCATCTAGGTTAGTTGTCATGTATCTGGACTGTTGTTGTTTTTCATGTCACACGTGCTCTGTGACCTACGTCCTAGCTCCCTCCTCTCCACAGTGGACCATCAGTCCACCAGCTCCGCAAGGCTCCATCATCCCTCCGACTCCTCCTTGGTCTGTCGCCGACCATCCATCACCTCGGGATTCCTCCTGCTCTGTCAGGCTCCTCCTTCCCTCCGGCTCCACCTCAGTCCTCTGTCGCTCTGGCTCCGCCGTGTCCTTCTCGTTCCCCGCCTCCGCATTGGTTGTCGGTGCCAGCGGCGTCACTCAGGCCCTCCAGCTCCTCTGTGTCACCCTGGCTCTTCGGCTATTCGGAGTCGACGGTCATTCTTCCTCCATGGCTCCTCCCTCCGTCGGCTCCACCGTGGGTCGTCAGGGCTGTGCTCTGGGTCCTACGGATCTCCTCCTGCTCCGGACTCCTCCTGTTTCTTCCCTGGCTCCTCCCTCCGTCCGTTCCTCCCTGGGCTCTGTTTGCCAACCCCCTCCTGGGGGCCCGTCCTCCACCAGAACCTCCTGTTTTCCTGTTTTCGGGGTGCAATTCCGGGAGAGTGGTGTAATGTGCTTCTGTTGTTTTTCATGTCCCACGTGCTCTGTGACCTACTTTCTGTTTATTGTCTTATTGTCTTCAGCTGTGTCTTGTTAATTATGTCATTTAACATGTGGTTTTTGTTAACTACCTGCATGTAGCAGTGTTATTTGCTCTTTTGTGTAAGATTAAAAACTATCAAGATTATTTTCTCGTCGAGTACTCCTTCCCTGAACCACACCGTGACATTGGTTTTGCTCTTATGTCTCATCTTAGTCTGAACAGAAGACTGTTTATATTGGTGGCCTTCAACTGAGAGTAGGAAATAAGTTTGTCACAGCAAATGTATTGCTCCCCAGCCAGTATGTTTACCGAGTAACTTGTGATGTTTGCCGCTATTTAATGTTGTAATATAAATGTTGATTTTATTTTTTTTTTCAGATGGGTTGTAAAGTGACTGTCTTGCTGTTTATCTATTTCCTGGCTACAAACTACTACTGGATCCTGGTGGAGGGCTTGTACCTGCACAGTCTCATCTTCATGGCCTTCTTGTCTGACTCTAAGTACCTGTGGGGCTTCACTTTGATCGGATGGGGTGAGTATAACATGGTGGTCATTTTCCTGGAAGTGGCAATTTGTAAATATTTCCGCTTCTGTTGTGTTGAAATGAAATGCTGCCGGTGGTGTTGTACTGCCAGATATCTGGTTTTGTTCATAGACAGCTGCATGACACGTAATTGTGTTTTCCTCATAGAACAAGGCCAATAATTTTTTCACTCATATTTTCATTTTTGGCTGCCTATAGCTGACTGCTTTTATATAGTGACTATGGTGTGCATGTGACTGAAAGAGATACTGTAACACCTATACACTAGCGCACTGAAAACAGCTGTACGGCTTTGTTCTGAATTCTTTTGTCCATACAAGTTCCAAGAACAGCATTTATATGAAATCTTTTGTAATATTATACACTTTTGTTTAATTTAATGTGTGCTTGCTAATTCCATTTGAAGGAGAAGGGTAAAGTATTATACTTTGTAATGTAAAAATAGGTTTTATATTGAATTTATTTCTCTCCACATAATGTTTTCTTGTGTATATCATTTTGACAAATGGAATTACATTGTAATAAACACCACACAGGAAACACGATTTACTTAACTGAGTTTGAAAACCCAGAGCAAACCAACAACGAGGACGCTGGTGGAACAAAGAGGTGTATGAAGGGATAAAGGAAGGGAGAAAGTATATAGAATAGCTACAAAGTCATTCTGACTGACCGTGTGAATCATGATCTGTACTTGACAAATAATGGACAGAGTTCCTTTCATACCGGTGCATTTTTCTTTATTACATGTGCTTCTGCTATTTTCTGCAGTTTTGGATTACGTGGTGCAATTCTTTTCTCCCTGCAGCTCCCAAAGCAAATCCAAGCAGAAAAAAAATCCTGCAGAGATATTGTGCCATTTTGCATTCTTTTAACCTGTATCTTGAGAAAAAAAATGTATTATGTGAAGATTTTTTTCTGCTTAAACAAAAACAAGAGGCTTTATAAATGCATACATCTACAGAACTTTGATAAAAGCTTCTACATTGTTTTATCAGTGTTATAGTAGCTAAACGTGTAATCAGCAGAGAATACTAATAGTTTTAATTTTGATTATTGACTGGTCACTATTGACGCTGATTAAGTGGGGTGAAAATATCCCTAAAATATACGTAGTGATTTTATTATTATATATATATATATATATATATATATATATATTACACATTCCTGACAGGTTTAACAAACTCTGAATATTGAAATGTTTAATACAGCTAAATATTAATAGTGGTGCAATAACCTGTTTGCATACTTAGTATTAACAAGGTCTCATTCCATTTCTTATCACATTTTTAGTTTGAACAGTGCGTAGTCTTTTTTTTTTTTTTTTTTTTTAAGAAGACCGAACTGCTAGAAGCAGAACCATTCTCTGATGGGATTCATTGTATTGGTCAAAGCGGCATTGTGAATCCAGCGGGGATGTTGCTGGCCATCCCACATATATGCTGCAACTGTTAAGGTCGCGGTGCTTTTGCTGAACATTATATCCATACTGTACAGATGCCATCTCAGAGATGGATGCCTTTGGACCCTATATCTTATGTATTCCTTTGAGAAATGTGTACATGGAAACCAATCAGCTATTATTTATAGCTAGTGGTATTCATACCCTTCTCTCCGCTCCAACACAGAGAAACAGCACAACCAGAGCTCACCGCAGTTTGTTTTGAGAGGTTGCTTCCTTTTCAAGTGGTTTCAAGTTGAAGTGTTCTTTATTTATTTGTCATTCCTTGTTTGATGTGTTCCTACCGGAAGGGCAGAGATAGAAGCACCTTTGATATGCAGATTCCCTGTTCTTGTGAATGTGTTCGGCATGGCTTATTAATGACCTACGGGTTAAGTCTGTGAAAGTACTTCACAATAATGTCACGTTGATTGGGTTAATGTAGTCATAATGAGGGGAAATCAGTCGTGTTCTGAGGATGAGGAATTCATGTTGTGAATTTAATTTCCTCAACACTACTTTTTAGTGCCTATAATAAGGGGACAATGAGTATGCATTACATAAAGGGTTCATATTTATTTGATCGAGCCAATGCTTAGAAAGGGAAACTAAGCTGTGCTGTGTGATGCAATAATCATTGTGGCAAAGGAAAATTTTTATCTAAGAATTATTTAAAGAGTTCAGCAAAAGGAGGAAGTATCTGTCAATCACTTTTCTGCATTCATTTATTTTTATTTTTTTTGTAAATGTAAAAGGAGTGTGAAGTTTCCAAAATTTTTTAGCAAAACAGTTTTCACTAACAGTAATTAATAATAGTAGTAGTAGTAATAATAATAATAATAATAATAATAATAATAATAATAATAATGATAAATACAGCAATAATAATACAATAATAATAATAATAATAATAATAATAATAATAATAATAATAATAATAATAAATAATTCAATAATAAGTAGAGGTAAATGGCAAGAAATAAATATTTATTTTTTGTATTGAAGAAAGACTGAGAACATATCCTCTTGTAAAATATGTTCTAATAATCTTTGTTTATTTGCAAGAAGTTATTCCATGGTGTACAACACATCCTGAATCTGAAGTTTGGTTATCATTTGATCTGACTGGATTATTCGTGTGAATAACTTGTGACTAGCTCATTGTCCTTTCCCCAAAAATATGCTAAAAGCATAAATTAATTAGCAAAACTTTTTACATCAAAAATGTTTACATCTATAATATCAAAATTGTCCATTTATTTGGACTTAAAATTTTAAATTTTTATTATTGACCTACTGAATATTGTATGCTGCTGAGATGTATGAATTACTTTTATGTTTGTTTTTATTTATTTATTTATTTATTTAAATTGTAACATTTTTTAACATTTACCATCTTTTTTTTTTTTTTTTTTTGCATAAATATTCTATATTATTTTGCATTTTACAGAGGAAAAAGAATAATTGAAAGAACATCCTTGTTTTGGTGAACGAAGATATTCACTTTTAGACTGACTCACACTCGCACTCACCTATTTCCTGAATTACTAGATAATGATAAGTAGATTTTCATGCTGGCAGATCCAAAACAGCATGTGTTCCGGTTAAAGGACGTGCAGTGAGCTCCATTTCTTCAGTGGTATCATAAAGCGAATGTAGTATGAGTCAGGGCGCACATTATTTCAGTGAAATAATCCCAGATTCCCCTAGTTATCCCATCATTGCCATGGGAACTACTGTCTGAGAGGAGGGCACCCTCGATTGACACGCTCACCCTCAGATCCAAGCAGTTTTGCTTCTTGATATGCATGATGTGATCTTGGTTTTTCTGAGGTTATACCATGCATCTCATCAACAGCAAGGATCATTTTTCTTTTAGTGGCTGAGCCAATCAAAATGAAATGAATGATAAAATGTATTAATATTCAAATTTGTTGAATAATACCATCATTATGGGCTTTCCGAAAGCAGAGAAATACTTTAAAAGTATTTTTTTTTGCATTATTTTATTACTATTATTTCAGTATTATAGTTTGCATTTCAGGATTGTATTAATATTTCACTTTGTTTAATACAATTCAAAATATATCTTAAAAAACCATCTATTATATTGCAAACATAATACAGGCAGTGTTCCTATAGTCAGCGAAAGATTTGAACTTGATTTTTTTTTTTACTGGGCTGCGTAACGAAGGGCATATGAAAACATTCCGTGATCAGTATCCAGAAATTGTCGTTAGCTCTTTCCATTTCAACTGCTGATTGTGAATTGAAGGCAACTATTCAGAGTAAAAATAATAATGACGAAAACAATTTTGACACTTTGCCAGAATAGAAATATTCAATCATGTTTCCCGTGTACCAGACAGAAAAGGTTCTCTTCCTGCCCAGTGTCTAGAATGAAAAACACTCCACTGACAATAAGTAAACAAGCAGTAGTTTTTTTATTTAGATGACTCCACAGGATAGTCATCTATGAGTGCAAATCTCTGCGGGTGCACTTGAACCCCCGTGGAGATGTTGAAGGTTCAATCATGCTTCAATGCTTCCTTAAAATATCCAAAGGCATTTTAACATCCATTTACATGATGTTAGCTTTCCTTTAGGCCATTTATTATGGTTTACCGAGTAGTCCTGTTATAGTCCTAGTGTTAGAATCTTTCATTACATTCCAGATAATATAAATGATAAAATTCCCTCTGACTTTACCGTATAATACAACTCGCATTATACAATGATTCTTTGTTTACTGAAATATACTTTTTCCCACCTTTCTTTCATTTCAGGTGTTCCCGCTGTTTTTGTTGCAGCTTGGGCAGTTGTCAGGGCAACGCTGGCAGATGCAAGGTGATTTCACGTGTTCATCCTCACAGACTTGATCTCATGTTCTAATCATTTTTTGTAGAAATTAATTCATATAAGGACTTCCTATGGCAGCGTTCGAAAATACAGTGTATCTTGGCTGTAAAGCTAAAATACATTTTATGTAAATTTGTTTTTGCATTTCGATATTTATATAGATGTACTTTCGGTTAAACCCCTGATGCACGTAGATTATTTTACCAATTTCCTTGCTACGTTTTTTGGACATTGATCGTGTTCATTACATTGCTGTCTATGGCAGCCATCAGAAATATCTTAATTTGTGTTCCAAAGATGAACGGAGGTCTTACACGGCGTCTGAAACGACATGAGGGTAAGTAATTAATGACAAAATGTTCTATTTGGGGTAGAGTAACCCTTTAATACGAGGCATCACTGTTTCAAACAAACAGCACGGGTTGCAAAGTTGACACAATATGTAATTTTTATGGAAAAAAACAAAACAAATAAAAGTGGACACAAAATGATCCCATTACTGTTTATTTTTATATATTTTGTATGTTTAGCTCGTATAGTTCACGTATTAGTTCTCATTGCTGATGTGGCAACTCAGAGCTAGTGCTAGTGCTAGTCAGAAACTAATCGGATCAGTTACTGTTTGTCTTGGATCTGGGAAAGTTCTTGTGTTAAAACACCTCTGCAGCGTTCAAGCTGTTTATCACCAGATCATTTTAATGAAGTAGCGTTCAACTCACACTGATGTAGGACCATGCCCGAGGCGTTATCTTTCCCTGTTTTATGTTCAAACACTGTCTGAATGCCATTGTCTTACTCCCCTCGAGAGCACAATTTGTATTCTTGCAGCTTAGAGACTGTTAGTGATGGTATAAAAGCAAATGTCTTCAAGCAACAACTTGCTGCTTCTCTGGGGGGAACATAAGGTTTTGTTTCAGCTGTAGTCTTTCTGTGTTGTTAAGGTGGCCTAGTTTAACTGATCACAGATTGGATCTTTAACTCAACTCTTAAGTGTATTGCGAAGTGATAGTTCACACAAAAATAAATCCTGTCATCTTGAGAACACAAGATGTTTTTGATGAATTTCGTGAGGTCGCCGACCCTCCCAGATGTTGCTATACTGCTTTCCTAAAGATAATAACATTAGAGCAGCTGAAGTTTATGTGTACTATGTCCAGGCATAACTGTTTTGGGCAGCACGTACAGGACGAGATCTGACAAAGAACAAGACCGACAGAAAAACTGAAGGGACAAAAGGTTAACAAGACCGTTAACAAGAACATCTGGAAACAAGGCGCAAAGCAGAAAGCACAGCATAGTGCTTTTAAATCACTGCAGCAAAAAAAGTCACTTTTAAAGGATGAGATGGAAAAATTACATAATTACATAAAAAACATAATTACATTGCATAAAACTAAATTACGACTAAATTTGGAGACAAGAAAAACATTGGGCCACTTGGGGAAAACAAAGTATGATTTGTGTAAGTACTTAACTTAGTATGTTTTTTGTTTTATGTGTATTTGATATTTTGTGTTTAATGTGATTTTTGTGCACAGTTTAAAGTTGTTGAGTTCTGAAGAGTATGGTTGATCTTCTTCTTTTTATAGCTTCTATTTCAGTCCAACAGTATTGATTTTATTTCTCCTGCCAGTGAACGTGACACTCCAGTGTGTGTGTGTGTGTGTGTGTGTGTGTGTTTGTGTTTCTTCACACTGTGTTTCTTAGCTTTTTTTGTCCTGTTATTTTCATTTGTAGAGTAAAAATAATGTATTTTCTTTTCTTGGATTACTTCTTGACCAAATTAGTAGACCGAAGCTGTTGAATAATCTATAATTGAATCGGAACTATTGGAATTAAAATCTGTTTTCATGCGCTTGGAAAAATGAACAAATGCACAAATGAAAAATTACTGTAGTTATATTACTAAAAAAAAGTCTAATCTAAACTAAAATACAGTAAATCATGATTGTGTCAGAGAACAAAAACACAAGAATAATAACTCATTTGTAATACGCTGAATGGCTTTTGAAAACGAATTAGACTGTTGGAAGTTTTTAATTTGCTTTTCATTTTAATTGTTGTTGAAGATAAAAATAGCTCTACCCTGATCATGTATTCCACTTGAGTAAATGCAAATGAAATGTTTACTTAGAAAGGACAAAAAATGAACTGTCTGTCTCCTGACATTTGTCAGTTGTGATGGTGGGTTAATGGCTTTCAGCAAGATCGTGAAACCTAACACTGAGAAAAGTAAATGTGAAGATGATTACATGTATCATCAAGCTGTTCTGATCTACATTCTGCTAGGGTCATGAGACTGATTCCCTGTAAATACACATAGTGATACAGCCTATGAATACATCATAACTCGCACTGGCTGCCAAATGAGTAAACATAAATGTTGTCTGGGTGTTTGATATTCCACATTCATCTCAAAATAGGATATTGTACAGTATTTGTTCTGAAATATTACTTGTACATATTTTTAATGAAACATCTCCTACAGAGAATTATTGTGCATTGTATGCACTGTGCATAGTGCATTGAAAAGTAATGAATTAAACCTCTAAAAATATATAGACATCTTAGTGTTTGCACTATATTGTTAAAGAAAGTCACGATGCAAGTAAATCAGGTCTATTATATAATGTAATCTTTAGCAGGGGAGCAGATGGCACTGGGGAAAAAGGAGGGGGGTCCTCCGAAAGGCAACCTCAGTAAACAGAGGATTAATCAGATTTTACATTATCTACATTAGTGGCAGCCACTCCTAAAACATGCACTAATCCATTTTAGAAAAAAAGTTTTTTTCCGCCGCACAGCCGTGGCCTGCAGTGTCTGACTGAGAACACACTTGTAGTCAATCAGCAGTAATGAAGCGTGTTTTGTGCTGTAAGAAATAAGAGAGCGCTCAGTTTGAGTGCACAGGACAGACAGCAGATCAATAGAGATGGCAGGTAAAAAAAGGAGAATATCAGAGAAATTACAATCAAGTCTGGACCCACTTAAATACTGGAGCAGCTTTCCAGCGATGGCTTGAATCAAGTGCCGAGGTTGTGTTGTTTCTTTTTGATAGGTGCGTAATGTTGATTTTGCTTCGTACTCATCACTCTGCAATCGTTGTCACCATGGTTGCGTACGTTGTGGGGCGGAGATATTAAAATAGGGGCAAGTTCCCATCGGGGTATGGCCGTGTTTGTTTTGATGCTTTCAAATATCAGCATCGTTTGACGAAAACCTACATCAACTGCAAGCTTCATATGGAATCATGAGAACATTTCTGATAACTGAGAAGAGACAATGGACTTAAAGTGGGCCTTTTTTCATAGATCTTCAAATAGAAAGTGATGACATCAGTGTGATTTTTATCTAAAATAAATACTGTTTGTTAAACTGCTATGGACAGACAAATAGGTATTTCCATAGAATGACCATTGTGCCTGTAGTTTTAACCACAGTGGTGATGCACTATAGTCTATGACAGAGCTGGTGATTTAATTTTTTTTTCTGGACTAAATAAAATAGGACTGCTGACAACTTGATCCCCGCCGTTGAAAACATCTGTGCCCCTGATCTTTGGGAAACTTAATGTTCAATTAGAAGTGTGTTAAACCAGTGAGGTCACTGATTTGTTAACTTTACAGTATAGTCAACAAATAATAACAAACTGATTGCAAATATTTATAATATACTGGGAAGAACTAGTATCAAATGAGAAATTTGACTGGATGAGTCACATTCAAAGTCAGCAAAGTGCCCTAGAATCTGGCTTTGACTGCAGTTGAATTCCATATTAATGTGGAATATTGCTGTGTTGCTTAGCAACTGTAAACAGCAACACTTATGAGCTATATAAACTAAAATACGTAAAATAATAACAATACAATAAGAAGAATATAATTAGTGCATTTATTTGTTAAACAGTGGCATTTAACCTTTATCCACAGTAAAGCACTTTAAAATACTACCCCTCATGGCATATTGGTGGGTTTCAGCCCACCTGGTGAGAAAATTCAGATTTTTGGGTGATTTATAGGTGGTGCTGCTTATTTGTACGCACAAACATAGTTCTCTAGAGCTTCTCTGTTGATGTCTTTCTGCTGCGAAGCTTGTTTTATTTATCATTGTTATGCAAAAAATGACTCCTTGTCAGATTTTACATGAAAGAAAAAAAACACCTCTTTGTTTCTTTTTGTAAAAGTAGAGTGGACTGTCACGTGATACACTGCCCGGCTGCCTGCAGTACCTTGATTTAATATTCATCTGTGCTATTAATGTTTATTATAATTTTTTATATGCGGATGAATAAAAATCTATTTGTCATTATGAAGTAATTAAAAACGAATGTCTAATATGACTCTTTCGTATTTCTCCAGACCGCATGCATTCTGCTTCCCTCTGAATACTTACAGTACATCCTATTTATGGACCGTATCCTCTGTACGGCAGATTATCTATTTAGCTGCACATCATAGTAAACATTCGTAATGGGATTATGAACGGCAAAACAAATTGGCGGTAAACAAATGAAAATGAGTTTTATAAAGCACCTCATTTTTTTCAAAGCAGAGGAGTGGGTCAGTAACTTCAAGGAGAGGGAAAGAGACTAAACTATGTATTTTTGATCTATACAGTATGCTCTGTGAAGTAAAGTACATCATTACCGTGCTAGCACCGCCTCTGGGAGTGCAAAACTGTCACGCTCTGTGCCTTTTAAATATCCCAAGAATCATAATCCATGTGTGTGCCGGTTAATTTATCATTCGATCTTTATCTGTGCAGATGCTGGGAGCTGAGCGCAGGAAACATCAAATGGATCTACCAGGTCCCTATTCTGACAGCCATTGGGGTGAGTGAAAGCGATGTGAAAAACTGTCAGGCTCTTAATAAACACGGCGTGAGAACCAAGCAACAGCCTGGGAAAGAGTTCAAACACTGAGGCAATTTTCCCTGAGGAGGGAGAAATCGTCTAACTTTACCTAAACTTTCTTTTTTCTGTTATTCACCACTGCAAGATGAAAAACACTTTGGCAAGGAAGGCAAATGTCAGAAGAACTGGCAAGAACATTACCATAATTACAACGTGAATGTATGTGTTTCTGCCAGTTCTGCCAATTATTAGATGCAGACAATAACATGATTCAGACATGGGCACAGTAGGAGAGACCGAAGCGTCTCAGTGGGGGTGTCTACATGTTAACCTCACTTCGCCTTTCTAGTTCATTATGTTAATTTAGAAGTGATTTCAGCAAGTTAAAAACTGGATTTATTTGTCACTTTCAAATTGAAGTGATGGTCTACAGAAATAACTACTCAGAAATAACTTACTTTGTGTTTTTCCTCTGAAAAAAAAAGTATATCCTTATTTAACCAGGACATTTACAAATGATTATACTTATATAAGAAAAAGAAAAAGAAAAAAAACCTTTGTAAACTTTGCATCCTCATTTCGGAACATCGCTGCTTTATAGAGTGAATCAATATTATGCAGATTTTGCAGTTACCCACGATTTATTTTTCTTCTCAAAATGACAGCTGCTTCTCGGTCAAGGCCCTTGAAATTGAGTTAATGCCTTTTTTCTATTCTAAAACCTACACTTGTAGCAAGCTATGAAATTGAATGTACTCAACCTTTATCTCTTTTGATTCAGTTTTTCCTCTGCAAATCTCGGCTATCACCAGTGTTTGTGGTCCAGCGGTTTGGTGTTTGGTCACATGACACCATTGCTTCTATACAGCCGTTTGCTCACAGCTGCTGTTGGTTGCCTGCTTCTAGATGTTTTCTGGGCAATCTACTGCCATCCAGGTGGCAGAGAGGGTCACTGCTGATGCATTTTTGAGTGCGCTGTCATGAACAGAGAGTGATGGATCCACAGATGCTAAACCACCTCACTGAAGAGAAGGTTGAACTGGCTGGCCTGGTGAGAGAATCGTGAAAAAGTAGAAATCACTCTGTAGATTAATGCGAGTCAAAATGTCTAACCAAATGGAATGGTACCCTCTTTAACCGCTGAAGAAGGTCTCACTAACGGTTTTGAATTTACACAGTTGGTTTTTTTTTTTTTATGAATAGGCCAAAATTGTTGGGTGCTTACAGCAAAAGTAAATGGTAACCATTTGGTTAACAATTAAATACCTTCTTTCATGCTCCACAGAAGAACATTAGTCATAGAGGCTTGGAACAGCATGAGGGAATGTATTGAGTGCATTATCCCTTTATGCCCAGCTCTTCCTGAAGCCTATTACAATGAGAGAGAAAAACCTTCATATCACAGTACTGGGCACTTTCCTTGAGTCAGCATGAGGTGCCTGCAGCCTTTAATGATGTTTTGGCCACATCCAGTCACCTAGATGATGCCATCATGACACTCGGTGAGCAGGAGTGAAAGTGCTCTGACTCCATATGGTTCTCTGCACGACTGATTATCAAAGATATATTTTTTCTTGGCATGCAGAGTTTTCTTGAAGGGCTTTGGTTGTATTGATACCCTGTGACAATATTTGTTATTCTTAGTCATGCTGGCAGAAGTGGAGCCAGGGCTTTTGACATGGGTTAAGTGGACTGGGACAAGCATTTACTTTGTGGTAATTGCAACACAGGACAGGCTATCTTTAGTATGAATAGCAAATCTCTTCTGTTTATTCTTTGTATGAATATCATTTGTATTACTTTACATCTTGATGGTGTTTGCAAATTTTTTTTATTTCAAGCAAACAGTATATGTCAGTGTTTACGCTCTGTGTAAATTGCATCTATTTTTAACGCTTAGTGTGATTAGACACTGTAATAGTACCTTCTTACTATTTAATTGCAATTGTGTTAGTGGAATATATATCTAAGCCATTACTGACATGTTTTGCTCTTAACTGTATTATATAAAATAATCTTATGCTACATAACCTTTGCAATTCAAGGTGTTTAGGTCATTTACAACGCTCCACAGCACAATCAGTTCTCCATCACTGAGGCTGGCAGGTAACTATATAGCTGAAAGACTGGCCAGGCATCAGTGCGTTATATAATATAAGAAGCTCGATAATCTACAACAAAACTCGGTTTAAGCAGATGTGTGTGTGTGTTTATATATTTTTTTAAATAGCTAATTTTAGATAATTATTTTTTTAGATAATAATTTTAATGATAATTTATTTAATACTGAATGACAATGGCCCACAATAAGACAGAAAATTCTTTATATGAATTAGATTTTTTTTTTTTTTAATTTCCAGTGGATGTAGGTCTCGGTTTTGGCATAACTTTTTTAAATTATTTGTCAATATAATTTAGATTATTTACAATTATATGTAATTTTATTTTTTCATTGTTATATAGGGATTGCATTATATAGTGTAGTTTTCATGGCATTATATCAAACGTTTGAGAGATGTGTTTATTTATGGATCTCGTGTGCATATTAAAATAGATGTTTGCATTTGCTGAAGGTTTTAGTAATATCTGTACTGGTAAGACATTAAATTGTGTATGTCCAACTGCTCATATATATTTCTGTGCACATCAAGGAAATGTAGTATACTGTGGGGATGATGAAGCTGCCTCAGCATGACTTATTTTTTTTCCACAGCCTTGTTTAACTTGTGCCAGGCAGCACAGCTGGGTTTCTCCTTACAAATTACATGCATAAGGCGATTGAAGTTGAGTGGTTGCAAAAAACGTATTCACTGAAGTGTCTTTTAGCTCCATTTTAGGCTGAAACGATGATATTTCGCAGTGTCATTTAGGTTAACACATTCACAAACACTGAAAGATTAATCACTGAATCATTTTTGGAGTGAAATATTTTTAGCTGTCTTGCATACTTTGATACTTATTTTGTAACTACTGTATATGGTTGTAAGATGCGAGACCGCGATTAAGCAGGCAGTGAATTCATGCTGTTATTTAAAAGCATTGTGGCTGTTGTGGATGGATGGATAGCAATTTAATAGTAAAAGTCAGATGTATAATGAGAGCAAAATGTGGCCAATGATGATTCATATGTTGCAAACTGTAAAAGCACATTTCCATTTTTCCCATACTCCCACTGAACAGATGGTGGATATGAGGGCAATATTCTGCAGAAGGGGTCATTTAAATGTGTGATTGCCATGATTAAGAATGACATCATAGTTTTCCTGTGTCCTGATGTCAAAGAACGCCACGGATCCAGAATGAGTGAAATGCGGTGGTTTTTTGTCTTTTTAGTAATTTGAATGCCCTCTCTGTATTTTTGAGGAATATAAATTTTTATTTCTATTGGTAGTTTTCAAAGCGCCATCTGTTTGAGGTTCATCTTGCCTTTTGCAACCCCCTGCGTCAGTTTTCACAAAGGTGTTTTTTTAAGCAAAGCATTAATTACCTTTTATTATTATTTTTTTACTTCTGATATGCAAACTTTAATAAAAAGTGTGTGTGTGTGTATATATATATATATATATATATATATATATATATATATATATATATATATATATATATATATATATATATATATATATATATATATATATATATATATATATATATATATATATATATATATATATATATATATATATATATATATATATATATATATATATAAACGCACACCTTTTTACATCTGTCTTTACATTCTGTCTTTTGAGGCTTTTACTGTAAATGTTCATTTATCATGTTTAACAATACCATTGCTAATGTATGTGAAATGCTGTAATACAAACACCATATCTTAAATTACACCCTTATGACCCTAGACCATATTGTCCGCTTCCAGAAAGGATTTTTGTTTCTCTCCACACTAAGCTTAAAATCTCTGGCACAGACATCCGACTCATTATGATAAAGCAGATGGAAATTAGCATTTTTCGAAATGACATCCCCTGTCATTTGGGAAAAAGCAGCCATACACATCACTTAGTCATCTGCCAGTGACCCTTGCGCGACAGGCTTTATTGTTCAGATATGCATAATGCATGAAATCCTCAGTCGCTATTACAGTTTTTCAGTTGCTCAAATTATATTTAGGCAGGAGAAGGAATTTTATTAGCTGTCATCTTTTACTCCGATATTTTTCTTTGCTTCTTCTTTCCCAGCTGAACTTCATCCTGTTTGTGAATATTGTGAGGGTCCTCGCCACCAAGATCCGCGAAACCAACGCCGGCAGATACGACACACGGAAACAATACAGGTTTGTGTGTCCACTTCCACAATGCCTCTTTTTATGAATTTAAAGTGCCTTAAAATTGTAAATTCATTGCCCAAATTGTCTGCATCATCACAGCAGCACCGTCTCAGCTGTTAGATTGCAAAGAGTGGAAGCTGTCCTTCCAGTAACTAGTTATTTCCTCATGTAATTTAGGCTAAATCTTTTATCTGACAGCTTGAAGGCAGAATCGCCTGTGGCTAAGAGATGCGATAACAAGCTTCCCCTACACCTACTCATTCTGCGGTTTGATTCGGATTGTGCTTTTCATCATTCCATCATGCGCTGAAATCAATGCCGCATTTAAAGGCGCTGGATATTATAGATTTGATCTTGTTACATAATGAAAGAAACATTTTGGCTTCCGTTTTTTTTTTGTCTGGCTCTGAAAAAAAAATGCTTTTAGACCCTATAAAGGCCATTTGGGTTTGGCGTGTCAAAATGTTATCCTGGATGCTCCCAAAAGAATCCAGTTTTGAGCAAACACAATGCCAATAGATGTCATTTTGTGCGGCTAATAACCGTAATCAATTTGATCGTTGCTGCCTCCCCACTAATTAGCAGTATGAAGAGTCACAGGTGTCAGCTCGCACAGCTGGTAGATAAGACATAAAGACGCAAACAGTCATATTTGCAAACACATTAGTGAATAGGGCGTTTTGCTCAGCCAAAGAAAGCTTTGTGAGAAATTCAATAGAAATAAATCTGTAATGCTAATGACCTCAGATCCTTTTGACTCTCATTTGGTACGGCGATCCTTTTACCGGAACACTTTGGTAGATCAGACTTAGCCGGGCTTCAATTAAAAGAGGATCTGTACCTCGTGATCTTCCAGCATTGCTTTTTTCCAATTATTTTTCACGATTCTTTTCATGACTAATTTGCAAGACATTTTAACCTGTCTGGCAGGCAAGGCGTAGCTATTAAAAAGATGTTGCGCTTTTCTTTATCCTGATTAAAGCCGCACAGAGGCGTGTGAGATGTCATTTCAGAAAATCACAAAATCAGATTAAAAAGAAACGATTTCGTAACGTCGCAACTACGTCACTCACCTACGCAGATCTCAATGAGATCAAAAAGTGTTCCATGTTGCTTGAAAGGAAATATTTCAAGAGTGGTCACATTGGCAATAAAGATTCTGTGTTGTTATAGGCTGGAGGGTGAATTTATATCAATGGAACAAAAAAGGAGAATTTAGGCAGAGTGTTTACACTTTTGTGTGAAACTGAATAGAGATTAAATTCTATATCCATAGCCAACCAAATCCATATGAACTTTGCAGACAATGTCTTTAGTATAGCATCATATAACACTTATTTTATGATGATTTTATACCTTTTGTTGAAGCTCAAAACATCCATCTCTGTGTACATTGTGTAAAATACCTTTGTAAGTCAATTGTCAATAATCAATAATAAAGTCAATTGTCAATAATAAAGCAATGTGTGAAGCACAGAGGTCACCCCTAAACCAAACAGCTTAGTAAACAGCAGTAGGTGATATATATGCATTTATGTTGGTAAATGCAGCAAATCTGCTTGTTCAAAGTTCAACAGTCTTGAACCAGATGGGAAATCGCCACAGGGAATTTAGTCACTGAGTGTCCCTGTGCACTGATTTCAGATCGCTTTCACTGTAAAGAGGTAACAGCAAATTCATAGAGGTTTGCAACGACACGAGGGTGAGTAAATAGCAGATTTTTTGAGTGAACTCTACCTTTAATTCACAGAACATTTTTATTTCCCTCTGTTCAGGAAGCTTGCCAAATCCACGCTTGTTTTGGTGTTTGTGTTTGGAGTGCACTACATTGTGTTTGTTGGGATGCCGCACACATTTGAGGGTCTTGGCTGGGAGGTGCGGATGTATTGTGAGCTGTTCTTCAATTCTTTCCAGGTACTTGGAAACGATGCCTGCATGAATAGTTAATGTAATCAGTGATCGCTGCATATGTTCTCTTTTGATAATCCAAAAATCATAAATTCAGATTTGTAGTTTTGCATCATTTATATAAATGCATGCATGCAGTTTGCATGATTTATTATTGATTTGGTAGAAAGGCTATAAAAAAAAGGCACTGATTTTTTTTTACTGCTATGGCAATTTAAATGTTTTTTTCTTTGCATTAAGAATTTTCTTGTAATATGAAAATAGTATTCAGACTATTTCAGATGAAGAATTGAGAGAGAAAAAATGAAAAGATCTGTTTAGTTTAACCTCAAAAAATGGAAAAAAACTGAGCAAAGAAAACACTTGTAATGTTCTCTTTCACATGTCACAGGAAAGGATAAAAATGTGCTTTTTATACAAAAACTAAATATGAAGAAAAAATATGAAATGTAATAATTTACAACCAGCATAAATCATTTAAAAATACAATCGACCCACAAATGTTGACAAGGATTTTTGCTGACATGTAAATTGTTGTTGCACAGACTGAAAAAAGAAAATGTTTTAAGTAGCATGTAAGACAGAGACATGCATTGACGGGTCAATCCAATACACAGCATTTCAAATAGGTTTGACATCTCATGGCACCCCATTGATTTCTGTCTGAGATGTTCGCTTGACTTAAATGACAGGTGCTGGTTAGGTTAAGAGCCTTTTATCTGGAGCTTGATGACACGATTCACTGCATGCACTTCACATCAAGAATACATTACTTCCCTTTACACTTAAATTATCTTCACAAACACAGTCACAGAACTAATACAATAAAATTATTTAATGAAATGCAAAAACATTTCACTTGTTTTATGCTGCTAAATATATGTATTATTCTGTTTAGTAAACTAAATAGTTAGTCAATGTCATCTGTAACGAATTAAACACCTAGCATAAAAATGATTCAATGAATACAATCTATGACCAAGACAAAACATGGACCAGTGCATAACCTAATGAATCATTATTTCCTAATTGTGACTCATGACTAAACATACAAATGAAAGTCTAATTTTATTTTACCAGTCAGCTGTTTGAGGCATCACACTAACATCTATTTTACTTCTCTAGGGCTTCTTTGTATCTATTATCTACTGCTACTGTAATGGAGAGGTAAGCATCAGCAAAGCTGCTTTACAATATTAAGAACGTTATCACAGGTATGTGTTATTGATTCCTGTACTATTTCTCATTGATGTTTGACACTTAGGCCAGTTTTTTGTTTCCAGGCTAAGTCGCAATTCAAGACTAAAAACTATTGCCCTGTCAGGACAACATGTTTCTTGTTTTCTGTTGTGCATGTGCACAAATAATCATAGACCACGTTTTTTTTTTCTTTTACAAAAACAAATGTTCATAATTAAAATTATAAACTATAAAATCACATACTATATTAGTAAGATACAAATCAATATTTAAACATTTTAAAGTTTCTTTTTGTGACAATTTGAAATTGTAACCCTACATTTTGGGCTACGAAGGATTCATTTCCTGTATCTTTTATGGCACCGGAAACAAAGGGTGAATTTTGGATCTTAATTGGAACACAGCTGCAGTGGGTTTGAAGTGTTTGGCAAGGCAAGTACTGCTGTTGCCTACGTTTTGGGGGTGTTTGCACACTAAATAGTGAATTGAAGCAGGGTTGAGGTTAGTTAGTATGAGGATGGGAGACCTCTTTGAGAAAGCTAGGTTGCTTTTGGGTGTTAGTGAGGCCAGCAGGGAGTCTTAAACTGGTCCTGACTCTCTCAGGTTATTAGTGATCCCAGGGCTCTTTTACAAAAGAGTAGGAGTGCAACCCTGGCATGCTGGTCTCTGGTCTCCATCCATCACAGCCTCCTACTCATGCTTATTTAAACTGATTGGCTACATCATTGGTCTCCACTCCACCAGTAGCCAGTGTGTGGTGGGCGTTTTGGCAACAACGGCTGCCATTGATTCAGCCAGGCAGATGCTAGAATCTGGTGGTGTTAATGGAGATCTTACCTCCTGCTAAATCACATTTAATGCTATGTACATTTTAATAAAAAATATAAATTTGAACATACTGTAGTTAAACTTAAGCACTTTGCAACAAGTGTTTGTTTTAAATCAGGAGACCAATAAGAACAAGCTGTGGGCGGAACGTGTGAAGTTATGTTTTTTTCTGTTCCAGCTGTTTTCAGAATTGAAGAATGATCTCCTTTTCAATTCCTGAGTGTGAATTTAAATTTAACTGGCAATACCAATCAGAATGGCAAGAAGAATTTACTGAATTGGTAAAGGAATAGCTGACCCAAAAATGTTAAAATTTTAAAACTAAGATATATGTTTGTTACAAACACCCATCAATCTGCTTCAGAGGACATATGATAACCCACGGAGGCATATAGGTTAGTTTTACATTGCTTCTCTTAGTCGGTCATATTATCACTTAGCCACGCGTGACAGAATGCAAGACCCAAAATAGTAGACCTTAGTTCAGATGAGTTTTTCTTTAAGGCACACCTGCCAGCAAACGGTCTCTGAAAGGATTTTGCCAACTGAGCCAATCATTGGCCCGGAGCCTGATCCTTAAACAACGTCTGACCAAGTGTGTGAGCCGGCAACATTGTCCATTATTGAGGGAGTTTTGGTGGAGATCGAGGGACTGGAGGGAAGCCCCATCCACACTCTGACGGTGTGCTAAAACTGGTTTCTGGGAGATATATTGAAGAACTAAAACACATTTTTGTAATGAACTGGTATGGAGAATTATTACCCTGTGTCCTTGAATCTCCTGCATCTCCACTGGTTCCATCCAGCCCTGAATCACCTGAGTCTCTGCTGGTTCCAGCTCTCCTGTGTCTCTTAAGCTTCCAGCCAGCCATCTAGGTGCGCTGTTCCATCCTTAGCCTATGAGCCCTGAACTTCATCTCAGTCCTTCGACCCATCAACTTTGCCTTGGATCCTAGCTCCCTCATCGTGGATCCTCATCCCACCAGCTCCACCGGGCTCCCTCATCTCTCTGGCTCCACTTTGGTCAATTGTCGGCCATCTGCCACCTTGGGGCTTCACTGCTCCAGCTTTGCCTCATCACTCTGGCTCTGTCAGGCACCACCAGCTTCACCTTCATTCTCAGTTGCTCCAACTCCCAGATCCCTGCATCAGTCGCCTGAGCCTTCAGCTTCGCATTGGCCCTCCACATCTTCTGTGTTTTTTTGTTTTTTTGTTTTTTTACATTATTTGTTCAACGACATCCAAACAATTTGTTTAATGATTCATTTATCCAAGCCACTTTGGTGATGGCTTGATTTCATGTGACGGTTTTAATGCTCTAAAAGCGTCACATAATGGCAAAGAATGAATTTTTATTCTGAACCAACGTGATCAGATCAGCAAGTGGGGAGGCAATATCCTAATGTTTCATGTTGATGTCAAAATGAAACATGGGCATATTGACAGCCTACGTTGATCTTTTCGCGTTGGTTCAAGATGAAAATGCAATGAATGAATTCTTGAAATGAATTTTTGGGCCAGGCAATATTTGGTATCTACAATGCAAAGAAATCTTTGTATTTTTGTGCCTTTATTTAGTGTTTTTAGGTTTTATGTGTGTATATGTATGTATGTATATATTTGCAAGAATGAGTTGATTCGAGAGATATAAATATTAATATAATATAAATAGTAATAGATAAATAATATAATATAAAAGTATTTTGAAACTGTGTAAAGAAGACCCAGGTATTGAGAAATGCGCCCTAGTGACTGTATAAAAAATCTCTGTGCATTTCAACATTGTTCTTTAGCATATATATCTGACCCACAGGTCCAGACTGAGATAAAGAAAACATGGACACGATGGAACTTAGCGTTTGACTGGAAAGGCCCAGTGGTGTGTGGGAGCTACCGCTATGGCTCTGTGTTGACGGGCCTTAACAACAGCACCAGCAGTCAGTCCCAGCTGGCTACCGGCGGCCAGGGCACCCGTTCCACCACACTCTTCTCCAGCCGAGTCTACCGCAGCAGCGGGGGGCCAACCATCAGTGCCCATGCCACACTGCCAGGATATGTGCTCAATTCGGACGCTGACAGCTTGCCACCGTCCATACCCGAGGAGCCGGAGGACAGTGCAAAGCAGGTTGATGACATCCTGCTGAAGGAGTCCCTGCCCACAAGGCCCAGCAGCGGCCTAGAGGATGACGAGGAAACTCTGTAGATAATGGCACAGTGATAGTCAGTTAAATTGGTTGTAATAGCACACAGGGCATTTGTTAAAGAGCAAAAAATGACAGTTCATCACCTGCAGGGCACAATGCTTTGGGTGGCGACAGCACACAACAGGACACTTCCTGTTAAAGCTGTGACCCATAGTTTTGTTTTTGACACAATGCCATATGCTGACAGATCAACATGTTCATGGCAAGATATTGCCACTCATCGCTATAACAAAAAACAGTTTACAGCAATGGAAATACTGATGGTTAAAACTTCAGGCAGTTCCTAAGTCAGCTGGGCAATTTGAATGCTGGAGGTTTTGAATTTTAAACTGCAATGCCAATTATTTATTTTTGAAAATTGACTTATTTAATTTGCTAAGAACCATGATGCCATCAAGATTTTAGTTAAAGTTAGCATGACTTCCACACATTTGTGTAGACCATGGAAGCAACGCTCAGGATAACTGATTTTCATTACGGACTACTGAATGTTGGGAGGGGCAAACCGAGTTAATGAGTTCTCCATCGTTCTTATTGTAGTATTCCATTACAGAAAAAAACTATTTAATAATTTAATAAAACTTGTTTCAAATGCATACAAACTGTTGGTTTAGTTCTTGAATGAGTTGCTTTTTTTACCAAAACTGAATTTCAGTCACCTCAGATTCACTAGCACCGGACCATTCAGCTGTTGGCGTGATGTGATGAGGATGGACTTAAAGGAATAGTTCATCCAAAAATGAAAACTCTGTCATCAATTACTCCCCCAAGTAGTTCCAAACCTGTATGAATTTCTTTGTTAAGCCGAGCACAAAAGAAGGTATTTTGAAGAAAGTTTGCAATCAGGCTGTTTTTTGTCACCATTCTATAGTATTTTTATTCCTACTATAGAAGTCAGTGGGTTATCCACAATCCATTACTATCCTACACAGCTCTCAAAGGCACAGTAGCTTGTGTTGATAGGTTAATTTTGAAATGTCAAGAGTCTTGTGCAAGCAAACACCACATATGGAAGACATTTTGAGTAATTCATCTTTGACCTGTAAGGTTATTAAGTAAAGTGCAGTCAGGAAGCGTGAAGCGTAGATCAATTTAAAACAATTATGTAAGCCAAATATGTGAGGATAAAAAAATAAAATGATAAGCTGAACAATAATAGTCCTCAGCTTACAGTTGGTTTATAGAAAAACAGTGAGGCGAACACACCAAATAATTACCTTGTCAGCAGAGACATGCTTTTATGAAAGGAAAATATTCACCATGTTACCACAGCATCACACACACACACAAAATAATGAAGTTATCGCAAAATGGAAGGAAACCTGACATGTGTGTGTCATAATCTGACAGTTTTCTAGCTCATCCCAAATCTATGCATATGTGTCCTTTCTCTCAGTCTGCTGATGATATAACAAGCCCTCTTGAGCCTAGTTATGTGGTAATGTCATTTTTAATCAGATCTGTCCATATATTGGTCCACCATGTTCATTGTAATCTGAAGAAGGCCACAGGCTGTCATGTTGTAGAAATGCTGAAGATCATTATGTGCAGAATAATAAAGCGTACTCTTAAAAAGATTACATAAGTACAATGAAATTAAATCTGACACCTATGTTGTCTGAAAATCTACCCACTCTCAGGCCATTTATAATGTAGATGAGTTTGTTTATTTTCAAATTCAAATTGTATTTTTTTTAGATTAATTGAGTACTATATACTATACTCATTATTTAGTGCTCGCAAGCATTTATAGACTTGGTTCTGAAAGTTCTGAGCTCAGTTAGCAGAGAGCAATATGAAGTATGAAGGCTAATTAAAATCATCTCTCTTCATTAGCATACATATCAATTAGTTTTTATCCCCTTTTTTTTGCAAAAACTTTTTTTTTCATTAATGCGTTTGATGTTAACTTATTTTATGCATACATGCTTTTAGGAACCGCTAATGTATTCTTCATTATGTTGCAAAAATCTCATCAGTGCACGAATCTACAACTTGCAGCAAATAGCTCATGGTTATTTATGAGTGCCACTTCTCAAGTTAAACTTCATCATTATTACAGCCCATACTTGTAACCCCAAGTATTAAAAGTTGCCTTTTAATCCTAAACTCTTTTTGCTTCAGGCATGAGTGATACCTCAAATCCTGCAGCTTGTTGAGGTGATTTGAGTGATCAGACTTCCAATTTTGGGGACTGGAATATCAGTATGCCCTGGGAACCATTTATAAAATATGTAAGCAACCGCTGGTTATGATCCACAGCCTCATGGCATTGTGGGGAATTTTATAGGCAAACGCTGCACTTTATCTCCGTAAAGGCCATCAAACTTTTCCAATTGCAAATCGCTCCACATAAATGTAAATTAATTTGCTAACTAAAAATACTTCAGCAATGCTACACATTTCTTAAAATAAGGTACATTTGGGATGTTTCAAATACATAAGCTATACAAATATTACATTTACTTTCATTCATTTCATTCATATATATATATATAACCAAAGATTTGTTTCAAACAAATCTAGCTACATCTTGGATGGCCCGAGAGTAGACTACATTGACTACATTTTCAGCCAATTATAATTTTAGGGTGAATTATTGCATATTTTTGTAAATATAGATGCTTTAAATGTCATTTTAAGGAAGATGTCTTATAAACGAGGGGCAACATCGTATACCTAACTTCTGCATTTTTTTATCAGAAGGATTCAACAATGTATTGCCAGCCTGGGCCTAATATTTGTATTGCCAGAAATAACATCATATCAAGAACAGCTCAGAAAATGTGTTGAGGATTTCAAGAAAGCACTGCCGGCATGGAGACAGCTTGTCAGGTTTGATTCTCCTGGGTTTAACTTTGAGCAATCAGACGCGTCTCCTCGATTCTCTAAGGACTTCATCCTGCCCACTGACTGTGTGAACCTGCTTCCTTAAGTGCGGGGATGAATACTTTCTAAATCCTCACTGCAAGATAACATTACTCAACTGTGTGCTAGGGTTTGCTCACAGTAGTAACATACATGCATAGAAGTCAAGCATAGCAAAATGATTCATGTCTTCAAGTCACTCTTGTGATATAAACTGAAACTTGTGATATAAATTTATAAGCGACGTTTCGCAATAATCTGTTTTTTTCAGTTAATAACAAACCAATCAATTTATACATTATGCTGTCAATGACACAGATTTTTTTGCAAAGATGTCCGATTTTTTTACAAAGATGAAAATGGCATTCATACATTTCTGCTTTCACAGGAGAAATAATAAAAAAGCGTATCGATCTTAGGAGACTTTTTTTTACACCAGGTTCAGCTTGACATACGGCGCTCATCAAATATTCAATACAAGGAGGTGAACTATGGAATATATATCTGTAGGTGGTTGAACATATTCTGTAAATATAAGGCAGGTGCCTTTATGTATGTTTTTTTTTTTTGCTTTAAAAGTTGATTTGAAGCCCACAGAGGAGCTGGCTGAGCTGCATGACACAAAACAGCAGCTTCAGTTTATCAGTAGCGAAATCGCTCTCTCTTTTTTAAGCAAAAATAAATAAACACTTTTGTATATTAGAAATAAAATACACCTCACGTCACAAGAGCGCAGAGCATGTCAGACACCATATCGATGCGATTTAACAATCATTGCTGGTTGTACAACAGTCAATGCACTTTTGATGCTCAAGAGTACACAAGTTAAATTATGTTTAAATGGGTTTGAAAGGCTTTCAGGTGGAAATAGTTACTTTGGAACTGGGCCCTAATCTTTATTTAATTCATTTTACATTTAGCAGTGCAATTTAGACCAATCACGTACCTGCAAAGTAAACAAGAATGAGCCCGACAATTACTAGCGAATGAATTTTGATGCAGCTTTTGGCAGACATAACAATCTCCACAGGAATCCTTTCTCTATAATCAAAGGCCCATGTACCATGTACACACAGATGTTTGTTAATGTATAATTTTATTTATTTTGTTTGTTTTCCCAGAAAGCATGACAAATAACGGACTTAAAAAAACAATAACATGCAATCACATAAATGCACCATAGAAAAGGCTGTTTCAATTATTAAAGTGATAATGGTTCTACTTCACGCAAGCTCAAAAGAGAAATAAATGTACCGCTGCCTGCATGAACAAAAGACACTTGCTCACTGCAGTAAAGTGGCTCAAAATAACCAGTGTTTGGCTCTGCATCCAAGATTTTTAAAAAAGTATTACAATTTGAATGAGCTGTAATTAGCCTTTTTTGTAACGAGTGAAAAGGACTGACTAATATCCTTTCCACACACGTTCAATTTATCTTTTTTTTTTCTCCGATGGAATTTGTGAAATGAACCGCTGGATTCAGGCTTTGTTCCCTGTCTGTTTAAAAATCAAGTCTATCCTGGAATATCCCTGTCCATCCGACGCCAAACAAAATTACAGAATGGACTTTGATGATAAGCCCTCCTCCCCCCGAGTATTTTGAGCAGTAGCAACCTTAAAACCTCTTCAGAATGACCAAACAGCAACACATTAAAGCCCCCCTAAATTACGTTTGCAATGCCAATGACCTCGCAATCACTCAGAACATGACCACACTCACTCATGACCACATAACGATTCATCAAAAATCACTCAAAACACCGTATCAACTGCCTTTCACTTCTGAACATCAACTCAAAACACCCCATTAACCACATAGCGACTAATTCAAACCCAACACGACACCGTAGCAATAGACACAACACTCCCTTGAAGGCTAGTATTTCCCCAGAACTCCTAACTTGTTTTCCCCCAATTAATCAGTAATGTTTTGCAGGCCTTTATTTAACACATCGTGAATGTCAAGAAAAAAGCGTCGCACGTGTCGATTTCTGAACCTGACGCTATTAATATGCTTGAAGATTGAAAGCAGATGCAGCAATTATCTCTGCATGACTAGACGCCTGATCCAGTCTATAAGGGGTTATGTTACTGTTAACATGCTGAGAAGGCAGAAGGCTGATTTTTTCCACCAGGGAACGCTAGGCTTTTGTGCTTGTAGTGAACTGACACTTTACTTGACTGACACTTCATTAATCATGTTTGCTGTAGAGCACGATATAGTAATGATGTTGTTTGGGAGCTCGACAATGCTCATAGAAAGGCAAGTAGGAGAAATGGGTTTTCCCCCCCAGTTTAAGGCATTTCAGAGAAAAGAGATGTGTCCGACGTGTCAAGCGGCCTTGTTATCCATCCTGCGACTGCTAGTTTTTTTTGTATTATTATTATTGTTTCAGAAACAATACAGCATTGCGCATGAAATGTTTGCTGAATGTGCTTCTACTGAGTCGTACCTGGTGAGACGCTGGTTAAACCTCTGCGCTCAGCACAATCTAGCTTGATATCCCGGGTGGGCCGCTCAGAGCTTCATCAGCATTTGTACAACACTGTCACATTAGAGAGTCACAGCTGGAAGGCATGAAGTTCTCCAGCAGATCCCGTCCTTAACACAGTCTCCTGTTGAGGCGATCTAGGTTAACCTGCAATGTCAGTGCTACTTAAAGCCTTAAAACAGCTGGAGACACTGTCAATGAGCTCTGATATGACATGTGATGACAGTTACAACAGTAAGAAAGTATAAATATCAATGTCTTTTCTGTTCATTACGTGGCAGTCAATGAGACAGTCAAAAGCCTCTTTGGTTCTCATCCAAAATATCGTTCATAGGACGAACAAAGCTTTTACGGGTTTGAAATGACACGGAGGTAAGTGATTAAAGACAACTTTT
Source organism: Puntigrus tetrazona (assembly GCF_018831695.1). Taxonomy (NCBI): domain Eukaryota; kingdom Metazoa; phylum Chordata; class Actinopteri; order Cypriniformes; family Cyprinidae; genus Puntigrus; species Puntigrus tetrazona. Next base: position 10,675,259 of record NC_056707.1, read on the forward strand.
TCAATTTGGGATGAATAAATAATTCCATTTCACACACAATTTTTTATTCTTTAATCATTTATATGTCTGGTTTTACAGGTTTATTGCAAATTTGGTATAAAAATTTAAAAATCTGATCAAATGCTAGAATGAAAATGCTTAAGATGAAATTTGCATACTACACGTTGAATACCGCAGACTTCTTCTTCCAATGTATTAGTGTTTCATTCAGTTTGAGCTTGTGTATTACACAGTATACATTTATGCATTTGGTCAATGTTTTTATTCATAGCATTTCATCAATTTATACATTTCCTACGCGTCACACCCATGAACTTTGTGCTGCTAGTGCAATGAGCTCCAGGAATGCATCTAATTTAACTAACACAGAAGGTCATCTAGTTATAATAGTGTACACTCAAAATTGGCATACACTACACATATACATACTGCAGAAATGCTAGCACAAACTGCCATGGTTATTTCCTGTCCTTCAACAACACACGTGTCTGGTCTTTAATTCCAATTGTCATGTAACATGGAATGTTTGCTTAATTCTGTTCAATGGAATACTATGTTCATGCATGCAAAGTAAAAATTGCCGTTAAATGAAAGCGTGTGTTTTGAGCGTATTCTGGTCTAATAATTATTCAGCACTCATATCAGGATGTTTTAGTTACTGGATACTGGCTTTCAAGCATGGTTGAGGTGAATTTCACCCTATTCTCTAAATTGCAATGTGTATATATATATGGTAATTATATATGTATATATATATATATATATATATATATATATATATATATATATATATATATATATATATATATATATATATATATCAATCACTTTTATTTATATAGCACTTTTAACAATACATATTATATCAAAGCACTGAACAGTATCAAATAGGAGAATACAATGATAGGGATGTTATAATGGTATGAGGAGATTCAACAATTTGTTTTAAATACAGAGATGGTCTCTGTAATCAAATCGACGGTAATCGATAGAAAGTAAGTGCCCCAACTAACCCAGAGGCAACAGTGACAAGAAACAATTGGAGAATGGAGAAAAGCACTTAATTTACAGTTCAATTATTAACGCAGCTATGTCAGATTGTGTATAGGACTTTTGTGTGCGTTCTGGTCTCAGATAAACGTCATCTCTGGGTACTGATCCACCATCTGATCTGGATACAAGCTAAATAACAGATTGAGAAAGAAACAGACTAGTTTTAGCGAAGATGCCATTCTTTTTACAGCTGATCTAATTAATGCAGCCTAACAATCCTTTAACAAATTTGAATAATATAAGCGTATTAGTGTGTTCTGGGTAGGTTAAAAAGATGTGTCTTTGATCTAGATTTAAACTGACAGAGTGTGTCTGCTTCCCGAACCATGTTAGGGAGATGGAGTGGACGTGCAGGACTATAATGTGATAAGAGCTGGCTCAAATATTGATGAGCTAATCCATTCAAGGCTTTATAACTAATTAACAAGATATTAAAATCTATCAGATGTTTGATAGGGAGCCAGTGCAGTGTTCACAGAACCAGGTTAATATGGTCATGCTTCTAATTCTAGTAAGGACTCTAGCTGCTGTGTTTTGGACTAGCTGAAGTTTGTATATCAAGCGTGCAGAACACCCCCCTAGTAAAGCATTACAATAATCTAACCCTGAGGTCATTAACGCATGACCAAATTTCTGCATTTGACGTTTAGAGCATAGGTCATAATTTGAATATATTTTTGAGAAGGAAAAATGCAGTTTTAAAGATGCAAGAAACATGGTTTTCAAAGAAAAGATGGCTGTCAAACAGCACACCGCGGTTCCTAACTGATGATGAAGGATTAACAGAGCAGCCATCAAGAGTTAGACTGTGTTCTAGATTATTACATGTGGGGTTTTTAGGTCCAATAATTAGCACCTCGGTTTTTTCAGAATTGATACATTTGGTGTGTATCACCGGGCCGCAAAGAAATATACAGCTGAGTATCATCAGCATAGCAGTGAAAGCTAACACCATGTCTCCTGATAATAAAACATAGTTTTCTAATCTATTCTCGATTCTCCTTTTCCTCTTAAAGACCCTCACTACTATATTCATTCTTAGAGAAAAATGGTATCTGCGAGGAGTTTTAATCAGGATTCAGATCGTACCATAGTACTGAGACTGCTCTCATTAGAGTTACTAATGACCTGCTTCTATCATCTGATCGCGGTTGTATCTCCTTATCAGTGCTATTAGATCTTCTACACTATCGACCTCAACATTCTCTTGATTGGTCTGTAATATATATATATAATTATTTTTCTTGTATTTGTAGCTGTATTTTTTCATTAAGATTAAGACCCCCACAGAAAAATCACTATACAATTTTTTTAACATCATACTCTTTTCTTGTATTTGTAGTTGTATTTTTAGGAAACATTCCCAGAATACTCAAGGTTGCAGAGAATTGACTGCTATAGCTTAACTAGTAACTGCAAGCAAGTCCAAGTCAAATCTAACATTTTGTCTAAACACAATGTCATCGCAATCACATACAAACCAAAAATCCACACAAGCAGACGTTTCACCGGTTTTTATCTATCCTCTTGAGGATGTGTTAAGTGGCCTTGAACAGGCTTTATTTTAATATAAATAATTTGTGTACGTAACATGTTATGCAAATGGTCTTCTTGTCAATATGAGTCAAATGTCAGCAGCTCAACAAGAGCCGAAAATAAAAGAATGCATTCTAAAGTGTACTGTAGTTAACTTTTACAAGCATTACTGGAAAGTCACTCTTTGTGTCCATTCATGTGCATTTCTGAATTCAACGGATGTCAAGGTTTTACGAATTCCTAAATATAAAGTCACTTTCCTGTTAGCATGTGTAAATGTCTGGAGGTGTAAAAGGTTAAGAGAACACATGCTTCTTTATTGAGCTTTGAGTGTTGGATTAGGAGATGGATCTTCTAATGCAGAGCAGTATCAAATGTTACACTGTGTACTTATACACATATGCACTCATCCGTGAAGTATTCAAGTTAATGGATTATTTTAAGCTACACCCAAAAGTATTGGGCCCTTCCAATAAACACTCAGAGGCATTATCATGTTAGAATAGATTAGGAGTTGGCTTCATGCAGAGCAGTCAGGTTCTGCCACACCGACTCAATCAGTTAATGGATTTTTTAACCTTGCCCTTATACACAGAGGCATTATCATATTAGAATAGAAAAGGGTCCTGTCCAAACCGTTGAAGCACTCAATTTCCTAGAATATTATTATATGCTTTTGCATTAAGATTTGTACTCATGGATATTACTAAAGTAGTTAAACCTGGAAGGGGGTGACCCAATGAGTGTGGCAATATACTGTATATAATTAAAACTGTGACAGTACAGTTCATGTGGACGGTTAAACCAAAAATTAAAAACTTGTTATCATTTGCAACACTCATGTTGTTCCAAACATGCTGCATGTGAGTTTCTTTCTTCCGTGGAGTACAAAATAAGCTATTTTGAAGGACGTACAACCATTTACTGCATACAACATAGTAGATGCTATACTATATTGTATCTTTTCCATGCTATGGGCTACTGTGAACTGTACAAATGTTCTTTAAAGACCTTATTTTGTGTTAAATGGCTTTTGGGTGAACTATACCTTTAAAGTTGCTATATTTTGCATGGAAGTCACCACAGGGCCCAACTCGTTGAGATCACACGACCAGCTAAATGCCACTGCCATTCAGTGCATTGTTAACGGCTTTGCAAAGTAAGCATCAAACCAATTACATTTGAACTTTATTCTACGTGGGAGCAGCTGGTGATTGTACGGTATTTTAGGGCTTCATTTAAACAGAAATCAAATGCTGAGCTCTTTAAAATTCCACTTTCTATTGCATAATCTAAATTTTGCTGACACACTCAGCATTTGATGATGGATGTTAGAGTCAGACTCGAAGCACAGTATGAATCATCAAAGGAACTGTATTAAAGAGCTAGAAAAGTTGCATTGAAGCCTAATTATTTTGGGAGGGTAACAGATAAGATACAATATTAATTCGCTGAAACGTCAAAATACTCAAATTCTCATTCTTCATTTAGTGAATAGGCAGAATTTTCATTAATGTGAAATCTGTTATACATAGCAAAAGACATTGAACATATGACATTAATTTGATTTAGAATCTGGAATATAAAAGTCATAGACTAGCTTGTACAGTACCAATACCTGACTTCCGTCATCTTCCAATCATCTTCCTGTCTCTATAGTACCTCTGTCAGTAAAAATGGGTAAATTAAATGCTTTCAGCATTAACAAAAGATTCATCATTATTATGCCGTTGGTCTTACAGATCTCAGCCTTTTAATTTATCAAGAGAAATCTGAATATTCTTAATGTTGTTCATGTAGGATTAGAAATAAATCGTTCTTGTGTGTCACAGATAAATCCAGTGTTAGCTTTTCAAATATGCTTTGTGCTTTAATGCCATCTGCTGGTAAAGACAAATGTATTTATTCGTTGCACCAAATGTTACATTAAAGAAATAGTTCACCCAAAATTAAAAATTCTGTCATTATTTACTCAACCTCAAGTAGTTTCAAACCTGTTCAAATTTCTTTGCTCTGCTGGACAAAGTCTGTTTTGAGTCACCATTGACTCCCATAGTATTTTTTTTTCCTACTATGGAAGTCCATGGTGACCCAAAACAGCCTGGTTACAAATTTTTCAAAATATCTTCCTTTGTGTTCGGCAGAACAAAGAAATTCGTAAAGGTTTGGAACTACTTGAGGATGAGGATGCAGAAAGAAAAATCGTTATGCATTCATTAAAGATGTAAAGCCATAGCTTGATGTAGCTAATCAAAATACATAAATTCAAAAGGAAATCAGGTCCTTATAAATTCCACGCTTAACTCGCTGTATATGAAGAATCTTTTATTTAAAAACCCATCATAAACCACCCAAGGCAACTTGGCAAGTCATTTACTTCGGAGTCACTTGAAACAAAGCAGAGCAGCTTTATCACAATGACATGCATATTAAAACAATCTTATCATGGTGAAAAAAACAGAAAACAAAGCGTTTGTTGCACTGCAATAACCAACCTGACAACAAATGTTCATTATGATTGAGATGTAACTTAAATAAACATTAGCATTGTAAAACAGCTGACATGTAACACAACACCAATCTTTGCATTAATTCATCATTAAAAAAAAAACAGCAACAGAGCAGAAAAAAACCCATTAGGCCCTTCATGACCTCTGAATGCAAAACAGCTCCCTTCCGCATTTACTAGCAGTGCATGTAAACGATGATGAATTCTCAACAAAGTCTAGATCTATTATATCGTATAATACAGCAAGATGGAATTGGATTGATATGATCTCTATGATCTCTGATCTCAAACTGCTACACCGGTTTATATTCTAATTGTGAAGTGTTTATGTAATTCACCAACCAAAAGAAAAAAAAAAAGTTACAATATTTGTAGGAGACCAAAATCAAATGCATTGTTAGAATGCCGTGATTTTACTTGGAGCGTCTAATACACCGTGGAAATGAATCTCTGTCAGCATTAAACTAATTCTTACAGAGCTTCCAGACATGTTGCACTCTCTAGCTCATTAGACCTAACGTTTCGCAAAAATAACTAAATCAACCAAGACCTCCTCATTCAACAGATAACAGCAAGGTTTGATGCGGCTCCTCGCTGATTTATTTATGTGTCGAGCGGAGAGTTATTGAACATTACAACATAACATTTGGCTAAGGGCTCCCGTGCTTCTAGTTCTAACAGCTTCTTTGTCCTTTGGGAAGAGTCAGAGGAACCAGTGGTTAGAAATTGATTATTATCACACTGGCACAGGCACATAAATTGGTCCGACACAGAGGAAACTGAGGCACAGGAGGTTTGACAAATTGATAAATACTGAAAGTTGATCAAGCATAAAATATAACCCATCTGTACAGCTCAGTCATACTTTTCACTTTTTACTCTTGGCAACACTGAATCACAGCATATGTAGAAAAACAAAAGGTGCACTAGAGTTTAAAATGTCGAAATCGCGAGAAGCCTCTTACGGTCATCAAGGCTGCATAAAAAAACCGAAAAACAAATATTATTACAATATGAAATAGATATTAAAGTGGAATTTGTTTCTATAATGGCAAAGCCAAATTTTTTTAGCTTGTGATGAAACCATGTTACTTTTACATGATATGGTATTGTATATTTTGAACACTGTATACGTAAATGTGATTTCTCAGGGCATATTTCATTGACATCTAATAATAATTTCATTAAAATAAAAATGTCTAATAATGGCTTAGAGCATCTGTACTGCAAGTACGCAACAGAATTAAAAACATGAAATCAGAAGGCAAATTTTAAACAGCAAAAGCCCATGAGTAACTACTAAAAGTGCAAAAATCCTGCTAGTGCAATGGGCCTTCAATCATGTCAGTACTTTTTGTGCTTAACGGTAAAGGCCATACTGACAACGTATCAAACACTCAATGTTTTCTACAGACAAGTTCTACTACAGCTACATATTCCTTCAAATGTGTCAATAAATATGCATTTAAGGCAGATTTTAGTCCTCCTTGAAGGTTAAAACAACAATATCCCTTCATAACTGTTGTAACGACTGAAAACAATGTTCAGACAGCTCTGCAAAACAATCATCCACGTAATTATATGAATGTGTGGACGCTGCAGGCAATTTGGATAAGTATGTACGTGAATGACCGCGGTGCATGGTTCAGGTTTGGATGGATCTTTCTAGCTCCGCCCACTGCGCAATCTCACTGGTCTAAAATTTTTATCCCACGTCATATATTTAATATTAGATATTTTCTGCTTGGCTGTGATTTTCTGGTTTCAGGCAGCGCTTCAAATCAGACGTGTTTTACTGATTGCTCCTCCTCGGTCTGGCTGCAGCGATCCCTTGACTCACCTAATATGCTTCCCTGAGACAGGAAGTGATGGTCTGACTTCATGCCAGTTCTTTTGATAAAGTCTGTGGTCCTCTGATTAGTGCAGATCTCTAGTCAGTCCTCTCTGGCAGTTTATGTTGCCAAACGCTGAAGATGAGAGGTAGTCACAATATCACACAGTGAAGCTTGTGGGAACTCATGGCTCTGTCTCCACGCCACTTTGTCTTCTTCTTCTTTTTTAGACTCCGCTCAGGAATTTGCTGTCTAAAAAGGCAAAGAATGAATGAAAGAGAAACGTGCCATTTTATATTATAACAATGGCAGATTCAAACTTTGAAGTACCCCTGTGACGTCCAAACATGTCTGGGTAGGCAGTATATTTCTTGTATATCATGCTAGTACATCATTATGAAAAGACAAACTCCATACAGTACGTGAGATCATGAGTTATTTTACCTGATAACTCTGACTAATTCGTGAAAGGCTCTGTCCACATTCATTGGAGGATCCTTGGCACTTGTTTCAATGTAAGTAATCTAAAGAAAGAAGCACCTTAAATTCACATTTGACATTTTAAATAAGAGTTGCAAGTAATGAAGTAAGATTTTAGGTACTGTAAATGTTCAAATCTTTTGAGCAATGTAACAGGCTATTATTATGTATGCAAGATCATAATAATCCCCCTCCTCCGAAGAATTACTTTTCAGGGTTTTTTTTTTTTGCTGTTTTGGAAATGATGCACTGAACTGATCAAATATCCACTGAAAATTAGACTTGTATTTTGTAAATTGTGTGTTGAAGTGCAGTGCATATTTAAGTTTATTGTTATGTTTATTTTTCGTTTTGCATCTGGTCGGATGCTCCAAAAATCGACAAACAAAACAGCACCGCAAAAGTAGTAGGAGCAGCAGTCATACTGGTTTGGAATGGCATATGAGTAAGTGTGACACAATTTTCTTTTTTGGTTGAGCTAACCCCTTAACTGCTGTCAGTCGGCACGCACCCAGACACAAGCGCTTTTAATTGTGGGCTCAATAACAACTGCACTGTTGTCAGTCGTGATGTTCAGACTCACATTGTGTTTGGCGGCCATCTCACAGCCCTGTTCATTTGTCACTTTCCTCAGATGCACCAGGTCCACTTTGTTAGCCACCAACACCATAGGGAAGGATTCCCTGGTAAAGGCAATATATGTTAAAAACAAAAAGGAATGAATGAACATGCTGAAGTGTCAAAAATGAGCCGCGGACTAATGCACATGGTTTCTAACCGGTCTTTGACTCGTAGTATGAGCTGGTGAAAGCGGTCGACGTGTTCAAAACTGGCCTTGTCTGTCACGGAGAACACAATGAGGAAACCGTCACCAGTCCTCATGTACTGCTCTCGCATGGCGCTGAATTCCTCTTGACCAGCCGTGTCTAAAACTGCAAGGAGTAAAGGTAACAGGGACAAGATAATGACTAGGCCATACTGTTGTCATGCTATACCACGACAAATAAAGTTATTATAACATCATCAGAAAAATACCAAATCTCTTTCTATACAAATAATATTCCGTATATTTTCTACCTACCAAGACCTATCAATCTTTAGAAAGCAAAATAAATGTTAACCTTATTTTGTATCACTATTATTTTTCTTTTTTTCAAACCTGAACCAGCTCAGAGAGACTTCATGTAATTTAAAACCACTACCAACAAGATTTTTGCTGGATTTTCCATTAGCTGTGATTTCTGCTGAGCTGTAATGAGGCTAAAAGCTTGATATTAGCTTACTGGTAAAACTGCAACTGTACGAGTGCGCTAAAAGCACGAGTATTACTTATAATACAGAAAAATGCTACACATAATGAGGTGTTGGCGCATACCATCTAAAATAGCCCACTGGCCATCGATCTCTGTGTGTTTCAAGTAGGAGTCTTCGATAGTAGGGTCGTAATCTGGCACAAAAATCTTTTGGAAAAACTGGATGGTAAGAGCGCTCTTTCCCACACCTCCATCTCCCACAACCACCAATTTATACGTTGGGAGGTTGTCGCTAGGGACTGCACTGGTTGCCATGATAACAGCTACACCTGAGGAGAGACAGGAGAGTTATCCCTCATCGTTATTTAAGTTTAAGCATTAGGTATATGACAGTTATGAGGGCTTCTACCATTTCATATGAAATAAAGAAGCTGAGAATACCGATGAAAAGTTCAAATGAGGTTTTCTGTGGTTTGGGAATAGTTCTGCGGAGAGCTAATTTAGGATAAAGGGATGCATTGCAAAGGATATGGTCTAGACACAGACAGTGTGGTTCTTTGTAATTGCTGTTATTTTCTGCACAACGCAAGCCCTGAAATCTTTCAAACCCGAGTCTATTTTATTTTCGATTACAGTCTAAAATAAAGTAAAAAATAAAAATCAAACAAAGCTCTGTGACGTTTCTAGGAGAATGAAAGAGCGAGAATAAGACGATATGTTGATAATATTCATGTATTTATCTATTGTAAGTATATTTGATTCTGTTACAGAAGAGAGACGAAAAAGCACCACACTTACATTCCACATTAAGCTACAAAATAAAAGAAAATTAAATAAATAAAACATAAATAAATAATGTACAAGCATTTGTATCTAATTGTTCTGCAAATAAACAAAATACAACAAATAACAAGAGAACATTTTTCTTGTTACAACAAATAACAAGAGTTAACATAGACTGTGTAAAACTATTTAGCAAGTTCTCCAATGTTATTATGTACAGACCTATCGAGAAATTACCATCCGTACCTAAAAGTTGAATGGAAATAAGTAAAAACACATGTTCTTACCTAAAAAGAGAACTCTAGCTGAGCGAAGGGTTTGAAGAAGTCAGCTATGCTAATGTCTGCCCGGCCCGTGAGCAGGGCACTGTGTGCTATTCAGGAGGAAAAGTCTGTCAGTGGGTGACAGCCACCCCTTCCTGCGGCTCACAATGTGAGGAAGGAGAAAACTTCCTTCCTAAATCCACCAGGCCTGAATATTTCAGTGCTCTCGCTTTCATAAGAGAACTGTGAGAACCTCTTGACCAAACACACCCATGAGAAAGACCTCAAACTGACCTCTTATGATCACAGTTCATGTGCTGCAGATGCAGGCAATAGGCGGAGTTCATCCAAATATGAAAATGGTAATTTATTCCTTTGTGTTGTTCTGTATGACTTTGTTTAAGTGGAAAGGTCTCTGTGTCTCTCTCTCTCTCTCTCTCTCTCTCTCTCTCTCTCTCTCTCTCTCTCTCTCTCTCTCTCTCTCTCCTCTCTCTCCCTCTCCCTCTCCCTCTCCCTCTCCCTCCAGTGTTTTTAACCAAAATGTCATTAGTAAATAAATTTAAATAAAGTACAAAGAACCTATCATTTGAATTCTTACTTCATAACAAAATAAATAACATTGAGACATTCTCTCAGACATATGCCAAGTTAAGATAAATTAATGACTGTACAGTTCTGATCTTATCTTTTCAAATTTAGATCAGTCCATCAAAATCAGAATTAAAACATAAAAAGAAGACGCTGCCATAAAAAGTTTCCGTCATAATTATTTACTGACTTAATATGGCAATTTTTACTTTTTAACGCCATAATTTTGACTTTTTATTTTCTAATTATGATTTACTTAAACTTGTCTTGTTTTATTCTTATGTGACAGAAATCGACGACCTTTCGTATTTCATACATGTCTTCAATATGTCAATATTGTTCGTAGCGTTGTTTCAAGCATTTTATTAAAAAAATGGGTTGGAGCCATACCGTTTAACTTTTCTAATGTCATTACAAAATTGTAGCCTATAATTTATTTTGCAAATGTATCATTATATCACTCCCAGGCAGCTGTGAAGCTATGTTTTTCTCGTTATAAATACTCTATTGCTCAGAAGTTTCACGCGCTCTCCTCTCCATCATTGATGACGTCACTCTGAACGCGGCGTGCTGACGTATTCCGTCGGACCCGTCACTCAATTTAGAGTTATCTTATTTAATAAACACTTGCGACGGCCACAAACAATGCCAACCGGAATCCGAGGGCTGTAAACTGACATCCTTTAAAGGTGTATATGTGACATGGCACACACGAGCGTGATTCCGAGCACTGATAAATGACAATGATCCTCAGAAACCATCATCAAACTCTGGCAGGAAACTTACCAGTCATGGGTTGGTTGATTTACCAAGTGTGCAAAAAATCCAGACTCCTCCTCGACATCCCTGAAAAATCGTCAGGCTCTTAACAAAACGTGGTCTGCCCTTCAGCTTAAATGAAAAAAATTAAGACATTTTCCTCCGCCCTTATGAAATTACAGTGTAACAATCTTCACATCGCAACTGCCGATGCTATAAATAGAATGGTTTGGAAGGGGTGGATGTGTTTCTTGTCACAACTTTTACAGTGCTTTTATCGTTTGTTTAACTAGCAGCATTACGCATCCGGAACAGACGAGGTTGGACAAACACCCTGAACTTTTCCTAAAACACCGTCTTCTTTAAAACCGGTTCATCGTCACATAAACGGACGCATCGCCCCCCCGCGCGCAGATGGACTGTTCCTCTGTGTGATGCTCGTCGTCACTTTTAAAGCGGCAGCTGTGTTTATTACAGGACGATGCTAAAAAAGATGATGTTTGAGATAAAAAACAAACAAACCCTAAATTATATATGAAACGGCAATATTAGTAACTTTAAATTGTGCCTATTTATCTTGAGGGATAAATGACGGACGTAATTGTCTTTTTAATACTGTTAAATAGAAAGGTGAATGGGGTATTTGTCATATTTCAAAAGAAGAGGTTGAACAAATGTTATGGGTCTTTTAAATATGAAATTAATCTGTTATACTACTAGTGCCTGTTTTGGAAATGTACTAAGTATACTTGCTTTCTATAGAAAATTATCAAGTTCACTGCATAGGGAAATAATGGCTTTCGGCTTCTGTCATTTTACGACTCAGAAAGTTTTGTTCCTCTAGAAGGCGCTCGGTGGCTCGAAACCTTTGGCTCAGTCAAAAAAATATGCCCATTCATACGTGACATAGAATAGCCAATAAAGGAAGCCGATGGCCACTGATTCCTCACAAAATGGATTTTATGCATTTTAGTGGTACAAATGATACGCTTTAATTTCCATTCTAATATTTATTTTATTTCTACGGAGTCCGCAAAACGTCTGTGTTGTCGTAAAACTGTCGTAAAGAGTTCTTGCTGTAGGTGTGCGTTTCCGAAACAGTCAACGGCACGTCCTTGTGAGAATGAGCGCAAACTAGCAAGTAAGAGATTTTTGAGTATACGTTAAAGGCCTTATTCCAAAATCTGCATCTTATTTCGGAAAAGAAGGACTTGCGAGACACGAAGTGATAAAAACGTAGAAATTCTTTCGTGAACTAATTTGCACATGGTCTTCTGAAAATAAAAAAATGATGTTTGCACGGTAGACGAGGGATGACATATGATGTGGAATGCAAAGATGATAATGTATGATTGATAATATATTTTGATATTTTTGTTGACAGTCAAGTGGTCGAAAGCAAGAGAAGAGATGGCTTCACCTTTTGCGAGGTTTTCTGTGTTTATTCACAAGTATCGGACACCTCTGCTCCTTGTCGGCTGTGGAGGGGTATTTTCTGCCAACATTTTCTATCACGTTTTTCCAGAATACACGTATAGAAAAGTGTACCAGGCCTGGCACAAAGGACAACCAGCCAGTCTGTCTGACAAGCTTGAGAACGTCTTCCAAGAGGTGCTCAAAGATTCTGCTGTCAGCTTCCCTAAACATTTCACTGCTTTTGCCGCCTTCGGCTTTCACCCGGTAGGGGCTGGCGCTCCATGGCTTCCCTCTGGAGCACAGATTGGCATCCCGGCCAACTTCAACAGCACCTCCGATGATCCCTCGGGCATCACCAACCGCACTATTCTCATCAATGGCGAAGAGCTGGAGTGGGACAGTGATTCAGGCTCGGCTCTGAAAAACTCCCTGGTGTTCTCTCGGGAGGCACAGAAGTTTGCTCTAGCCAGAGAAGTGGCCCGACTGGGAGCTGGGGGCCCCGTGTTGCACGCCGCGGTTGCTCCAGCATGTCTGGCAGGGGCTTGTCTGTATAGCGTAGCCCTCAAGCAGATCTTTGGGCTCCAGGTCGGGTCCATCTTCTTCAGGGCTGGGGTTAATGTGTTTGCTGTGGGTTTAGGGATCGTGTCTTATTTCCTGGCTTCTGATGCTCTGAGTCATTGGTTGGACTACAGCTCGGACCACCGTGCAGCGTGTCTGTCGAGCAATTATGCAAAGGGTGGTTTGGAGTTCTACGACAAGATGTTAACACGCAACAAGACCCTGCGTTCTCTAATGGGCACAAAGGGGGAAGAGATGTACAGCCCCAGCGGAAACTTGTTTCCTGGACATCTGCTGCAGCTCAGACATGCCCCTTACACATCTAGACGGGATAGGATTTCTAATCTTCTCAAAAACGAGAAAGTGTCTGATCATATTTAAAAACGTTTTTAGTTTCTACACTGTGAAAATCATGCTGCGTTTGTATGTGGACAGTGCTTTTGAAGTGATACAACAGATAACTTGTCTTCCCTTTCTCACAAATAAACAAATTAACTTAAGTCCATCATGTTCTAGGCTCTCAAAGTGTTACATTATAATTAGTAACAGACACTAGGCTGAATATATATATATATATATATATATATATATATATATATATATATATATATATATATATATATATATATATATATATATGTATGTATGCTATCACAATGACATGAAATCAGAATTGTTTTAAAAATGTGTTAATGTATACACAGGGTTTTTTTTTTCAGTTTACAGTTGTATATTTAAAATGTTTGCTGATGGTACAAGCCTGCATAACAGTCATAGTGTAAGTGACTGTCAGCCGAAGAGTGGATGCCAAAAAGATGTTTGAGAGGCAATCTTGCTGAAGCACACATTGGGTGTGGACATTCCCCACTCCATGTACTACATACTAGATTACTCATTCTGTAATGTCCAGTGAGTTTGGCTTTCTGCAGCGTCTCCGTGAACACTTTTTTTCTGCGGCTAATAGCTCACGCCGAGCTAAGTTTTCCCCACCATCTAGTTTAGTCTGTAAACCTTTGTCATAATGCAAGATTAATAACTTGTTTACTACTGAACGTCGAATATAGTGCATATTTCAAGAATTCCTGGTATTTGTTTATTACATAGTACATGACCTAAACATAACAAGCTAAGATAATAAATTACATACAGTTAATACAAAAAAATAAAAATAAAACGAAGCTCAAATATGTTCTATTTTATAATGATGTACCTCTAAGAAATCGAACGTCTTCGTGAAAAACAAATAGTGGGCGCACCAGCACAATTCTGCCACTAGATGTCACCACTGTCCATATAAACTATCCGGAGGAAAACCCTGTAAGCAGCGTAACTGTAACAGTTGTTTGGTTTTATCGGGGTAATCCAATGTGGCCCATTTATATCAGATATTAAACCACGTTGATTCTAACGGCAGTACTATCTATCTATCTATCTATCTATCTATCTATCTATCTATCTATCTATCTATCTATCTATCTATCTCTCCGTCTGTCTGTAATGTCCCATCTCCCAGGCTGTGACTCCACCCCCGGCCGCTGGTGGCGCTGCGGAGAGATGTCGCGCCATGTTACAATGTAACACTCAGCACTGCCGCTGCTTCTGCGGCTCCTGCAATGTAACAGCACCGCGAACGGAGACGCAGCTCGAGACGCGACCGACCCCGACGAGCCGACCTCCAGAGCGGGAAATGCGTTTTTGGTTTGCCGCGAGACCCCTTCTGCCGCCCCAGTGGTCCCGCTGAGAGGATCGCGAAGCGTCCCCGCTGTCTGGCTCCGCAGATTCGAGTTCGTGTGGATTACTGGAACCGGAGGCCCCGTTGAGTTGAACGTGTTGGGCTGGAGTGGGTCAGTATGAGGCTGCCGCTGCTCTGAGCGGGCTCTCCGCTCCCCGCCTCGGGTCTCTTACTAAATAAAATTCACTTATAAAACTGGACACCCCTGGAGCAGTTTATGACGGTAAGAATCGGCTTGTCATTTTGCTGTTGCTTGCGGTTTTGTATTAAAATGCTACCTGCTTTCCTGGACGCGCTATCAACAGATTTTAAGTAGTTTTCTGTGTAACGCTGTTATGTTTCGGACGAGAAAACAAGCGCGTGCAAGGAACACTTCTTCGCCGCTTTATTTGTAAACGTTGCACCAGAAGATCGAGCGGTTTAAGCGGCTTTTTCTGTAGCTGAAGCGGTGGCAGATTGGATTTTGTTGGAGCTTGCGGTGTGTTTCAGCAACACAATAGAGCTTTGATTAGAGATTTACATGATTATTTATTCCGTTTGAGAGGATTATGTTCATTTAGCTTAACATTATTAATAGCCAGACACTGACGATCCCGGTCAAAACATTGAAAACGTTTGGTGATTTATTAGTCACCGACGCGTTTTTGTGGTCAGTCTCTCTCATTTATTCATTCAGTTTGTTTTCATCAGAGACGGTTTGTGATATATTGGCAGTGACGTCATGTTTTTTGACAGGGTTTATCGCGGCGTTGAAGAGACACGTGACTTAATCATTGCGACGTCATATTGACAGGTGAAAACCAGTTGTTCAGAATTCCTCCTTCAAGCTGGCAAGGGTGCATAGATGTAGGTGTGTGTGTGTGTGTGTGTGTGTGTGTGTGTGTGTCTCTTTATAGAATACAATGCGATATTTCACACACAGAGAGTTTGGGGTCTCTAATATTTTCAGGGTTTACGTTGCATTTGGTTATTCACAAATACAGTCATATTTCACAACATTTACTGTTACGTTCATCTATGAAGTATACATTAATATTAAATTGTATAATATATGTGTGTGTGTGTGTGTTATTCTTTAATGTGATTGGCTTCTCTGAAAACAGCTTTCATCAGTGTCATTCAAATAGGCTGATTTAGTGAGGCATTTCTTATCAACACTTATGTTAAAACTGCATATCCTGCTTTTATTTATACAATCAGTGATTTGAATTTACTTTACATTTTACTGTCACTTTTCTAATGAATTTAATACATCTTTGCCGAATAAAAAACCCCCCAAAAAAAACCCCCACCGACTCCGTGTGAAAAGGATAGCAGGTAGACGTACGCGTGAATTGTAAAGATCTGCAGAATGAAACCTTTTAAATCTGTTATCATTCAGAGGTCTCCATTATTGTCCGATTTTTCAGTGATTCAGGATCTTGGAGGTCTGAGTTAGCAGTCCAGTCCCTGTGGGCTGAGTGGGTTTTATGCAGGAGCAGTCTGGATGATTTTAGGCTGTCAGCTGTTAGGGGCGCGAGGGCTGCAGCGAGGGCCCTGGCCGGCATTTCTGTGCACCTGAGCCAAAGCCGTGTAGAGTTGAATTGGGGGGCTTCGAAGAGGGGGTAACAGGAGGCAGGTGTTCAGACAGTTGGAACTGGCAGCACCTGCCCATCTCAGTATGGGAAACCACATTGCCTGACCGAGCACATTGCAGCGCTAGCTCTGACCTCCTGAGTACAACCCATGGCCAAGTTAAGCACCTAATTATGGATCTTTCATGGGATCTTAGCACCATGTACTCTGTCAGACAGAGATATCATTTAGTTTTAAGCTGTAGAGTTGTTTCCACTGGTCTTTTTTTATTGTAATAATTGCTGACTTTCACTTGGGAGTAGCCTGTGTGGCATCAGTTCATTTAAAGTTACATTATTAAAATGTGTTTTCAAGCATGAATGTCTGTCGATGAACTTATTCGCTTGAAATGGCAGAATTGTACAATTCAGCGGCAGTGGTCAAGGCTCGCCAGTTCACATTGAGAACAAACGATAGTCGCTTAATTGCTGTAAACATCTTTATACAAGCTGTAGGACTGAAGAAAAGTGTTTTTGCTTTTAAAGTTTATTTTGAACAATTAATTTGAATCTTTTGGTGTGTGGATGGACCTTTCGAAAGTTTATTGGTCAATTTCTTTTATAATGCTGTTGAAAGAATACTCACCCAGGCTATCTTTATTTGAATAAAAAGTATGGTAAATATTATCAAATATTATTAAAATTTACAATAAATTGCAAAGCAACATTTTTAGTAGCATTTATAAAAGTTAGTATTTAATGTGGCTTTTTACCAGTTCAGTGCATCCTTGCTTAATAAAAATATAATAGTTTTGTCAACAACAAATCGTTCTGACCACAAACGTTTGAATCGATAATGTACTTTCCAAGACGACACGTGCAAGGCCAATCAGCTGAGCTTTCACTACCAGCTAAGTGTTTCAGTCTCTGACCCTTTTGATAACACTTGAAACGTTCGTGTTTGCGATTTAGCTAATAATCTCCTTGTTGAAATGATTATCTGGTTTGGTATACTAAGTTACTTAGTACAAATCTTGAGAGAGATTATCAAAAGTTTTCAAATAAGCAATGTTTTAAAGCAGCTCCTTGTGCACTGGTGGTAAAAGTGATTGAAGCTTTGGATTTGAATATAGCAGCATTTGTTACTGCAATGGAGAAACACCCAGCATGTTTAACTGGACATTCAGGAATCAACAATTAGTTCATCTAGGAACTGCACCTTCTCATACCAGCTCAAATATATTCAAGCATATTCAGCCATCTCAGATCTGAGTCATTAAGAGACGAGCTTATTTTGACAGGTTTTGTCTGCTCGTTCTTTTCAATAGAAACCTTCTGCCTGAGAAGGTAAGAGATGGATGACTGGCCTGCGTATTATGAATGGAGGCTGTTCTGTCAGCATTGTTGCGGTGACTGCTCATGTGGCACTGAAAACAGATCACCAGTCATACATCCCATGCGTTTCAGCAGATATGACAGAAGCAAACCACAGCTGTGTGTGCAGTCCATCTGTCGCAGACTCCAAGGTGTTTCACAAGCGTACCGATGCATTTAATTATCAGCACCGTGTTGGTTTTTGTGAGGGAGGATTTTCATTTTTCTTCCAGGTGCCATTTCAGGTTTCCTGACAAAATAGCATATTCTTTCTTTCGAACGTACATCTTAGATTTCGTTCATTATAAAGCCGAGGGTCGTTTCCGTCTGTTGTCACCAAACACGCGCTCGGCACTGAGGAAATGAGTGTCACATTTTTGTGGTAGGCGCTCCAAGATTATAGGGTATAACTACCATGAGCTTCCTTTTTACTTGGTGACTTATATCACACTGTGGACAGGAAATAAAATCTTTTATTTTGACACCTCAAGAGTTGAGGTAGGTATGTGTTTTATTCTTATGAAATTAGTATTTTTATTTAGCAAGGATGCAGCAAAGGCATTCATAATGTTACAGAAAATTCTATTTTATCCTGTCCGAGAATGTTTTCACACACACATATTAAGCAGTGCAACTGTTTTACAACTGTTTGTTCTTCAATATTTTAATTTAAGTTAAAATGAATCCATCAAGATTTATTCTAGAAATATAGCTATGTAATTTAAAGTATTATAAAACTTAATTGAGTGTAATTTAATATTTAAGGTTAACATTGGCTTGTTTGTATATAAACAATTAATATAGAATATTTTTTTTTGTACTTTTTCTCTGTGTGTGTGTGAAAATCAGATTGAGAGAAGTTTATGTCGAAACTTGTGGAGATTCCCTACAGCATTAGTGGCTTCTCTTGGCTGTCTGCAAGCAAACTCAGACAGACAAAAATAGACGACCTCTTTCCCCCCCTCCATTTTTAATGTATGGCTCGTGACACATCTCTAAGAGACAATGAGATGTTTTAAAAATTAATGAGTAAAGTTCTTGTGTTTTGACCGAAAGAGGAAGAGTCAAAATATTTGACTGCACACGAGTACATCTGTAGCCCTTCAATTTTACAGTCCGTTCCCTGTGTTTGGATAAGTTGTGCATGATCTTTCGCTCGCAGTCATGCGGCACACAAAGATAATTAAAAAAGCTTTTTAATTATAATATAGAGAGATTATTGGGCTTGCTGTAGTTGGAATGACTGAGCGGAAGGGTAATAGGATGTGTTAAAAGTTAGTTAAGTGTTGGTTTATTTCTTCTCTGGCATGTTTGATGTTGTGTTCTACAAATCTGGAGAGAGTGGAAACTAATTATAATTACAGAGCTGTGAAATGAAATAATGAAATTTTTGGTTTCGCTGCTTGAAGTTAATTTGAATGTTTAGGAAAGTGGTTTCAGATTCAGATACCAGACACACTGATTCTCATAGCAGTGTGACAGCAGCGACACGTTCTTCTAGTCATTCATCTATCCATTCATCTAGTTTCTTTCTTTCTACTTTGAAAACCCCCTTTGTAGTACAGTTCTTAAGAGACAACTGTGCAGTTTATAGTAAAGTTATAGTTTTTAAAGGGTTCACTTAACATTTCAGAAATATCTGATGTTGCTGCACTGGGATCCGCAAACAAATAGAGCCCTCAATGTTTACGCTTTGGCGAGGAAATCGGCCTACTAATGGCTTTGCTTGTAGCCGTCTCTGCATATTAAAGTTGGATATAAATAAGTATTTTAACATTGACAGAAATTCACATTTTACCTTTACGTTTTTTGGACAGGCATTGCATATTCGGCCACATCAGCTGAGATTAGATTCTCACAGTGTGATATATGGCTTAAATAATAATAATAAAAAAAAGGTTAACAAGCTTTTTGGAGAAATAACCTTTTTCGTTGCAGTAAAATTTATGTAAACCATTCAAATACAATAGGAAATTTTGTAGCATTCTCAGAAAAGCTGAAGGTCAGAAAGCTATTGGGTTTTATCGAAAATATCTTAATTTGTGTTCTGAAGATGAACAAAGGTCTTGCGACTTTGTAACAACATGAGGGTGAATAAATTATGACAGAATTTTCATTTTTGGGTGAACTCTCCCTTTAAAATCAGTAACTCAAGGATTAATTAAACCAACTACCCTCACCAGACTAGAAACTTGCGATTTGGTTCTACAGCTTTTCATTGTTGTCCTGACGTTTACAAAGCGGTTCTTGTTGCAGCATATAACCTAAAAATCTTAATACCTAAAGTTCTTTCCCTTAAAGTTCCCTACTGTCCAAGCTGTTTTTCACCCCCCCCCCCTCCATCCAAATTCGAACTGTTTTTGAAGCAGAGCGGTTGGAAAAATCACTCTTTTCCTTTTTTTACTTCCTCCAGTCACTGCATTTGTGGTTGCTGTGCCAAATGTAGCCAGAGGCTGCAAAAATGTCAAGCTCTTTCAGAGATTGGCTGGATCGTGCTTGTAAGATCTGGTTACACGCTCCTGTGGACCTAGTTTGAAAGTGTGTATACTCACCTGAGTCAGGAGGTACGCCCACTTCCCCATCCCGCATGCCAGAGAACACACTCGCAGCACATTGCGCTGTTTATGTGGGCTGCCATTGGCCGCTCGCTGCAGAGGAAAGGTCTGTGTTTGTTCTCCCAAAATGGGATTTAAACAAACTGCAAGCTAAGACGCGAAGCAAATTTGCCAAATGCTTTATTCTTTTAGTATATGCAGACTATTCCAAGCTTGCAGTATTTTTTGCAGCTCTGTATTATGCGTCTGCGGTATTATGCTGCATTGTTGCAAATGTCTTTTGGAGAGAGTACTTGCGTTTGTTTTGCAGCGTTCAGCAGTGTTACTGTAACCTTAAACCTCTCTAACTTTAGACCGAGGGAGTCCTTTTGCTAGCAGTAATTCTCAATGATGTCTGTGCATAATTGTGGTCGTCCTCCTGCTGTTTCAGTTCTGGTCAGGGGTTGACTTGTTGACTGATCTAGATGTGCTGGTCCCATTTGAACACTTTTTAATATAAAAGTAACAATTTCTGGATCCGCGTACTCGAGGCACTGTATAATTCAGCCACTTCGCAAAGGTGTCTGAAGGTGGGATCACATTGGGAGAACGCTCAGTGTTTCCAATGATACAAGGATGTATAAGATAGTTTGCAGAATTTTTATGTAACTTTCATATTTAAAAACATCAAGACATTGAGTTTTTTTTCTTGGAAATTCACAGAAGCAGGGAACTTTAACATATGATTCCCCACATTTATACCAGAATTACTCATTTCTAAATGAATTGAATTGAATTGTTGAATAATAAAGCAGCAAGTTGCTTGAACTATAATCATTTACAGGATTACAGTACAGTATTAACATTAATAAAAATAAATATATATAATATATATAACACACACAATGTATTTTCTTGTATATTCTTCTAGTTATGCATTTTTCCACCTATTATTATAACAATTATTATTATTATTATTGGATTTTTTTTTTTTTTTTACTGTATTCTAAAATAATGACTCATACCTGTACGTTAAACTGATTTTGCCTTCGCCTCTGATGACTTCTTGCTCTATTTAACATGGTTTTTGCAATGACATTATTATGGTGAACTAATCCAGTTTATGCCTCTTTGATGAGTCACATTTTCATCTGGAGAGATGCTGCAGGCTATTGGTCAGAGTGACATGTGAGTTTCCTGAATCATCTGTAGCTTAAGCAAGATGAATGGAAGGAGATGCGATGAGGGGATTTCCAACATGCAATAGATCCCTGTAAAGGGCTCAAGGCTCAAGTTGACCATGTAGTGCACACAGCGTTTATCGATCTAGACTTGAGGGTCTGGGGACGTATAATGAATACAGAACACTTCACTTGAGCTAGACGCCTTCTCGGCTGTAGTCTCCATTACTAAAGTGCCGGAGCCTCTTCTGCTTTCTCCAGCCCAAGGGAGGCATTCTTCTCTGTAATGAAGTGAGGTGGATTTGTTTACAAGATATTGATTGCAGTGGTATTCATCCTCTTATTCAAGTGGTTCTGTGATTCTGGTGAGTGGTTGTATCTCGGTGGAGAGGCCGGATGCAGGAGCGAAAACATGCAGGGTCCATGTGTCCAAGCTCTTAGCAGTTAAACCTGCTACTGTAAGCAGTGCAAAATTGACTGGAATGTGCAGCTTTAATCAGAAATGTTTCTCTTTCAGTGTCGAGTCTTGGCTCAGGGGAATCAAAGAGCTTGTTAGTGTAGCCTTTTGCAACGTCTTGCTGTTTTGCTAACAGATGTGAATGTGACAGTTTTTTTTACTTGCATTTGATCATTTGTATTATTTGTGTGTCATACCCAGATAGGGCTAAGTGATATATATTAAATTTTCAACTAAAAATGGTTACCCCACTGACTTAACATTTTTGGATTTAAGTTAGATTTGCTGCATAACCCTATGCCCACAATTATCATCCTCCAATGAAAATGTTTTTTAAATGTAAAATGTGTTATATTGTTATGCTATAATACTTGTTCTGTCTCAGTTTAAAGGGGTCATATGATGTTGCTAAAAATAGCGTTATTTTGTGTATTTGGTGTAATGCAATGTGTTTGTGGTTGGAGGTGCAAAAAACACATTATTTTCCGCATACTGTATATTATTTTTTTTCCTCCTAAGCCCTGCCTTCCTTAAATGGGTCGATTTGTACAAAGCTAATCAAGGTGAGCTCTGATTGGCCAGCTATCCAGTACATTGTGATTGGCAGAATACTGCAAGCATGTGGGGGAAATGTTACGCTCCTTACCCTATTGTAATGCCACGTCCCTGCAATATGACAACAAAACAATCATCTTGCATCTTGCCTTGTAAGGATAATACTGCTCAAAACTGAATTGAATATTATATAGCAGGTTCTTCTAATAAGAACTTACTTAAATGTTGTGAGTCAGAAGCACCAGACTGTCCTTGCAGAGTTAGAATTGCTCCACTTTATAGTCTCTGTGCACAGCCAGCATACTCTTAGGATGTCTTTGTAAATGCATTGAACACACTCTAACATTTGGGTTGAAGTCTTCAGGAACAGTGTTATGAATACCACTTTTACTAGTTATGTCCCTTTTTAGAAGCACAATCAAAGTAGTTTGACTTTCACAACAAAGCAAAGCATCTCCAGAACATGGCGCCTGCAGCAACACTACAGCCAGAATAATAGTTCTGCCTTCTCTTCTTTGCCTAAACATTTGGGTGGTGTTTGAAAAATAAAACCCACTCTGTGAGGTAGAAACTTGAAATGAGCCTTACATATATGCTGTAATTTGTGAGTGAAATGCATGTACTGTTAGTTATGTAGAATGTAATGGAAGCCTATTCAAGCCTGCTCATGTGGTTAGGTGACATCCCCCGAGGGAATGGACATAGAAAGGTTAGCTTGCGTAGGAGGATTGAGCTACACTGAGGACACCTGTGCTTTGTAGATGCTTGCTGACCTTTGTGCTCAGTTTGTGTGCTTTGAATGCATTAAAGCTGATGTTTTTGGAATAGACTGTAGTAAACTATTAAAAACGCTGTTTGCCTTTTTGTTTACACCATTTTGAGTCCCTCAGCTGCTAGTTCAGCATTATGATACAACAAGAACATTGAACATAAGATATGTTCTGCGTTTGTGAATGGTTTGATAAACATGTTCATTTTTTAGTTATGGTATTTTGTATTCAGTTTATTGTCAAATGTAAATGTAGCGGCTGCTCTTTGTTATTGAGCTGGTTTGGGCCACCGCAGTCATTTAAACCATACAAAATGATATTTTTGGTTTATGGAAACATCAGTTATGGTGAATAGGATGCAGTGCTAACATGAACAGTTAATGAAACACGGAAACCGCTCCATAAAAGAATGAATATAACATCTTCATGCAAATATTTCACGTGTTGCATGTCAAAAATTAAGAACAAGGGCTCTGATTAAAAACTGTCTTCCCTGGTGTTGGTTGCACCTTTTACTCTTTTACTCATTGCATCCATCTACGATAAAGAGAGAGGTAATAGTCAAGACACTGAATGAATTAATCATTACAACAAAAGAATTAAATATTACTTCATGTCTGCAATTTCTTTCTATATTTGCTTTCTGTTGTATTCTATTTTGCTCTATTCTATTCATTATTATAGCGTTTCCTGCTTTTTTTTGTCCACAAAATACATAGAAGCTTCAATGTCCAGGAATCCCTGTGAGGTACTTTAAAGGTCAGAGATATTTCACTTTGACCTTTGCGGGACCGTAGATCTATGAATGAACATGAGAGGAGGTCAGGAGTCTCAGATGGTTGTGACCTGTGCACAATGCTGCTTTTGAAAAGAGTTTCCACATGGCTGCTTTTACACACAAACTGCCCTAATACTCTTTTCATCTGAATAAAGCACAACAGATCTTCTAAGATAACACAACATGAGAAATGTGGTAAAAATATACAGATTGATCATTGGATATTTTAACGGTTAATTTGGGGATTTTGCCAGTGGTGTAATTATTATGTAAAGGCCAATTCAGGCCTTTTAGATCAACAATTGAGACAATGTTCCCCTTTTCTAAAAAAAAAAAAAAACAAGTGTATTTCTGTTTAGCAGTTCTTCTCTGAATCCATCCTTCATGTGCCCATTTGTTGTTACTTTTTTAGAAGGAAAGCTGTGTAAGACCCCTAAGGAAATGGATATATTTGGCGCAATGTAGGCTGTACATAAAAATATCAGTTTGTCATGTGTGTACATAAGTTGGAGTCTGAAGCAGACTTGAAACGCTGTGATCTAGTTCAACCGGTACTATATCAAAACGGGCTCTGCTGCAATTAAATATTTAGAATAATAATTATTCCTGCTTTTGAATGAGTTATTGACCTGACCTGTTAGATTATGCTGGAATCACAGAAGCTTAAGTAGATATTTTTGTTTTACAGACTCTGGTTGGACCGTAATGACCGCACGCTTCCGGTTGCCTGCAGGCAGATCCTACAATGTCCGGGCGACGGAGCTGGCACGCGACAGGCAGCGCACCGAGGTGGTCTGCAACGTTCTTCTTTTGGACAACACTGTCCAGCCTTTTAAAGTCAATGTAAGTACTCCTCGAAAAGTAATGCGAATAATTACATTTACGGTGCTGTAAGGTTGGTAGTGTGTTCTGAGTTGTTAATGGATTACATCTGAATGCGTACTAGTAGGGTGTTTTGGGTGAAGCCCATGCACGGCCAAGTTTCTGTGGTATTTTGTTCTTTTTGTTCTTGGGTCCCTCTTTCAGTATTCGTTGGTTGTGTATTTTCACGCATTTCATCAGATGAGTCTTATTATTACTAAAGGTTATATACTATGATAATTACTAAAAGTTATAGCTTATCCCACTGATCAACAAGCGTTGAGGTAATTCGAGGTATGATTCATGTCTGTAAAATGATGCGAGGCTAGTCACGCACCGATGATTAGTATGTGTGGGGGTTTGTTGAAATCCCTAAATCTACGTATGAAAAATAATAATAGTGATGCTCGTTTTAACAAACACTACTCTACATTCTGAGCTAAAGAGAAAGGTTTTTTTTTTTTTTTTTTTTTTTTTTTTTTTTTTTGACAACTTATACTTTAAACATGTTATAAATTGTAATTGGGACTTCATACACAGTTTTTCCATTAATTAGTTA
Organism: Puntigrus tetrazona; assembly: GCF_018831695.1. Taxonomy (NCBI): domain Eukaryota; kingdom Metazoa; phylum Chordata; class Actinopteri; order Cypriniformes; family Cyprinidae; genus Puntigrus; species Puntigrus tetrazona. The sequence continues at coordinate 10,700,643 of NC_056707.1, forward strand.
CAGGCATCCACCGATTAAAAGAAATAAGGTGGTACGTAGTCATCTTCCAGCCTTGAGAAAGAGAACATAGCTTGGTTCTTTAATCAGTCATTTTAGGTGTGGTCTAAGGGAAGAAATATTTTTTTTACTCATACTAATATACAGTTACTGATATAAACTACTCTTTACTAATTGCGGTTCTATACATTACCACAATGATTTTTAAATGTAACAACTCAGATGAATTAAAAGTGCAGCACGTCAGCTTTAATTCAGTAGGTTGAGCTAAAATAACTAAAAGTATTTTCTTTTTAACACAACCCCTTCATTTCATGGGCTAATTGGACTAATGAAATAACTGAGAATAAAATGTTGATTTCTAATACTTGAAAACCCTTTGCTGGCAATGACAGCCTGAAGTCTTCCAAGACTCATGGACATCACCAGATGCTGGGTTTCCTCCTTTTTAATGCTCTGCCAGGTCTATACTGCAGGTCTTTTTCAGTTGCTGTTTGTTTGTGGGCCTTTCTGTCGGACGTTTAGTCTTCACCAAGTGAAATGTGTGCTCAATTGGGTTAAGATCAGGTGACTGGGTCATTGTCCATCTGTATTACGAAATGCTGCCCAATTAGTTTGACTGCATTTAGCCGGATCTGAGCAGACAGTACGTCTCTGAACACCTCAGAATTCATTCGGCTGCTTCTGTCCTGCGTCACATCATCAATAAACAATAGCGTCCCAGTGCCACTGGCAGCCATGCATGCCCAAGCCATCACACAGCCTCCGCAGTGTTTTACGGATGGATCATGAGCTAGTTGATCCAAAGAATGTTTTTCCAGAACTTTGCTGGCTTTGTTTTTTTGTAAGCAATGTCCAGTCTAACCTTTTTATCTTCAGGCTTATGAGTGTCTTGCACCTTGCAGTGCACCCTCTGTATTTACTTTTAATGCAGTCATTTGTTGATGGTAGATTTGGACATTCAGAGCCTCTGTAGTGAACATGATTATGTCATCACCTGCATTTTTGTTCTTTTGGATCAGATAGGAATTATTGTTGTTTAGTCTGCAGATAGTGCGCAGATTGGTTCAGATTGTTCTGCATGCATGAAAACTAACAAAAAACACATTTGCACAGAGCACTCTCTACCAAAACACACAGCGAAGGAGCACTTTGACATAAAACAAACTTAACAAGAATGAAACTGTAATTTGTTTTCAGATTGCTGGGCGATGTTCCGGTAGTACAGATTCTGATACAGAGTATTGTCAGCGGATCGATCCATTTGGTTGTTATATTATGTAAATCATTTGTATATAGTGTGTAAATGTCCTTAGCACTTCTTTTCTGTTGCACTCCGTATATTTCTCTCTCTTGTTTTGTTTGTGAATCATTTGCACTTTTTGTATTTTTTTTTTCTGCATAAGGAGATTTGCACAATTGTTTTTACTACTTGCTTCACTGTTTGCGTTTGTTAATACTCAGATTGAAAATATATTTCTCTGATTTTTTTTTTTTACTGTTTTGTTATTATATAACACTGTTTCCATTTACTTCACTCCCTAAACATTTTTGGATACATCTATATTGTCAGTTAAAAAAGTCCAAAAAATACCAGATTGTTGCTGGGGTTTTTTTTTTTGTAGAGAGAAAGCAAAAGAAAAAATTACTTTAAATCAGCTAAACTGAAACTTCAATTTCTCCTATAATGATATATATATATATAGCACTTGATACTGACTAATAAAATGTTATTTTGTTTTGAAAAAAAAAAGTACACGTTTGTTTGAAAAAATGCCATCTTCGTGACGTTTTTTTTCATGCATAGTAGTTGGCAACATCTACACAATGCTCATGTTCCAGCTAGAGGATAGTGGTGTAATTCTGCTTATAGAAGGGATACATGCTTGACATTCCAGCCGAATGAAAAGTGGCCCTCAGGGTTCCAGAGATTCATGTACATACTTGTACCTGTAATATAAAGCTGCCATGACACACCCCGCACACGCGACTAGCAAAGGCACAAATCCCCAGCTCTTTCATTTGCTGGTCTGATTGCAAAACCGATGTGGTTGCTCTTCCTTATCGTCATTGTTGTGCAAAGTGTTGTGTAAAATGGTCCTTACGGAGAACTGTTATGTCCTGACTTGAAATAAGTGCTCATGCCAACATCGAATTAAAGGCTGTTCTGGTTATAGAAGGTTGCTCAGGTTTTTCCCTGTGGTTATTACCTTTCCCAGCAGTTACAATGCCCAAGGATTTCCTGTGTATCAGGAAGTATTTCCATACTGAAAAAGAGCAAGCAATAAACCTATAAACCTCCCATGACTTTAAACGGCTGCTGATCTGTTAAATGAATCAAGGCATTTTTACTTCGAGGTTGTCTGTCATGCCGCTCTCTGATTTGTAACCAACATTTCCAGGAAGGCCAGTCCTCATGTAACGGGCCCATTGATCAAATTTACGCACTCCCTCTCTGGTCTCATACATTTTTGTGCCAGACCTCTCGGTGACCTAGATAGTCTGGCAGCACTGCAGGCCCTGATGAGTATAGGATGCACATGGAACAGAAGCACAAGGTCTAATGGCAGGAGAGTGGGAGGATCAGAGGTAAATAATTAGTAGAGGGCGAGGTGTTAAAAAAAACAGGAAGGCTGTTATTTGTGTTACAGAAGTTGATGTTACGGAGGGGCTGTCAGAAATGTCTCAGTTGTGGGTGTGAAGAGGCGTATGATACGTCTGGACTGTAGAAAAGAAGCTAGAAGTTTAGAAATATTAGACTAGGTTATTACATTGTAGCATCTTTCTTAACGCGCATGTCTAGGTTCTAATAGATTCGGTCACTTTGATCTTGATTTTCTTACCAGTGTGTTGTGGGAAGTAGCTTTTTATTAAGGGTTTGTTTCAATCCTTGGCAAAAAACATTAATCTTTGGAACATGACTGGAACAGATTTTGTGAAAGGTAGCGTTACATCACTTGTTCTGAACACACAACTAATCCACACAACTCCAGTACATTCATTAATTTGTACGTTCATTTGTATTTTCAAATGAAAATCAAATATATAATGTTGTTGTTATTGTTGTTATTATTATTATTTTTTTAATTTTATCTATTTATTTATTACTTTTTTTATCAAATTGATTTTGCACAATAACCACAGGAACATGTATTAAAGGGTTAGTTAAACCAAAAATTTTACTTTTACTCTTCTTCGAAGCATCCTAGGTGTATGTGATTTTTTTTTTTTTTTTTCTCAGATATTTCGGAGTTATATTAAAACTGTCCAATCAATAAAATGTCTCTCACACAGCTTGGGTGAAAGGCCCCCTCTAGCGACTTCCGTGTTTTTGAAAGATAAATATTCATATTTCAGATATAATAAATACTTTTTTTTACTTCATCTGAGTGTGGCACGTGGAAGCAGTCCCTGCGGACGACTTAAGAACCATTGCTTTGCGCGATTAGCAATGAGCTCGGAGACCGAACAAGACATAACACCAGTCATGAATTAGAAGCATAAACCCAGGATTTTGGATAGAAAAATATGCTCCCACATTTCCCAGAGACGATGTTGTATAGGCATACGTTCTAATTTGTCCAAATACTTCGTAGTACCAGTCTTTCCCTGGTATCAAAACACAGATGTCATAACTAGATTGTGTTTCTTTGGTTGCCGTGTGGAGGTAACTGTCTTCAAAACACTCACAGGCTTCTTGCAGACCTCCGATCTTTGGACAAGCCGCCACACGTCTGCTTGCATTTTTGTCATACCACTCTCCTCTCCTGCTTTAAAGTTGGCATGAAATGTCAATTCACCATAAAAATTTTCAAGATGCATGTTTGCATTGTTATTATTGTGAACAGTTGTTTTTGTTTTTTTTTCCTCACATTTGACCTCATACCATAAAAATATCTATCTTCTAGTAAAACAATAGACTTCTTTCTGGTGATTATCATATAAGTTAAACTGCTTGAACCCCGGGATTTTTTTTTTATTACATGCAAGCTATTATTTTGCCTTTCTGCCTCCGTTCAGTCAATAACAGAATTATGATAATCTGATGTATCACATGGAAGAAAAGAGTTGTCACTATTCCCGTTTCATTTTGACTTTCATCATAACACGCATTCATTAGAAATACCGCAGTGCAATGCCACTTCCACATTTGACCATTAGTATTGTAGACTTCTATTGAAAATCCACACTTATACAGCCATGAGGTCTGCAACAAATCTCCTCTCAGACACTTTAATTAGTGTGTAAATCTGCACAAAAGTGCTGAGGGCAGGGGAAGGAAACACAAGGGTCTGAAAGTCCCGGAACCTTGTTCATATCTACATCCTGGAAAAACATTTAGAAGAATCAAATCCTATATAAAACCTTCCTGTTTTGGATATACCTGACATTTTCCCACAGTATACCTTTTATACAATGTTTCCTTCGCTGCTGACTTTGTCAGTAAGGGCTGCTTATAGTTATGATGTGGTGTTCAAGCATGGGATTTTTATTGAAGAAAATAAGATACCGACTATGCCTGTAAGATCTATTTATTATAGATGGGTTTTAATACTGATATATTGAAAAAATATATGGTATGTACTTTAGAGCTGAACTAGACTGCAAATTAAAAGTTTGGGCTCAATAATTTTTAAGGTCCTCATGTTCATCAAGGTTACATTTAATAATAAAAAATTTGTAATATTAAGAAAAATTATTTCCGTTGTAATATAGTTTAAAATATAATTTATTACTGTGATGTAAACCTTTTCAACAGCCGTTAATTCAGTCTTTAGTGTTACACAATCCTTCAGGAATCATTCTAATAGGCTGATTTATCATCAATGTTAAAACAGTTGTGATTTTATCAGTATGCTTTGATTAATAAAAAATTAAAAATAACAACATTCATTCAATATAGATTTTTTTTCTAACGATATTCTATCACATTTTAGCAATTTAACTGCTGGAGAAAGAAAAGATAATGAAAAATGAATAAATAAATGACTCCAAACTTTTGAATGATTGTTAACATGACTAGGCTCCTGAAAGGGTTTTCTAAATTGCCTTCAATTTCTAGGTTTTTTTTTTTTTTTTTTTTCTATTAACATACTCTGTACAGTCCTAATACATTATAGGCATGTGCCAATTATGTACAATGACTAAATGCTATTGTTCCATTTTTCAGTCATTACCCTCAGCAAGTATGAAAACAATAAGAAAACAAAGCCTGTGCATTTTACTCCATTTAGAAATGCAGGACATGTCTGTTAAAAAGAGGATATGTAGTCACCACAACAAGACAATAGTGTTACAAATAACATTTAAAGTGCAAATTCGGTTGAAATAGTTGTATATTGTTTGTTGTATATTAGTTTTTCCATTCGAAATATGTATGCTGTATTTGCGCTCCATTTTTCTGTATTTCCTCGCACACTTAGCAGCTCTGCAGAGGTGTTAGACGGCCCGTTTTCCCTCGACTGGCCAGTCATTCATTCTGCTGATGTGACCGTTGCCATATTTTGTTTGAGCAACACGCCGTGTATGCGCTTTGAACTGTCTGTCTGCGTTTCTCTGAAGGCATGTGTTCAGAATATGCTGTCTTGGCATTTCCGAGAGCATTTAAAAGGGTAAAACAGGAAATAAAAGCCCTGCTAAAGGCTCAGCTCTGCTCTCAGGATGCTGTAACGGATCTGACAGCCAATAAAACCTGCCTATTACATCTGACCATTTCTAACAACCAAAGTGGCCTGGACTTTACTGGAAAAATTGGCATGCTTCCTTTTTCATTTTGCCGCCGATGTCAGCCACAATATTTTCTGTATTGTAAAAAACTGTAAAAAAGATTTTAGATTTAGAAAGAGATGATTATATTCAATACAATTAAGTGATTTGAAATTCAAATATCTAATACACAAAAGTAAATGATTTACTAATAAGTAAATCCGTTCAAATAATTACAGATATTACAACAAAATATTCAAATAATCCTTTAACATTTATTTTTAGGTCTTACATGTTTCTCTCTATTTCTGTGTGTGCATACTCTACAGAAGCACGATCAAGGACAGATCCTTCTGGATGCTGTCTTCAAGCACCTGGAGCTGACCGAGAGAGACTATTTTGGGTTGCACCTGGCCGACGAATCCTCTGATAGCCCGGTGAGTTCAGAGGTCGAGCTCAAAGATGTGCCGGAGTCCAGCCGGTCTGCTCTCAGGGATTCCTAAAGTTTTTTTTTTTTTTTTTTTTTTTTTGTGGAGCATTTGAGGCTTGAGTGTGTGAATGACCAGTAATCCTGAAATAGATTCACATTTAAGAACAGGACACGCAGTGGTTCAGCTCTAAAGATCCTGTGAAGCATCTTCGTTTTAAAGTCTTAAACGCCTCAAAAACATTGATGCGTGTTTCCCGAAAACCTGTCTGTGCTTTGCATGTATGCCATCAGCATTCGTTTTGCTCCTTAATCCGTCTACCGGTAGGCATCCGCCAATCGCTCGATCTGCGGTTGAACAAACTTTGTAGTCCTATTGATTGAGCTGAAACTGGATCAAAGTTAAAGAGGTTTTTTTTTTTTTATTCCACAAACGCTCTCAGTTTGTCTCTTTGTGTTGTAACTGCAGATAAGTACATCTCCACCTCCCCACAGCAGAAAACACAAGCCTATTGAATTATTGAGTGGCATTAGGTTGTGTTGGACTGTTGCCATGTTATTAAGGTTTTTCTTCCCCTCTCTCTCTCTCTCTCTACCTCTGTCTCTCTCTTTCTTTCTCTCAATCAATAATTTACAGAGGTGGCTGGATCCAAATAAACCCATAAGGAAGCAATTAAAAAGTAAGTAATTTTATAAAAGGCACCAGCCTGGGCTGTTGTTTACCACCAGCCATTGATTATTCTTTCTCCCTCTTTGTTTTTCTGCTTCTTTGTACTTACGCAATGTTCTGATAAATGAAATGCTAGGGGGCTCTCCACATCATCTGAACTTCCGGGTGAAATTTTTTGTGAGCGACCCCAACAAACTTCAGGAAGAATACACACGGTGAGTGGTTTTCAGTTTTTATGTGTAAAGATAGTTTAAACATGTGTATGTTTTCGCAGGTATAGATGAAACATTTGACAATTTGAAGGTGGACAGGATGTTCTAGTCATTTTATTGGACAAAAGTTTGTCATCAAATTCAGTCATTTATATATTGGTTATATTTTAAATGTCTGTTTAAAAAAATTTTTTTTTCCTGCACTGTAGAATTTAAGTCTTTAAGGCTAACTTAATCTAACATGGATTGATTATTTTATTTATTTTTTTATGTATTTAATTAGCGGACTTGAATCTCTTATGTTGTAATCTTCATTTCTAAGGAGGCTGTAAAAGAAGTGATGTAATACCAAGATCAAAAATAGTTCAGAGAAGTACAGGCTAAAACAGAGATGAGTAAAGCAGCACATGAGTAAAACTAGTGATTGACCTCCTTACTTAGAATTGGCGATGGTGATTCATAGTGAATCATAGTGATTAATGTGGCATTATCTATTTGTAGTGTTGTCGTAGCTCAAACAGTAGACGTCACAAGCAATGCCGAGTTCATCATGGGTTCAGTACCCAGGGAAAGCATGGGCAAATCAAACGTGTGCAGTGGAAGCCACTTTGAAAGAAAGCAACTGGCAAATGCCAACAGGAAGAAAAAGTGGTGAAAAACAGTTTATGAAAAAACAGCATTGTCATGGGTTTGATACCATGAAAGCTGAAAACTTATTTTGGAAAATAAAAAAAAGTAATTTTTTGCAGAATGCATAAATGTAAATATTTAAAACTTCCTGCTATAATCAAGTTAGATCTTGTAGCCATGTCCTTTTTTTTTTTTTTTTTTTTTTTTGCTTGGTTAGATGATAATTTCAGTTTGATGTGATGTTAGTGAAGGTCCTTCCCAGGGCCTTTTCATATTTGTTATCCTAAAGTTCATCACAAAATGAAACCTTGAACACGGAGTCTGATACGTATTAATATGTTTTGCAAAATAAGTAAAAATGGTAGTAAATGGAGTTATCAAGCAATGAGGGTGATTTTGTGGTTGTCTTTTTCACAAAAAAAAAAAAAAAAAAGTCTGGATCCATCCAGTCCTGAAATATTATGAGGAAGGACAGTTCCTCCTCATTATTAAGGAGCAATGGGATTATCACATGATTGAAAGTTGAATTAGACAATCGCCGTTCTGGATTTTAGATCACTTTTGGGTCTGGATTTCAGCATTCGCATGTACAGTGGCTCTGAATTGTCAAAACTCCTCCCAAAAAAACGTCCTACGGTTGCGAAAATTGTTTGTAATGGACAAAAGTTTTAGAGGTGTGTAAATGTTAGGTCATATTTATTTTTCAACATGCGACAGTGCAGTGGCCTTTAAACTTTACTGCAGTACAGTATGTTATTGCATTTTATGTAGGAAGTTTGATAAAATTTTTATAATCGTTATATTATTTACAAATTCACCGCATGAACAATACATCGGAGTAATTTTTGAGTCTAGTGGCTCAGCGATTTTTTTTTATTTATTTATTTATTTTTTGTCATTGTTTTTTTTGTTTTTTCATCTTTGTAGGTACCAGTATTTTCTACAGATTAAGCAGGACACGCTCAGTGGAAGGTGAGCTGGATCATGTGTGGCTTTTTTTTTAAAACTGTAAATCTATTTCTAACTCCAGTTTAAAAGTATTTTTAAAAATGATAACTGTAACTATGTAGATTTGTCCCTTCATCTTGTGACACCCCTGCAGTTTGTGCTTCTGAATTTGCATGTGCCTACATGTTCTTCAATGGCTTTAACTTAAATGCAGTCATTTTACACTGTTAATTTAATATAATTTATATCCATCCCAGACTGCCCTGTCCGCACAATACTGCCGCGCTCCTGGCTTCGTACGCTGTTCAGTGTAAGTATGAGCCATCCTTTGAAAAGAACGGTTGTAGGATCTACATAACAAAGAAGCCACAATCTAAATCAGTGAAACATTATGTGACAGTCAATTACATGTGGCTTGCTTTAATTCTGGTTTGGTCCCACTAACTTTAATGCTACAATTCTAAATCCTTTTTAATGTTATGTTTGGTGTCGAACAAGAGGCGCCTGCAATTCTCTATTTCTCGAGCGAGAGGAATTGACAGCAATTTAGCATAGCAGCAGAATTATAATTAAAGTTGTTTTCCGCCGATGTAGCGTCCCACGTTTCTTTCTGATATATTACGGTATCATGCAAACTCAAATCCAGTACCGAGCTTCCAAGCAAACCACCGAAGTACAGCAGCGCAAGCTCAGCACGGCACATTCCATCTGTGCACAACCTCAACGCTTAACAAGCACTAGCTTGTAAAACAGGAGTAAACGCGGGCAAGAAATCTCTCTGAAGTACACAGCCCAGCACATCTTAGTTAACCTAATAGTGCCCAATCGAGATGGAGCGGTGACATGGCATATCCCGGGCCCTTGGGGGTCCGCTTGCCAGATTGAGCTCAGCAATAATGATTCTTGACAGATTGCTGTAGTGAGCACATTTGCTCCGTTCTCTCTCTGGGGCTTTTAGCATGCCGTTTGGGCACTATATAGGTCAGAGGGGATTCTGTCGAGCCCGGTTGCCTAGGACGGAGCTATCTATTGCAACTCATTTCGTTTGCTTTAGGGTTTACTGACAAGCTGCCATTAGTGGCAGAATTGATGCTAAATGCTACATTTGAGTGTTTTATTTATTTTATTTTTTGGTCCGAGTGTTTACTGAGTGCTCATGTGAGTTGCACGATCTTCTAATAGGCGTTTAATGATCCCAAACTCTTGATTTATTTATTTTTTTTTTTTTAAATTAATGAGGAAGATTGTAGTGATGTTCCAATGGTTGGCTTAAATTAAGCTGAATGTTTGGTCTGACAACATTTGGCATGGGTCGACAACAGATAAACCAACATGAAAAAAAGGAATTTATTTGAATATTTTAAACATGAACAAACAGCTGAAGAAATATACTCTTTGTATTCATGTTTGAGTTAATGTTTGATTTGTTCACTTTAAAACACTCGGTAAACCTGCATGTATAAAACATTACAAAGTTTTTGTATTCATGCACTTTGGATTAATATGACTGTCTACATTTTAATCATTATTTTCATTTTTTTTCAAATATTATATTTCTGTACTATGTGTAATATTTATATACCAATAAATACTATAATATTTCTATTACTTTATAATATACTCAAATATAGAATACTATAGTTTGAAGTAGGTAAGACTTTTAATGTTTTTGAAAGGCGTCATTACTCACCGATGCTGCATTTATTTGTGAAGACAGAAATATTATGTCATCTATCTATTTTATTATGTTTTTGGGAAACATAAATGTAGCTTTTACCTATGATGACATACCTGAATTTAAGCAAACAATACATAAACATTATGAGACACATAAACATTGTGAAATCGTTTTGATATCCTGATTTGGTTATAAAAAGACATTTCTTATTAGAACAGCATTTATTTGTATTTTTATTTATATGTTTAGGCTTTTGTGTTGGATGCATGCAGTTTTGTAGGGCATTTTGCTCAGATTTTTTGGTCACATAATACTCTATGTAAGTCACACACAAAGCAAGGGATTAAGAGATTTAGGCACCAGTGATGGTATCCCTTTATATACAGTATTAGGTGACAAGGTCTGCATGTTGTACTGTCATGGTTCAGGGCTGTTTTTTATAACGCTGGGTTTGTATTGTGTGATTCAGCTGAGCTGGGTGATTACAGCGAAGCTGAGAATTTGCCAGGATACCTGTCTGAGTTCTGTTTCATCCCCAACCAGCCTCAGGGCTTTGAAAAAGAGGTCACCAAACATCACCAGCAACACAGGTAAGAGTCACCGCTCTAAACTTGCCACTGCACTATTCTAATCAAAAATTCTTATTACTGTCAGAGATTTTGCCACAGCCAAGGAGTCTAGTTGGTTTCGCATATGGCTTTATGAATATTCATGATGGGTCGCATGTGTTAGTTAACATACTCGCATGTGCTTTCTCAGAGCTCATGCCTCAGTACGCCCACTCTAGAGCTGTGCTGAGAACAGGAAGCTCATTGTCCTCCTCATCTTAGCCATACTAACAAATCGGAGGCTTCTGAAAAGCATCAATTTACACAAGAGTTGTGTACATTCGGTTACCTCTACTTCGCTGTATTGTGATGTGAAACTAAAGCACATGTTTCCCTTTGACTCCTTATTCTCCCTTATTTTTTGGCCTGGGCACAGTGGACTTACTCCAGCACAGTCTGAATTCAATTACCTGAACACGGCACGAACGTTGGAGCTTTATGGAGTGGAACTGCACTATGCAAGGGTGAGTGAGTCAGAGCCGTTTCACTGTGTATACACACACACAAGCCTCTATGCTACAAATAAAGATAATCAATGAAACGACAAAGCTCCTGTGTGTCTTCAGAAGACTATTATCACCTTTTCTGTTTTCGTTGTTTGGAAAAGAGAAGTATTAACATTTTGCAGAGCTTTTAAGTTATGCAGGCTTGGAACGGATCATGACAAATGATCTTTCATTTGGGGAGTTTTCATTTTTGGGGAGAATAACTCTTTAAACAGCATTACACAGCACAGTTTCGAAAAAGCTAAATGATCCTCATTAATAATTTCTCTTTTCCCCTCCGTTTTTGCTTTCAGGATCAAAGCAACACAGAGATTTTCATAGGCGTGATATCAACTGGCATTGCCATCTACAAGAACAGGGTACGAATCAACTACTTTCCATGGTAAGTGATCTTGCCTTGGTGGTGTCGTTTGTGTTCAACTTAAGTCATGAAGTAATGCTTTGCTGTCTGCTTCAAGGCATTATTAAATAAAGCCCTAAAAAATGATTTTGTTATTATATAATTTTGTATAAAAAGTTAGTTAAATTTTAAATACATAAATTGTTCGTGCAACAAGCTGAACTCCATTCTCACAGTAAAATACACCATGGTGGTTCAGTAGGCATTTTTGTTTGCACTCATTTCAAATCATCCAGAATAGGAAATGATCAAATGTAAGCGTAAAAAGTGGCACCCAAATTCTTGTCATGCAAAGCTTTATTCCCCCTCCATCACCGGGCTGTTTTTCTGGCACTCAAGCCCAGCTGCTTCTGTAGCTGTAGTCCAAGCATCTCCCATTTGAAATACACGCACAGATGCTTGCCAGGAAAACTATGTTTAGCCCAGAAGAGAACAGGGGCTGTTCGCCATAGATGTCAACCAGGGCAAATGGTTGCAGTTATTGATTATTTTATTGTTTACCCCTTCAGTTCATAAACAAGAGTGATTGTTAAAATCAGATCATGTATCTATTATACTACGCTGACTAAAATAGAAAAATAGGTGGATGCCAATGAAGCATGTTCTATAGAGACAATTGAGATTGAGTTTGACCTACCTCAGTCATTGGCTGTTTGTCAGTTGTACAGTGTTGTTCTGGGGATGTGTGACAGAATGCATCATAAATGGTTGAGGCTGCTCCGGCACGTGTTTATTCAGACATTTGAGAGTGTGTGTGTGTGTGTGTGTGTGTGTGTGTGTGTGTTCTGTAGAAATATATTTAGCTTCACTATGAGTCATATTTTAATAGGAGTGAAGCTTAGAGACACACAAAGGGCCGTGAAATGGGTCATGGAATTTTAACAGCTCAGAATAAGTGTTTGTTGCTGCCCTTGAAAATGTGTTTTTGTCTTGCCAACCATTTTCTTTACTTCTATTTTAGGTTGAAGATTGTAAAAATATCTTTTAAATGCAAGCAGTTTTTCATCCAGCTGAGAAAAGAGGCGGTAAGTGGTACTTTTTTTTTTTTTTTTTTTTTAACACTGTTATTCTTAATCATTAAAGCAAAGCAACATAATGCACAGCATGCAGTGTTTGCTAAGACATTGCCAGCTATCTCACAATATGATGCAAACTGCAAAACAATGTGTCGCAATATCATAATTAGGTTGTGATTTGAAAATGTGGGGCATGGTATGGGTGCAGAAACGTACTGTTGGCTGATTACAATTTGTAGAATCATAAAATGACCCCAACAGACGTCACCATTCCCATTTACAAACTGCAGGGAGCAGTAATTCCTATTAATAAACCATCTTGCTCAGGCAATATCAAATTAAAGAGCATATTGGCTCCCATAGCACCACTGATCTTTGTTTATTTGAAATCCCTCTGTAATTACCGCCCTGCTGTCAGTGATGATGTGGAGAGAGATAGAGACTCTTTACAGCTTATTAATTATGGAAACTAGATGATGCATTTTGCATGCGGGGGAGCGGGATGAGACCTGACATTAGAGTCACAGCGAATGCTGAGAACCCGTGTGCCTGAACCAGTTCTCCACAGCGCCACAGACCCTCTGCTGGAGACCTCAAAACACCCCGGCAGTGTGAATAATGCACAGGGGCCTTTCAGAAGCAGTTGTACTAAAAGCAGAACTCAATGATGTCATGATCCATAATTGATGCCCAGATGGCACAGCTTGGCTGAGTGGGTACGATTTCCTTGGACCTAGGTTGCAGCCCCTGCGATTTGCAGAACCAGAAACAGGCTGAGAAGTGCATTTACCCCCCTCTGGAGTCCCCAGTGACCAATGGAGTCTTGTAGATTGGAGTGTCAGTCCTAATAGGTCTCTCCAGAGCAGTGCTTTCTGGCTGGGTACTTTGGTCAGGTTTCAAACAGAGGCCCATGTTCAGTACGACGTAACATTCGGAGCAGGGAATGTAAATGTCACCAACATCTCCCGTGTTTTGGGTTAAGGATGCAGTGCACTTGATTTCATTGCTTTAAGATCTTCTCTCTTCCTTTTTGCCCACAGCACGAGACAAGAGATACATTGCTCGGGTTCAACATGGTAAACTACAGGGCCTGTAAGAACCTCTGGAAGGCCTGTGTTGAACACCACACCTTCTTTCGGCTCGATCGGCCCGTTCCGCCACAGAAGAACTTCTTTGCGCACTATTTCAGTTTGGGCTCCAAGTTCAGATACTGGTATGATGTTCTTCCAGTGTTTTTTAATAGTTTTTTGTTTAATTGTGCAAGCCGTTTGAGAAATTACAGCTTGTTGCTATGAATTGCTTTTTTCTGTTTGTCCAATCAAGCATGGTTTTTCACTTCTGTAAACATATAAAATTATTTTTAAAAATGTGTTTAAGTTGAAATATATACATTTGTTTCAGCATTATTTGATTGTTACATTTAATTGATATTTTAGTTTTATTTTAAGGTAATTTAATTTTTTTAATATGTTCAGTTTATTTACAAATAAAAAAAAATTTCTTCTTTTTTTACAATTTCCAAACACTTAATTTTGAAGACTTTAATTTTGTGCAGCATTTACAAATTGTTATATTTTTATTTATTTATTTGTAGTTTTTGCCATCTGAAGTAGTCACTTGAGGGCTGAGGGAGGCCACAGTCACCAAAAGGCTTGACCTTAGTCGACACCAACAAATACTCTAGTAAATCTTGAAGATAAACTTTTGAAAAATTGATGATGCTCTTTTAGGCAGTTTTAGATATATGGAAACTAGGAAGAGGAGGTGATCAATAATTCATCTTGTGATGCTTTTTAGAATTATTAGTGTTTATTGGTGGTCACTATAGTAATAAAACATTTGAAACACTGTGTAGCTTTTGAGCACTAAGAGCCACACATAGAATCATACAGTTTGAATCTCTTCACAGCGGGAGGACGGAAGCACAATCTGTTCAGTATGGCAAGGAGAAGGGAATCAAGGACAGAGTGTTTGCAAGGTAATGTCAGCTCCTTGTATTTTGGGATTTTGTCTTGGTGACCGGTTATGATAGGATTCTTCAGTTAGTGATCATTAGCATATATTAATTTGTGAACTTTCTTAAAAAATAAACTACCAGCTGGTGAGGAGGAGTAACTTGGATCAGAAGGTGAATTTTTTGCTGGATCTTTACATGAAACATTGAGAGTCATGTTGAGATCAAAGTCCTTTTCAAGTAAGTCAGATGACTCGGTGGTCACCATTTTAGTAACACCCACGGGTAGATATTTCCAGTGATGAAAGTGCAGCTTGTATCTACTTGAAACACCAAAAACTGGTTGTCTAAGCTTATGCAATGATATCAAATCACTGCTGACAACGGCGTAACAAATGGATGAGAAAACTTGCAACAATGTTTATATTTATATGACTTGTTTGAAATGTTAACAAATGAGAAACTGTCATGATGAGCATAGTCAACCTTGTATGTGATCAGTTTTTTTCCCCAGAATAAAGACTGTACGTTTGACTTTCAAAGTGGATATTCTTATTGCAAGAAAAAAATGACAGGACACTTCAGTGTCAATATTTGCTACAATTTCCATACAGTGGAAAGAGATATTTCACTAGGGGTTACTGTGTCAAAATCTACTGAACACCTGTAGTTAAACATTGAAAATATAAATAAAACATTGTAGAATGATGTCTGGGGTACATGAAGGTAAAATAATAAAACACAGATTTTTAGTTTCAAAACAAAACTGAATTCAATATCAGTAATCGGTATTAAAACTTGAAACATTTAAACAATACATCTCTTTTGTTGTTCTGAATCGTATGGCGTCCATGTAATACGAACAGAGTTGCTCAATGGAATAATATCTTACTGTTAGAAGTGACTTTAGCCTGGAGCATAGTGGAAATTTAATAGAATGTGTTTCATCTCTAGATCTCCCAGCAAGCCCCTGGGCAGAAAGTTGATGGGTGTGACAGACTGGGAATCAGTGAGCAGGAACTCACTGTCTGAAGAGAGGCTGGAGACCCGTAGCCTGCCCACCCGCTCGCCCCCCGGGACGCCCAACCAGTGAGTGCATCTCTTTGTAGTGAAACACCCAACCTAACGAGCAAAGACCGGTAGGGTGCTTAGGCAGTGAAAAGGAAAAAATATATTAATAAAAAAATATTTAAGCTGTACTTAAGTGAATTTGACCGTAAGATGTCAAGTCTGTTTCACTCCAAATTGCAAAGAAAAATGTAAATGTTTTATTAGTTTTGTTTAAAAAGAAAAAGATTTTATACAATAAAACAATTATTTAAATGGTGCTAGAGTGAATGCATTTCTCTTGTTTTACAGTAATGAAAATGTTGCATGCAGTTTATTTTTAAATGTTCTAAAAGAGGCTTAATTTCCTAAAACAAAATATATTTTTTATTTCTTCATTTCCCCTTTGATTTAGGGCAGAAGTATGACCTAGTCATATTCTTAGCAGGTTTTGTAAGTTTTACTCGTAAAGGACGTCAGGGAGTAACGCTCTCTGTGTCAAAGACTCAGAGATGGACTTCCTCATTATTAGTAAAGCAATAAATGGAGTTTTCAGAAAGAGACACAGTCTACGTTGTAGGATTGGTTTTAACACTTAGTATTATGTTATGTCATACTAGAATTTGCTATAATATATTGCAGACTAATAATTGTTTTGTTTTTTTTCTAACTAAAGATTAATTGTCCAGATTTAGTTCTGCAAACATAACATAACATATAACATAATGTTACATCTCTTATAACGTCTTCACCTTTTTTTGTATTTACTCTTTACTCCCAACCAGATAATGACTTTACATTCATTTTTTTTTCTTTCATCCTTATTTGATGGGAAATGTGCAATTTATCAAGGTTATCTCAAACCATTTTGATTAGATCCAGTAACCATGAGCAGTAATTGTGACAGGCCTCAACAGGGTACTCTTTATACTAACCTTGAACGTTTTTGTTTTAATAGATAAAAACACTTAGTTTAACTTCAGCCAGAGGATTTGTGTTTATTCATAAAACATATTGTAAAAAAGGATTACAGCATCTAAAAGTGTTCTGTCAACAGTAGGAACTCCTTATTTGTGCAAGAGGGTCCTCGGCTAAGACCTTCTTCCATGGGTCACCTGGTGGACCATGTCATCCATGCCTCCCCCAGCCTTCCTGTTTTCTCCAATCACAAATCAGCTTCCTCTACACAAGCTAATAGCATCAGCCTGGAGTCTACCCCGTAAGTGCTTCCATCCTTGAAAACTGGCTTTAGTAATGCTTCATTACGAATGATGTTGCTTTCTAAGGTTCCTCCTCTGTTCAGACTTGTTTAAGCAACATAGCAACATGTGGGTTATGCCTTTTAAGGAAAACACTGTACGGAGGTCACAGTCATATGTATGAAATACTGCTATTTTTATTTAAAGTAATATCAGTGACATTTTATTTAAAACTTTCTGTTTCTTAAATCACAAAAACTGAAAGAATACCCCAGAAACAAACTCTTTTAGCAGACGTTTGGTATACTCAAATTTTAATTTATTTATTTCTTTATTAATGCACTTTATAATACATTTTAAGTCTCGACTGTCCATGCCACAGTGCCACTCTAACTTATTCAAACATTAAATCATTCAGTTATTATAAAACACTATTTGCAGAAGCCACATAATTTAGTGTAAAAAACAGAAGTCTGTTCCTCAAATGGGAAAAGTGGTTTTACTGCACCAAAACCATCTTTTATTGGCTGTTTGTTTTGTCTCTGCCTTCCAATCACAGCTACCACCCTCTGTCTGCGCCCTTAAATGGCCCCGAATGGAAACTAAACTCACGCTGCGCAGTTGTAAAACGTGTTTACCGCTCTCATAGCGTTGGGCACAGGGCTTTGGATTTTAACGGTGCATGGTAAACATGTCAAGCTCTTTGTGATCCTCTTGAATAGGTCTGCAGTATACTTAAGCCTAATGACATTGCCAGTGGCTGATAGGCTATTTGCATGGCATGTGGCTGTTTTGTTGAGCTAGTTTAATAGATATATAACAGCTCATCCCCTTTTCCTTTGTTTCAGTCTTTAAGCTGTTCTAGAAATGACCTGTTTACAGTTAGGGGGGAGGGTGTCACCACATAACCTGTCTGATAATGGGCTCTGTTGTCATTATCAGACAGATTATTAAAAAAACCTCCTATTGTTATTAGATTACTTTTTAAGACAAGTCAGATGTGTCACCCGCATTGCTTAAATTGCTTATTCTCTCTCTCTCTTTTTTTTTTTTTTTTTTTTTTATAACTCACCCTCATGTCATTCCAAACTTTATGCATTTCAAAAACGCAAAAATGAAGACAAGTAATAAGAGTCTTGATAACTAAAAATTTTCGGTTCCTATCGACTTCTATTGCATTTTTTTTTCGTCTATATAATGAAAGTCATTGGGAACCGAAACTGTTTGGTTAAAAAAAAAAAAAAAAAATAAAAATCTTTAAAAAAATCTTATGTGCTACACAGAACAAAATTCAAACAGGTTTGAAATGACATGAGGGTGAGTAATGTTGGCTGAAATATAATTTTTGGGTGAACTGCCACTTTAAATGATTTTTTTTTTGCAAGATTGAGGTTTATTTGTGTGTATTATAAGAATGTGACTTTATTATAGTATATGTTACAATAGAAAATATTTATATTTCAACTATATTTTTTACATTTTTTTATATAACGCTTGCAAAGTGTCTGTGTTTAAAATGTTTAAAAATGGTTTTGAATTCTGTGGCATTGCTGAACTGCCCATATTCATATACTTGGAACATTGTTTGCTGTGTGACAAATTGCTTATGTTCTCTGTTGTGAGTCAATTTGGTTAAAAGTATCTGTTAAATGCATAAATGCAAATTGCTTTGGGTAGCCCTGCCCACAGTGAAATCTAATTAGTCCAACATCTGCTAACGTGTAATACATCATCAGATATGTGTTAGGACAAGGTGTAAATTAACTTTTTTCACAACAAAGTTTGAATGTGATTAATGTAAGATAGACACTGTAACGAGGAGATGAGACTATATTTGTCATCATTGGCATTATGCTTAAATTATTATTTAGAGGAACTGAATATGAATACCTATTCTTAACACACAGATGCATAGGTTGTTCCTTAATGCTTTCTCTTCTGCTTTATCTGCCCGTACACCTAAAGAATTAAGCAACATGCAGACACGTGTGCGCACAAACACACTCAGCGTATGCTTGTTTGTGCCTTTCGTGAGATATAAATGAAGAAATAAAACACTTGCTGTCCAAACGCAAAGGGAATTGCAGAATTCTGGTTTTGCAATGATAATTTGACTGATTTATTACAAGGATCTATTCTGGTTGTATGTTTCTGCTATCACTTGCTCCTTGTGACCTCTGACCTGCTCTGTATGGATGTGGCGTGTTTGGTTTTGGGTCAAAGCGGTCACTTTCTGACACCATGCTGGGGTGAGAACACTACTAAGTGACTAGAAGCCAAACAGGGTCGTTGGGAGCCAACCCACACTCTTACGCTCCTATATACAAACACACACTCAGATACTCGTGAACCTACATGGCGTGCTGTTTATTGGAAGTGTGCACCCAAGTGTGAAAGCTAAAACACAATGTGTTGCATAATTCAGCAGTTCACTGAATTGTCACAGTATAATGTGGTCAGTTAACTGAATGAAGTGTATTGAGCTGAACTGTGCTGAACCTGATTGACGTCTCTGATAGCCGGTCGCTACTTCTAAACTTTTGATAACAATTTGTTTTGGACAAAATGAATTGTGTATTTATTAAAGGGAATTTCACCCTGAAATAAAATTGTTTATAACATTTACTTGCGCTCGAGTCAATCAAAACATGTTTGACTTCTTTTTTGAAGTATGTCTTTGCCTTTTATTTTTATACCTATTTAAATTAGTTTAAATTATTTCATTGAATAGGTCTCCAGAAGGAGTTGAAGGTCTGCCCCCTGCCCTCCCACCCAAACAGTCCCGGAAGAACCTCAGCCAGCTTATACTGTCCCACTCTCAACAGGACTTGGACAACCACATCAGTGAAATGTACAATGTCCCTATAGCAACCGAAAAGGCTACGGTAAGAATACATCAACTGACTCACTCGACCCAGACTGTCTGTGTGCTACTTTGTTGTTCCTCTTTCCAAAGTTGGCATTAATAGTCCTGAGTCCCTCCCTTCTATGGTGTACCACTGATGTGGTTGCACTTTCAAAAAGTAATAAAGCTCTTGGTGGTTTGGTGCATGCAGTTCATTGCACATAAATCTTTTTCACTGCCTTTGTGCGAGTTAATATTTTGAAGGGTTTTTGTATATTTTATCTCTTTTATCTTTTGTGTTCATGTTGCACCCTTAAGTTTTATGAATTTCTTTCCTCTAAAAAGGTGTTTGACTTCCATAGTATGGAAAAAAAAAATCACTATGAAAGTCAATGGAAACCAGAAAGTGGTTACTCCAATTTTTAAAAATACCTTCCTTTGTTTTAAGCAGAGTGTGACTGTGAGTGTGATGGAATTTCAGAATGTTTGTGGTGAACTTTCCCTTTAAGCAGCTTTACCTGATCTCCGAAGGTTTGCAAGTCAGTATGCAAATAATACCGCTTGGGAAGATATTAAACAATGATTTGAAACATGTTTGAACAGACAGTCTGAAATGCATGAAGGTGCCAAGTCATACACCGTTTTCAAACCAACCAAAACCTATGTTTAACGGAAATCAATGCAAATGAGCTAAAACCAGTGCAGTGCACTTGAACTGAAACTGAAATGCAAATGTTGACATTATTGCCATTTTTCTCACGTTTAGCCCAATGGAATCATTCCTCACGACAATCTTGTCCTGATCAAGATGAAACCAGATGAGAACGGAAGATTTGGGTTTAACGTGAAGGTAAAATGCTCTTCATCCATCATTTCCTGTGACCGATTATTGTTTGACGATTCCATTGCCTCGTGAAATCATCTTTCTGTTTCTCCTTTTAAGGGTGGCTCTGATCAGAAGATGCCCATCATCGTGTCTCGAGTAGCGCCTGGAACATCGGTATGTTTAACATGCTGTTTATTGCCACAAATTCTGTAGTATTACCATTTATAGCGCAGCTGGGATTACAGCTGAAGACAATAAAGACAGATCCATTGAAGACTGACCCCTATAGGATTAGCAGTGAACTGTCCTGTATGTGACTGTTTATGCCTACGTGCAAGGATTCATGCCGGTCTGTTCATAATTGGACATGGAATTTTCCTGGTTGATATTTATTTTACAATAATTGAAAACCTCGTCTAACGGCCAGTACTTTCAATTTGCTCATTTTCTGTTGTTTTCTCCTCTCCAGGCTGATTTGTGTGTGCCTCGACTGAATGAGGGCGATCAGGTTGTGCTGATCAATGGTCGAGATATTGCAGAGCACACGCATGATCAGGTGGTCATGTTCATCAAGGCCAGCTGTGAGAGCCACTCGGGGGAGCTCATCCTGTTGGTGCGGCCCAATGGTGAGCACTGGTCCGATACTTCCACTGGTCTTCTGCTGCATTTATTATTAGTATCAGTGTTGAGTCTTTACTGTGAAATCAGTTCATCTTTGTTGAATAAAATTATTCATTACATTAAAAAAAAAAGTCTTAACCCCAAACTTTAGTGAAATAAATACTAGGGATATCTTGGTTACATCTTTTTAGAATGCACTGTTTACATAATTATTTTATTATCACTTTAAAGGGCCGTTTTAATTATGATTTCCAAACTTAAGTATAAAGACAACATTCGACAATTGATTTATTCAATTTTTATGTTTTTTTTTTGTTAGGGAAAATCATTTCCAACTTTGTAAATTTATCACATTAGCACATTGATATTACATTAAATGTCTCTATTTGTGTAGCTATCTACGATGTGGTTGAGGAGAAATTGGAGACAGAACCGGATTTTCAATATATCCCGGAGAAATCTCCTACAGACCCATCGCAGCTGGACCAGGACGCCTGGAGGGACTCAATGCTGCAGTTAAAGGAGGGTCTTAACAGTGCTACCGTACTGGCCCAGTTTGATGTGAGTTAACAGACTAATTCGGAAAAAAAATAAATAAATAATTTTGTTCTCCTAGGCAAAGGAGCAGTTCAAGCTCATGTGCAATTGTTTGTCTAAATTACTATTTTACAGCATGCTTTGAAATCGAGAGCAGGGTTATTCAGGATGTGGTCATATCAAAAGAACTTCCTATTACTTCCTGTCTTTCATCAGGCAGCCCTAATATCTTCCTGTTAGTGTGTGTAGGGCTTGTGTATGTGAAAGCGTTAATCAAGATGTGCAATATATGACTCGAGGAGACGTGTTCCAATATAACACTTGTCGCTAAACCCTTGCAGGATTTAAGATACTAGTTTTACAGTGCAGAAGCATGCATTATTTATGTGCTAAAAATGCATCCCTGCCATGAAGCATCCAGTTTGGGCCAGATTTACTGTTAAATAAGATATGATATATGTTGTATTTCCATAAAGTGCATGGATTTAGGATGTCATTAAAATGATCCATTATTGAAACGCTCAAATTTGAGATGTACAGTGCCATCTCATGCATGGGAAAACATTTAAAAAAATGCAGGTGCTTAAGTTGAAAGAAAAACTTGCCTCTAGAACTCAATTTTACTTTACAATCAGGTTTTTAAGCACAAAATGATTGTTCTCCTAGAAATGCCTCTTATACAACTCATATATCAGGCACAATCCTACCAGATTTCTGTAGTTACTTAAGCAGTGCGTGTTTTGTGAGGGGAATTTAGTGTATGAAATTTTTATACTGACTAACTTCATTTTATTTTAAAGCAACTGTATCGAAAAAGGCCTGGAATGACAATGTCATGTGCCAAATTACCTCAGAATCTTTCCAAAAACCGCTACAGAGACATCTCACCTTGTGAGTATCGCTGCATGCTGTTCCTTTTTTTACTAATAACCAGTGGAGTTGGGAAAAAACACATCGCTTTTGTTTTTTTGTCAGATGATGCAACTCGAGTGATCTTGAAAGGTACAGATGACTACATCAATGCAAATTACATCAATGTAAGTGAAATTATTTTATCTTCACCAAACTCAAACACCCAAGGAATGATGGACGGTAATTAATAACCTCTCATAACGGTGCTTTGTCATATTCACAGATGGAAATCCCTGCCTCCAGTCTCATAAACCGCTATATCGCCTGCCAGGGGCCGCTGCCCAATACGTGCCCAGATTTCTGGCAGATGACGTGGGAGCAGGGCTCCTCTTTGGTAGTCATGCTTACTACTCAGGTTGAGCGAGGACGTGTATGTATATTTCTTTTTTTATCTTTTACACTGTAACTATGATAGTTTAATTTTAATAAAGGAACTATTATCAATCTTTTTTTTTAATCCTTACATCATTTTATTTCTTTTTACCACAGGTGAAGTGCCATCAGTATTGGCCGAACCCCTCAGGTAGCGCCACATATGGCGGCTTTCAGGTTTCCTGCCAGACTGAGGAAGGAAACACTGCTTTCTTGGTTAGGGATATGACTCTTACTCACATTGAGGTGAGTTGTATTAGATTTGCATTCTAACTGTCTGAGTATATTCTTAACTTGAACCATGTACAGCCAAGTTACAGTTCCTACCTAGATTGATGACTTAAAGTTGCTTAAAGGGATAATTCACCTAAAAATAAAGAATTATTATTTACTTATTTACCACATCATTTCCATTTTTGTGTGAACTATCACTTTAAGCCAATGCTTAATAAATATATATATATATATATATATATATATATATATATATATATATATATATATATATATATATATATATATATATATATAAGATAAACAACAACACACACATACATACATACATACATTTGTGTTAGCTTTGTTGTGTGTGCTGTTAGAGTGGAGAAAGCAGGGAATTGACCCAGATCCAGTACCTGGCATGGCCCGATCACGGTGTACCAGATGACTCAACGGACTTCCTGGATTTTGTGGCTCTGGTTCGGAGTAAACGAGCTGGGAAAGACGAGCCCGTTGTTGTCCACTGCAGGTAATTCATATATCTATGTCTCAAAGTAGTTTCTAAATGTAGTTATCTAAAGTGAATTAAAGTGTAATCAAGTCTTGGCTTACCGTTTCCCCTTTTTATCCCTCCCCCTTCTCCCTCTTTCATGTCCCAGTGCTGGGATTGGCCGGACGGGAGTTCTCATCACCATGGAGACGGCAATGTGTCTGATGGAGTGCGGCCAGCCGGTGTATCCATTAGAAATTGTGAGAACCATGCGGGATCAGAGGGCCATGATGATTCAGACGCCTGTAAGTCCCACCCACCTTCTTTCTTCCTGTCATTGTCTCCGTCAGCCATCCATTGGGGGCTTATCGTCGGCTTTCCACCTTCAGTTGCTGAGAAGAAGTGGAATCCTACACAGCTAATGATGGCTTGTTAAATAAACCACAAAATCTACAATGCTTACATTTAAAATGCAGCAGCAGGGTATAATGTTTCCACATCTATAAAAGAAGATCTTGAGACAGCTGTGATTCCAACATGATTTGTTATACTTTAACGAAGCCTGTCCGCCCAGAGGCTGCTGACCATGGGTCCACACTAATTTGACTGCAGGAAAGAGAATGGGTTGAGGGTTGATGCTCAGTGAAAACACTTGTGCCCACTCTGTGCCTTTTCATTAATGGTGATACAAGGGCATCACTTTTTTTCTACTGGTCGTACAATGCCAATATATTTGTATTCAGCAAGGATGCATTTAAGTTATCAAATGTGACCAGTAAAGACATTTACAGTTTTTTTTTTGTTTTTTGTTTTTTAATCATAGTCTCCACAAACAATAAGGTTTTTTGAGCAAAAGCTCAGCGTATTAGAATGATTTCTGAAGAATCATGTGACACTGAATACTGAAGTGACGATTGCTGAAAATGTAGCTTAACCATCACAGGAATAAATGACATTTTAAAATGGATTCAAATAGAAAGTTGGTTTTAATTGTAATGTGAAACAGTATTGTTCCTTTTGACGTTTAGATCAAATTAATGCATGCTTTGTGAGATTCGTTTCAATAATGTAACGTTTCAAACTCTTTCCAACCCCAAAGTTTGAATTCGATCAATTATTTGAACACAGTTCGCTCTTCTGGCTTCACTTAGTGAATGATTTTAAAGGACTGACCTGAGATCTATTTTCCTGACTTTCATTTCTTCTTTTGATTTGTTCATTCTCCCGTCTCCCATCTCACTCAGTGACACAGACACAGCCCGTGAATTATGCTCTCATCCCAGTTTCACATGCCGCCGTCACACTTGGCTGCTGTGGCGTGATAGACTGACTCGTCTTGCATTCACCATGACTTCCCCTCTGTTCTCTGTCTTCTCAGAGCCAGTTCAAGTTTGTGTGCGAGGCCATGCTGAAGGTTTACGAGGAGGGCCTGGTCAAACCGCTCAAGTCCTCGCTGTACGAATCCAACTAATGCAATGCCAGCTTTTCCCTGAAAATGATGCTGAAATTCACTGACAGGATCTTCTTCCGCATGATGATGTTACAGAGTGATGGAGAAGTATCTAGAGCCAGGAACACAGGACATAAATCAAGCACTGCTGCACTTTACGCTGGCAAAGAGACTATATGCCAGGCTTCAATGAGGAGAGAAAGAAGTGAGAAAGAAATCTAACAAAGGTGAATAAGGTACTTGTTGGGACTTTAAGTGTTCAGGGTTTTAACAGATATATATGTTAATAATGAATAGAGTGGAGATTGCTGGTGCCATATGTGTGTAAGGGCAGGCCCGTGAATGAATGAGTGTTTTTATATGTGGTCACCTATTATTTGGAAACGAACAATACCCACAAAACAATTCACATTTAGGCCTGTGTTGCAGATGAACATTTGTATTTTTATTAGAAATATTTATTGTTTTAGTTTCAATATTGAGCCCTGCTCATTCAACATAAGGAACTACTTACAAAACTAAACAAAACACACTTTTTTTTTTTTTTTTTTCTCCCAACAGGGATCTTTTTTTTTTGGTTGTTCTCACTTTCTGGCGGAGGATGAAAATTTTTATTTATTTTGCTGTCAAACTAAAAAGTAAAGTCCACAAGGACTTTAAAGCACTTTGCATTACAGCTGTGATGCAAAATATCAGTTCGCACGCAGAAGCTAAAGGAATACTAAAACGAAAATGATGTGATTTATTTACTCACCCTTGTGTCTTTCCAAACCCATATGAGATGTTTTAAAAAAATATTCATGCTGCTAATTTCCATACAGTGAAAGATAAACAAGACAAAATGACAGAAAACACAATGATATTAACTACATTCTGAGACTTCTGAAGGCAAACAGCAGTTTTGTGTGAGGATAAGACTGAAGTATAACTTTAATTACTGAAATATTTCTTCCAGATGGTAGTTCCTCAAGCTTACAGAATTAGTTGTGAAATAAAAGTACCTTTGAGACTATAGAATAATAAACTCTGGGCTGCCATCCCACAGAAATTAATATACAGAAGATTCCTTTAAAATGAAATTGATTCGTTTTTTGTATACACTCCTCTGGTGTTTTATTATAAGAGAACTGTCATTTAGAAATTTAATCTGCCCGCAGGCAAACATTCCCTGAAAGATATTAGGATTTAAAATCAGAACTCAGTTGAAAGGTCTAGTATTACCTGTAGATGATATAACAAGCTGCATCAATGTTGCAAATAATAACTGTGTGTGTGTGTGTGTGTGTGTGTGTGTGTGTGTGTGTGTGTGTGTGTGTGTGTGTGTGTGTGTGTGTGTGTGTGTGTGTGTGTGTGTGTGTGTGTGTGTGTTAAATCTGAATGTTACACACCACAATGTGTCAAATGCAGTACCATGTTGGGGGATCGAATCAGAATTAATTTTTAACCTGTTTATCTCTTGTAGCAGGATATCCCACAAGTGTGTCCTGTGTGTGTGTGTGTGTGTGTTGTTGTGTTATTACTGTATGTTTCTGATGTCTGTATGTGTAAGTGTGTTTTGTATTACTGTTGGTGTGAATGTGAGATCCCAAATCACATGTTTAGGCTTGACACATTTAGAGCTGGCGTCTGGTTCAGGAGGTGCGATTTTTAGTTTTGAGCCCTAGTTTTATAAACAGTATTTGTTTAGAAGCCATTTAATTAACATTTGCTAATCTCTCAAATTTAATTTTTGACCTATCGCCCAAATTCACAGGTCACTTCTAGTTGAATGCAGAGTTGAATCCATGCCTGTACTGTTTGTAAGGTACTATCTGCATTTACAGTCAATCATATGATGTTTCTTTATTGGTCATAATTGCTGGAGAACCTTGGTTTTAGGACCAAATAATTCCATTCTATGCTGAACAGGTTTAAGGTATTACCAAAAAAAAAACAACAAAAAAAAATAAACATTTAAAATGGGAATACGGCATGGAATTTGGGAAAAACGACACACCTCCTGCCTTGTGGGGACAGCACTTTTGCAACAAAGATGTACAATTGTAGACTGGAGTTAACATTTTATTTGCTGCAAATAACAGGAAGGTCAAGTTGTGCCACTTGTCCATTTTTATGAAAATATTATAAAGTGTACATACAATGTTGTATATTAAAAAGAAAATCTTTAAAATAAAAATAAGGTGTGTGATCTGGGTCTTTTTGTATATATAATGTATATAATGATTATATATATATATATATATTTATTATATATATTATTGCATTATACATTTGATATATCTGAAGGTTATATATATATATATATATATATATATATATTTTTTTTTTTTTTATCATTTATTGCATTGTACATTTGACTTGCTCTGAAGGTTTTGGAAGGTGCAGTGGTTTGAGCACTGAGTAAACCATTGGGTGGTGCTGTTGGGAAAAATAAAACTACAGATCACCTGTAAGCACCTGGCTGTTTGAGCGCTGTGGTGCTCCGAGCTAGAAAATGAGGATCTTTTGCTGGCCCAGATGAGCCAGTGGTTCAGAATTACCAAAGCCTTTATATTTTTAGCAACTATAATATTTCTATATGCTATATGTAAATAATTTGGATGCTTTCTGGATTTAAATGACAAAATGCATGTTTTCTTAACAAAAAATCAAGTTAGAAGTTTTTTTTTATTTATTTGATTAAAAACCCAATACATTTTTAGTCCATTTTATGAAATCTTATTAATACAACCAATGCTGCAAAGACAATTACAAATCATTATTGCAGTTCTTGCAAACATGCATGTACCGTAATGTGCAAGCTTGAAAAGTGCTGTAACAATCCAGCCTGTAGAAGAAAATGTGACAAATCAGATCTTAAATTCTGATTCATTTGTCCTTATCACTTCCTGACTAAATATATCTCATCAGTAATTTTTCAGTATCATGGTGTTACTGTCTTATTACTGTACTACGATACCATTACACCACCAGTTTGGAAGATATGGGGGATGTGCAGTACACAAAGCTCCAAAATACTGTCACATATGTAATTTTTATGTATGAAATTGGATTTGCAAGGATTTTTTTTATCTAAAGTTTATTTTTCGATAACCGATTCACAACTTTCTACCATGTCACAAAATAGCTGAGTGTAGTTCATTAAAAAGATAATACACGTGGCTAAATGTTAAAAGTATCGAGGAGATTTTCACTCCGCACCGGCCCTTTAAATGTAAATCCACTTTTAGGGATTTACGTGACGTCATTTCCTGAGGGAAAACAGCCGCCCCACGATCTTTCGGACCGGGAGGATATCAGTTACACTTACCTCCAAAAACATAAGGTGCATGGGCCACAGCGCGGCGTGGAAGATGGACGTTTCCAAACACAAAGTTGTTTATTGATAGCGGCCGAGACTAAAGGACTTTCCCCCACCGGCGGAATATCAGTCAGTCTGCAGTAAGTACCGCTTTTGTCTCTGGTCCGAGGATCAACAAGTGGATTCGCGCCGCTAGCGCGCTCAACCCCGAGCCGCGCGCGATAGACATCGGGACCACATTAGATCAGTCGCTACAGCCGCGTTGTAGCATCTAGCTAATCGCGTTACTGGATGAATGCGGCATCCGCAGGCCGTTCAAAGTGAATTGTACGCATGTTTTTTTTCTTAAGCAAACAGGTGTCAGAGGAGTTCGGTTAGTCAGCGCGTGATCGTGAGCCGCTCGCTACCGTTTAGCTCTAAACCTCAAACAGAGCCCGCCTGACAGCAGCGTTAAACGTCTGGCGCTTTGTCAGGCGGTGTTATGAATATTTACTATACTGGAGCTATAGTTGGTGGGGGTGAAGGTGATTTTAGCTAACTGCAGTCGTAACTAGATTCCCTAAATATCATACCTCGTTATTTTACATAAGAAGTTATGGTTGTATTGACGTAGCCGTTGTTTTCCTTATTGTGGTCTTGTTACAGATGCTTCGGTTAAGTAACGGTTATTTATTCATTCAAAATTTGAGGTAAACTTTTAGGAGATAAGGTGCCTTCTGTTGTGTAACGTGCTTATTGTAGATTCTGCACTTGAATTGTGGTAATTAAATTTTTTTAATAAAGTCATTTGTAACTGAGATTTGTTTCTTTTATTCCAGGCTGGACTAAAGAATCGTCCCGAACATGCTGAGCTTCCTTCGCCGGACTCTGGGCCGGCGGTCCATCCGCAAACATGCAGAGAAAACCCGACTCCGGGAAGCCCAGCGAGCCACGACGCACATCCCCGCGGCTGGAGATGCCAAGTCCATCATCACCTGCCGAGTGTCTTTGTTAGATGGCACAGATGTCAGTGTTGACTTACCGGTGAGTTGACTAACACTAACAAGTGTGCATGTGTTGGGTTGACCGTCGTTTTCATACACCAATCTGTTCGGTCAGTTCTTGCCCGTCACGCTGGTTGTAATACATTGTTTCTTGGCTGTATTGTGCAACTCAAGAACAACACTTAAAAGTTTAAAAGGTGACCTTTATTAAAGCTCAAGGTTGAATCCTAGACATTAATTCTGACAGAAACTCACCTACTGAGTCACGTTGATACTCCAGTATGACAGAGAATGCTCTCCATTGTTCACTGCTATTTGAGTCTTGTTTTCTTATTACATAATCCTGGGAAAAAAGTACAGTGAAACTAGACAATCTCTAGTGGTGATTAGAGATGATGCTTGGCACTTTTAACACACGTGAGTCTAACTTTCGACCCTGCCTCGAACTGATGAGATGCAGAACTTTCATAGACGTTCTTTTGCTTGCAACCAATGAGTCAAGCCCTCACATAAAATATTTGTGACAAAGCCTGATGCTGTTTTTACTTTGATTTTAATGTAAACACTCTGTGCATGTGAAATGAGAAATGGTGCTCTCAGGCTGCCCTATTTTCCTGCCAGTGCATGCATCCTAACTATAAACCAGTGCATCATATTTGATACATGAATTTGAAAACCTGCTACACAAAGTCTGCTACGTATCTTCTGATCCTGCTTCATAATTCATTCTATTTTAGCAGACAAAGGGCCTTTTTATTAAGTAAACATAAGAACAAAATTTTTATGTTTTATAGGTGCAAATATGTTTTTTTTTCTTCACAAAATTTTATATTTTTCTCAATTCGGGCTTCGGAATATTATTCATCTTCCTCTTCTATGAATGTTAACTTCATGTTCTCATTATATTGGGTGCCCACCTGGTTGTTGCTCAGTTACAGGAAGCAAGCTATAATAACGTACTGTTAGGCTGAGTACTAATTCATATTAAATTTAAAAACTTTTTTTCTGTTACTTTAATGATACCATGCTTTAAATCACCCATAAGCTTCGTCAAGGGCGAAGTGTCAGTGTGACTTTAAATTTTAATAATGAATATACATTTCCGTAAGCAGTGGCAAGGTTATTTTTATATATTATTTATAATAGGCTACTTTATTAAACTAGACAAAGGATACATGTGTTTGTACTTAATGCAGTTCATCTTTTTGTATGTTTTGCGTTATTACTTGAGGTTTGACTCTGACTTGTAAAACTGTATGATGATTCAGGCTGTGCCCTCAAGCCCAGGTCTCCGAGATCTGACCCAGATGCTTGTCATTCTGTTTACTGATTAGCCGTAATACCATCATCCCTCTTGTAGCATGCGGCCATTGGACTGTGTGGGCAGTGAATGACTTGATCCCCTGAGCTTCTTTATGTCTCTGTTTACACTGTTGCTGAGCCTCTGTTAGGTATTTCCTTGACCTCCACCTGAATGTGTTAGGTTTGATGTATGACTTGAGTGTATTGTAGAACTCATGCATGTTTTGCGTTTCTCCTTGTAGTTGCTAACTGCAGTTCAGTATGTGGACTGAGACCCTGTATACACCTGGTATTAGCATGGGTTTTGTCTATCCAATCACAAGTGGACAACCATTCAAATATCTGACAGTGCAAAGAAAATCTAAATATTGAGAAAACTGCCTTTAAAGCTATCCAAATAAAGTCCTCAGCGTTTTTAGATATTTATGGTAGGAAATGTGCAAAATATCTTCATAGAACATGGTCTTGGGGGTATTTTGACCCATACAATGTATTTAGAGCTATTGCAACAAATATTAGTGACTGGTTTTGTGTTCCAGATTCACATATTTGCTTTGGGGTATCAATTTTAGGCATTTATTAATTATTAATGCAGTGTGGAAAGTCTAATAGATATGAGTGGTTTACTGAGGTTATGTTGCTCTGGTTTGATAAAGATCAGTGTGGTCTCTGGGCTGTTCACTGTAGATTACAAATGGCCTGTTTGAGGCTTGGCAAGGAAATAACCAATGCAAGCGGGATTCACATGCCGTAGTAGTTTACTCTAAGATCTTAATCTGCCTTTATTTCTCCTTTGTTCTTATTGTAGATAGCTGGCACTGTTTTGTTGTTGTTTTAAAGGTTCTCTCTGATGTGCTGTACACAAGGGAATGATGAGCATAAACTGAACTAGCGATGACTGACTGATAAATTAGAGGATGAGTTCCCAACTGCATAACCAAGAGTAAACAACTCCACCAAAGACATCAAACGAGCAGAAGCCAGTCTACATCACAACTGGAAAACCTAAACCTAAAGGAGGTTTTTGGCAGGATATTAATTCTAAATTATGCACCTTTAAAAAAGCATTGCCGAAACTGAATGAACTTCATTAAATTTATGTTGTTGTGGTTTTTTCTGGTCTCCCGTTTATACAATTTATGCACCAAAGTACAGAAAACAAACCATGACACATCTCTAGAGGCGACAAACTGGTTGTTTAAGTACTATGCGGTTAGAAAAGAGACATAAATATCTTTACAGTTTGCAAGCTGCACAAACATGCAATGACCATCTGGTGCATCTCCAAGGAAAAGCTTTTCAAACCGTCACCCCGGATACCCATAAATACTGAATTGCTGTTTTACTGGCCAGTGTGGAGGTGGAGGATTCAAGTTCAATTAATTTCCTGGCTTGACACTCTTGAGGAGTGAAGCCAAGCCTAAGCAGGAAAGCACAATATCACAAATGAGAAGCACGCATTAGGGCTGGGTCAACCTGTCGGTCCGCTAGTTTATTGACTTTTATGAAGCTGTACTATTTTATAAGTGCTTTAATATAAGAATATATGGCCATGTTGACGCAGCAACAGAATGTGGTTGTCAGTTCTGTTTAATACAGTTATGTTTACACACAATATGGTAGGTTGAGGGAGTGACAACTGCATTCTATAACAGGATTCACAGACATACATTCCCAGGGCTCCCAGCCACATTCTCAAACCCATGCTGCGTGAAAGGAACCAAACTAGTTGTCTATTATGTCATACAGTGCAAGAGAGACGCTCTACTGCATAAACGAGCTCCTGCCGTGTGTTGTGGTTTCTGTAACTTCCACTGATGCGTCACTATATGAGCCGTGTTATCTGAAGGCTTTCACCCAGCCAAAAATATAAAAGCTGCTGTAGGTGAAGGAAAGATTTGATGGATGCACTCATAGTTCAACGAAACACTTGCTACTTTTATGGTTTTATGGAATTCGCCATCTTGGTGTCACCATGGTTACTGGTAAGGAATACAAGTTTGACTCCCACTGCACGTTTATACAGACAGTATTTGAGAAGCTACTGTAAGTTGCTGTGTGAACTGGTGACATTTTTTGAAATGTGGTTGTCGGTCCCAAAATCTGATGGTGTGTATGCAGTCTATATGTGCAAACTGCTGACGGTGTACTGTAAGAAAAACATTGCTCTGATATTTGAAGTGTCAGTACTTCAGAGGATGAATTTAAAAACTTATCCGCACGATAAACATACTGACGGAACTAAAAAATATATTGATGAGAGAGGGTGGTGGATGTGGGTTCAGAGCAAGCAATTAAACATAGTGCTACTTTCTGTCCTGCTTGCTGGAAGCACACTGAGGAATGTAACTGCGCCTCCAAAGGCTGTATTTTGGCCTAGCAGCCTGGAAAACCTCAGCTGAACAATGTGAGTCCTGAGCCTGGGGTTCACTCAAGCTCACAATGGACTCTTTGTCTGCATTCTTGCAGCTCACTGGGATGCTTTGTACACTATGCCAACTCACTGGGGCCTGCGTGAGCATCCGGTGCTGTTCGCCTGGGCTACAGCTAAACCGGCCGTCCCAACTCTGAGTGCGGCAGTTGGGTGAGACACTTTGTTTCATACATGGAGATGCTAGCGTCGGTGTACCTGTCCATAAAATACTTTGTTTACTAAACCATTGCGTTTAGTTGGAGTGGTTTGTTTGCATTGGATCTTGTGAAAACAAGAAATTGAAACTTCAGACAGTTCACGAAATGACCCCTTTGTTAATGCCTTTAGTAGTAAGGCCTTGAGAAATGTTTTTATTTACGTCTTCAGTGGCTTGATGGGATGCAGAACTATACATTTGAAATCAGACACGGTTAATTTCAAAAGGTTGAGCTGTTGAGGCTTTTTCAGACGAAGTCAGAAGAGTTCCTCCTGCGGTTTGGAGGATTTTTTTTACATTGAAATGTTCATTAAACATTCTATAGGCATAATGGTTTTTATACTGCATAAACATGTATGTACTATTGTCCTACATCAACCCTGCACCTAAATCCTACCCCTTATAAGCATTTTGAAAAGTGGGATCATGAGGTAATGTCCTCAATCACCTTCTCCTTGTAGTACCCATGTCATTACGCACACACACACACACACACACACACACACACACACACTTTAAACTATTTTGAAAGATCTGAAGGTTTTGCTTCAGATGTTTGGAACAGAGAAATGGTTTTAGTCAAAGCTAGATTGGCCTGCTTGGCCAAGTCCTTATCCACTGACCTGCTGTGTCAGTGCTATTGCAAGCCAGTACATTTAGTTCCAATACACATACTTGGGTATAAACAAGAATAACGTTTGCGTAATATTGCATACTTAATATCAGTTTAAAGACTATGCGTGTGAGGCGGTGGAGTATTAGGATTGAAATCATGTTCTCTGTCTCCAGAAAAAAGCCAAAGGTGCAGAGCTGTTTGAACAGATCATGTATCACCTGGACGTTGTTGAGAAGGATTACTTCGGCCTGCGCTTCATGGATTCAGCCCAAGTCCCGGTAAGAGCAAAAGAATTTCTAGATGGTGGATGCAAGATGTGCTTTGATATGTAAGCTGATTTGATCTGATTGATATGTTTAAATAGTCAACACTTTCTCATCTCCAGTGTAAATGGTTGCATCACGATTAAACCAGGACATACATTGCAGAAAGCTTTGTTGAAATTTTTTTTCCAAAGCTACATGCAAATGAGTACTACAGCATTTCACAGAGCAAACTTGCAGGGGAGGTAGACAGAGGTGTGGGGGAAGGTTACTAAAATGTATGTGGGCAGCGACTGGAGGCAAAGAGAGTTGTAACATGCACTCTCAACAAGTTGTTGTATGCCAGTCATCGTTGATGGGTGGTCTTTATGATGTGGTTTGAGTCAAACGCAACTCCCAGAATTCCTGACTGTTTAGATGGAGGTTTTTTTTGTTTCCTTTGCCCATCTAAATTATAGTAGTTTTGGTGCATTCCCAGCTTGCATTGTAGACTGATTTTACTGCACAGAAAGTAAAAATCAGTAGCTTTTTCTCAATCTTTTTTTTTTTTTTTTTTTTTTTCTCCATTGTCTTTTGTAGTTAATTTGCTTTAAATTTTCTGATGATTTTCCAGTAGCAATCATCATTTATTAATGATAATTTATATCATTATATCAGTGATAATAATTTATCACTTATTAAAAAGAACTTATGTACGCACATTCTGATAAACCTTTTAAGAATAATAAAATATTGAGTCTGCAAAGAGCAGCATACAGAGCTCAGGCTAGTGCAGAGTCTTACGTGAAAGAGGGAGGGAAGAGCGTGTGAGGAATGTGTGGGAGAGATCGAGACACTCTATTCTTCCATCAGCATGAGTGCCTCCACCCTCCCTCCCTCCACATTGTTCATGCATCACCCCATTAGAGTGGCCCAGCTCAATAGACGCTACAGAAATTTCTAGTGTTTTCAAATTATGCCCACTAGTCAAAGTGACTGATGAATTAACTTTTTTTTTTTTTTTTTTTTTTTTTTCTTTTTATAAACCATACTACTATTATTATTATTTATTTTTTGTAACAAGAATGTTGTTCCTTCAACATGTGACAATATTTATTTTCTTATATTTGCAGCACTGGCTTGATGTCACCAAAAGCATCAAAAAGCAAGTCAAAAGTAAGTAAAGTGCTGTTCTTACCACTGAACTCACTTGTTGTTGTTGTTGTTTTGGACAGGTTTGATTAGATGAGCAACTTTTAAGGACTGATGCAATGCACTCAAGCATTCCTCCATACAAAATGAATCATGGTTATTTGCTCAGGAGCTCTGTTCCAAATCTTGTGGGCTGCTATACCTTATGTAATTAAGGTAGGCAGCTTACAAGTTTTGGGAACAGAGCAACATTTTTCCTTAGTAAAGCATTAACCTTATACCAACAGATATTTCTAAAAGGACTATGTCTGTAAAGGGCAGGTGATGATGAACCATGCATGGAAACTCATTCGCATGGCATGGGGGGTGGAGGGGTAGGGTGTGTGTGTGTGTTGAATTGTGAAATTGTGATGTTTTATCTTGTCGTGAATATAGCCATTGTTGCTGGCAATGGCGTTAAATCATAAATAATAATAATAATATTCTTCTAATAATAATAATATTACTGTTCTGTTCTGCAATCTTTATTGATAATGATTTATTTTTTTTTCTCCACAAACTGTACACCTTACTAGAAACATTAATTTCTAGGC
Source organism: Puntigrus tetrazona (assembly GCF_018831695.1). NCBI lineage: Eukaryota > Metazoa > Chordata > Actinopteri > Cypriniformes > Cyprinidae > Puntigrus > Puntigrus tetrazona. Next base: position 10,736,732 of record NC_056707.1, read on the forward strand.
ATTTTGTTGAACATATGTTATGTTCTCTGCCTTTTGCCTTGTTTTAGTTGGACCACCGTATTGCCTCCATATGAGAGTAAAGTTCTACTCCTCTGAGCCCAACAACTTACACGAGGAGTTAACAAGGTACATCCTGTTTATACCATTACCAATCTACTAATAATCGTGCAACTGTTTCACTCACTCCTCATCTTCATTATCTCTTGTAGATATCTCTTTGTACTACAGTTAAAACAGGACATTCTCAGTGGCAAGTAAGTGAAGTTATTTCATTGTTAAAAATTAATGTTAATCGTCTGCTTATTTAAGTTTGGCCTGCATGAAATATGTTTTTGAGCAGTGAGTTGTCTACATTGGTACATCTGATGCAGTTGCTTTAGAAAAAGATTCATAAGCCTTAACGTTTAGATGACTTTGCCTAAATACATTGGATACCCTTTTGTTCCAGGTTAGAGTGCCCATTCGACACAGCAGTGGAGTTGGCTGCATATGCTTTACAGGGTGAGTGACAGAACTGTATGTTTCTTAAGATCAATTCAGAAAATCTGTGATTTGCATTACCTTTCTAAATTTTTTTTTAGTGCTCACATTATATCAAAAAGGTCAATTTCTCACTGTTATTATATTTTAATTTAATTTGTTTTTCCTCAAAAGTCAACATACAAGAAAACAAATTAAATTGTTGTAAGCATATTAATGAAATTGTTTGATTTGATGTACTCAAATTGTTTTTGCCATGAATATAGCGATGAATAAATTCCAAACAGGGTTCACAACAGTTTTTTTTAGTGTGAGTCTGAAAGACTAACTAATCCCCCTCTTCCCCCTTTGCTCTGATCTTCTACATAAATACACAGCACTCTGCTTGCATTTAAAAAAAATTATGCTGTTTTGGAAACAGTCATGTGATAAGGTTTCAGTGTCATTTTGTTACATCTTTTATCTGTTGGAGAGAACGATTTGTCTTCTTTCTTTCTGAACTAAGTAACATTATGACAAATGGCACAACCACAATATCTTTCTAAAAATAAAAGCTGGTACAGTTCAGGTCATGATGGAGCATTCTGTCCTGATAACACTCAATTTATACAAAAACAAAATTGCCGAATTCTGCCGAATGTTGTTTGTTGTTGAGCTGTGCAACCTTGCTCTTTCAGCTGAATTGGGTGATTGTGACCCAGCCGAACACGGACTTGACCTGGTGTCAGAATTCCGCTTTATCCCAAACCAGACAGAAGAAATGGAAGTAGCCATTTACAACATGTGGAAGGAGTGCAGGTATAAATAAGGGAGCTCATTCTATAAAAACACACCTCCTATCTTTTAAGTGCTTAGAGAAGAAATATAAATGTAAAGCAGGTGAATGAATGTCAGTGTGTGGGTCTTCACCTCTGACTCTTCTTGGATCTTTCCTGTCTCTGCTGTTGCTCCCGAACACTTTATATGTGATTTATGACTCATCACTGTAACCTTGACGAGCTGTAATTTGCAGCAGATGTGCAGCATCTCGGGTTGTTTATTTTTTTTATTTAAATTTTGCTCTAACCTGTTTCTTGCTGATGTTCACAGGGGCCAAACGCCAGCACAAGCTGAGATAAACTACCTAAATAAGGCCAAATGGTTGGAGATGTATGGAGTGGACATGCACATGGTCAAGGTACGCCTTTGAAACATGATAGAGTGTTACATTCAGGATCTTGAGGGGGACTCTCTTCAATACCAATATATCCAAAAACGTATCTGTTCTTTATGTTGCTGTCTCCTCCAGGCACGAGACGGAAATGAATACAGCTTAGGTCTGACCCCCACCGGAGTGCTCGTGTTTGAGGGGGAAACTAAAATTGGGCTGTTTTTTTGGTAAGTGCTCCCTCAACAGCTTATAATAGCTGAAGTGTTGTTTCTGCATCATAAAGTTTGATGCATTTGTACATTTTCAGACGAAGAATAACAATAAAGTCAAGCTAGTTTCCTGTAGGTCCTTGAGTCTTAAATGCAGTTTTATAAAATTTATGGTAACAAAACTCTTAGATATATTACATGGTATGACAAAGTATTATATTTGGAGACAGTTAAACGGTTATTGTGATATGGCTTAATGTGATCTCCCTCCTCCTGTTTAAATGAGCATCTGGAAGTGGTTAATCATAGACATTTAAAAATAAGTGTACTGTTGTGTTTCAGGCTTGTTTTTTATTAAAAATCCCACATTAGGTATTAAATCAAATTTTCTTGTCATTGTTATTTTGGCAATACAATACATTATAGCTGGTATTTAATTTAACAGACTCTTGTGGCTTTTAACACTTTCAGTGTAAAGAATTCACTAGTATTGCAACATGTCCTGTGGTCAATCTGTCTTTAAAATCATTATTAATATTGGTGCATAAATCTATTTCAGTGCATAATAAACAAAACATGTCTTGAGTATTTTAAACTTGCAGTTTTGCTGATAAACATTTAAATACTAATTGAATGCTGAAGTAAAATGTTCTGAGATGCATCATTTATTTAACAATTGCATCGGTTCTGAATCGATATACTAAAGCAGTAAGCTCCAAAAGCTGTGGTTTATAACGGATAATTGGTGTTGTTAATGTTGTTTAAGGGTTGATAAAACCCACTTAGCTGTTGTAAATGCACTAGAAACCACAGCGTCACTGGGCTTATTGCTTTTATAAAATATTTATTCCATGTATTTAACAGTTTCACAAAATTAAAAAAGCTAATAAAATGTAACGTTAATAACATTTGCAAAACAATGTAGTTCCTCAGAAATGGTTGTGGTTGCAACAAAGTAATTGCTGAGCAATACACAGTTACAGGAACAAAGAGGTGCATGCTTTGTGAGTTATTTACAACAGCTTTGAATCAAGGCTCAACTCAACCAATCAGAATCAAGGATCCAAACTATCAGTTTACTAAAGTGCAAAACTTAAAGGTTCTAAAAAATCATTGATTTTGATGTTTAAAAAAAAATGCAGACACTTTATCATTAACCAAAAGTTTAGGAACGTTTTTAATATTTGCCCTCCAGTCTTTCTTTAGTAAAGGTAATGACAATGGCAGATTTATCTAAAACAAACTGGTTGTCTGCACAGGCCCAAGATCACACGTCTGGACTTTAAGAAAAGCAAACTCACCCTGGTAGTAGTGGAGGATGATGAACAGGTAATGCAGGAGACAGAAGAGGTAAAGATACATCTCGCCCCACACACACACACACACACACACACACACACACACATATATATATATATATATATATATATATACACACATGTATGGGTTCGCACATCATACAAACACTTGACTTTAGTGAGATTTAAAGCTTATATCAACATGTACTTTAAATTTGTCTCGTGTGTATTTATGTTTATGCTTCCATTGCGATGTAGCAAGAAATTTTGCAGTTTATATTGTCATTGTGAAACGTGTTTATGCATCCAGGAACAAACCACTTTGTGTGTAAGAAAGTGTGTGTGTGTGTGTGTGTGCTTGCTAAGACACTTGGCATCTCTCCAGCTTGAGTTAATAAATGACAGTCTCCCTCCAGGCATGCCTGGCCTCTGAAACACTTCACACTTTATAAAGCACTGGAGCTGTGAATGTGTGGACAGAACTGCCCATCACTCTAAGTTTAAAACTATAATACCAATGTCAGTCAAGGCACATGATGAACAGTAAAGGTGTGTTTTTGAATTGTGATTAGTACACAGCAGTATGGGTTTCTGTTGAGTCTGTAAGTCTGTTGTAATTAATTCCAGTGTTAATTCAAACAGGATTGTGACTAATATGTTTGTCTCAGAAAAATGTCCCCATATGATGATGTTAGTAGTCTCTGTCCTGTATAAGACTACAAGGTCTCCTTGAGTGGTTTGTCATAGCATAGGTTGGGCCTGTGCATTAAAACTGATTAAGATTCAAACAGGGTGCATAGAAATTAGATTAAGCAGCTAGAGATATCTGTTTTTTGTCTTTTCTACCAGTCAAAGGCTGCTGAATGAAAGCTAAGACAAATAACACTTGCTTTGTTATAAGTTCTAATGAGTTGTATCAAAGACATCATCCTAACCTAGATGAAAAATTAAGGACTGCTTTGAAATATTCTTTCTGAAATATTTTTTTGTTACAAAAACCCATTGATCTGCTTCAGAGGACATGTGATAACCCCCGAAGGCATATAGATTAGTTTTGTCACAGTACTTGCAGTTATCTGATTCATGGAGCTTCAAAATCATGGCCACCATCCACCAGCATTACCAAACGTGGAATGCCAGGATTAAAAAAACCAATTCCATACAGTCTTTTTTTTTTTTTTTAAGCCAATATGTTCTTAACATTTGCCATCATGCTCTTGATTTTAAATTTGTATGCTTTCTTTATTCCTTTTGTAACAGCAGAGGACAAATTAGTTGTACATTGCTCTTACATTTTGACCTTCGCTGTAGGGGAAAGAACAGGAGCACACATTTGTTTTCCGCATGGATCATCCAAAAGCTTGCAAGCATCTGTGGAAGTGCGCTGTAGAGCACCATGCCTTCTTCCGCCTACGTGGCCCAGTTCAGAAGAGTTCAGCCCGCTCTGGTTTCATCCGCATGGGCTCACGTTTCAGATACAGGTATGCTTTTCTAGAATTATTTAGTCATTCGTTCATTCATGAGTGGCACATATTAAAACAGAGGAAAAAAATCTTACAGATCCCAAAGAAACTGTCAGCTTAGTATACATTTTAGCCAGCCTTGTGGAGACAAGTTTTGCATGGCCAAGAACCACTCAAATCTTTTTGAGGTTACTTGGTTTTGTTGGAAGCAAACATTTATTGATGTTTGCTATGTTAGATTTAATATTTGAGTGTTAATTTGATGGATTTAATTTTTTTCGTTTTGTCTGCACTTTAACATCTGCAGTGGCTTTTAGTTTAAACCCTTTCTAATTATTCCCAGTGGTCAGTTGAATGTAATTTTCTTTTCCCCTGGTTGGAGACTTCCTGTTTTTCCTAACGATATCTGCTGCTAAGTTGTAAATCATAGCATGGTCTGCTCCAGACGTGTATGGGTTGTCCTTACTATGGAATTGTATCTTATCTTCAGCTGCCAGCCTGGAGCATTGACACTGTGCAGTTCAGCTCCCTGTTGGTCAGGCTTTTTGTTTACCTGCACTTATTTTAGCACTTGCACTCACTTCAAAATTAACCTATTTTTTTTACATCAATGAATTCACTTATCTTTGATTTCCCTTGTACCCATCTCTCTCTCTCTTTTTTTTTTTTTTTTTTTTGTTTAATTGTTCGTCAATGCTGGACGATCTGCTTATTCTCCAAAGAACCGTGGCTTTTCTCTTTCAGACAACATTACACTTTCATTGCACTAAGCCTGTAAAAGTAAATGCCTGCAGTCTTATCAAGTCAGCAGGGATTTATCAAAAAGTTAAGGATGTAAGTGTAAGTGTAAGTGATGTAAGTGATGTTCATTTCTTTTACTTCTGGGAAGTGGGAAGACAGAATATCAGACAACTAAGGCCAACAAAGCCAGACGATCTGCCTCTTTTGAAAGAAGACCAAGTCGGCGTTACTCAAGAAGGACCATGCAGAACAGAGGTGAGAAAATATCAATATGTTGTATTGGGCGATTCATATATTTAAAAAAATATAGTAAATATTTCAGACCAGTAGGGTTTTCCTCCGCATTTATTTACTTATGCGTTTTTTTGTTGTTTTTTTGGATCCCAACAAGTAATGGTCCAATTAGTTACAGTGAACAAGTCATCACTTAGTTGTTTTTGTTATTTTTAATTTTCTCCAGTTTTTTTGCAGTCTTTCATGTCCATTTTCGCTTCCTAAAAATAGTTTTAATCTAATCAGCTTTTGTTTTTAGAAAACCCTTCTCAACAGCTTTAAATCAAATATACTATTTTGGAGCCCCGACACTGAATCACTTCCATTCTCATAATTCAGCTTTGTGATCTTACATAATAACATGCTTATTTTTTGTTTCCCCGCAGGTCCTAACAAATCCTCAGAGTAAGTATTTTACATTCCTGCATTGTGCAATGGAATTCTTATGGCTCTCGTATAGTGATGAGGTGACTTCCTGTTTCAACATCAGTCATAAAGTATGTGTCATTTGAAAGCACACAAACACTGTTCATATCTGTTCAGAGCTTCTATGGGCTCAGCTATTTTACCATTAGTGTATGCTAGTATATAATGTAGTGTGTACAGTGATCGTTATAAATGCTGAATGATTTAATGCCCAGAGCCTTTTTATTTTGTACCAAAATGGCCAGTAAGGCAGTCAGTATTGTATTGAGAGTTGCTTTTATGATTTTATTTTACAAGCATTGTAAAATTGTTTTGCTTTACAGAGATGCTTTTAAACAATTATTTTTATTTTGAGTTGTTTTAAGCATGGTTTGAATTTAATATTAGACATTAAGTGTTAGTAGTACTATTTTTTTTCCATTCTTATTCCAGGGGCAAAATGCATCACTAGTCTGTCAGCTTAAGCACATGCTGTCAGACTGAGTGTTCCACTTTAGTCTTATAAGCACCCCTACTTAGACTGTGATGCAGCTGGTGTTAGTTTCAAATGTGAACAGCATCATGTGCTGGCACTTTTGCTGTGATGATTTATGGGAAATTTTCTCACGGTGCGACTAATATAATAATGCTTCAGAAATATGACCGTTTTACTTATTCATCATCCAAAACAACATCAGGAATGTCTTGGCTCACCATTATCCAGCGTTGGTTTGAGTTGACCACATTCTCTGGTCACCTTTTAAAAAGGTCTTTGTGCTCCCTCCTGAAGTCAGTCAACAGTAGCTCATAAACCCTGATATTAATTTTAATGTCACTTGAATTTGCTTCTTTTCTTCCACAGTAACCACAATAACGGAGTGAGTTCAGGCTTAGAAACAAAGGTAAAACATTATTTCTCTTAATAGAAAAATACAGATGATACTGATAATACCGGCATGTTAGACTAATTTAAAGGATCATATGACGGTGAAGACTAATGGCTGCTAAAATGTTAGCTGTTCAATTATACCAATTATTAATATTTTAAAATGTACAGTAGAAAACACATTTTAAAAAATTGTACCGTTTTGTTGTTTTTTGATCAAATTAAATGCAGCCATTGTGAGCATAAAATGAAAAAAATCTTATCGACCCCCAAACTCACAGATCACAGTTTTAGTAAGAAAAATAAACTTTTATGAATTTGACTTGGAAAAAAAGAAACCTGACACATACATTTGGTAAATTTAGTTTATTACTATGAATGAGCAAGTTTTTTGTTATTGTGTATATACTGCATATTTAGCTCATTTGGCTTGGAAGCTGTTTTGCTTTGGCCGAGTTTTTGCAGGAACTTAATTCATCCCACACTTTTTTTTTTCTGCTCAGCCCTCCCATACTCGGCCTCCCTGGTCCGGTATGCCTGTGGTCAGCAGCACACCCTCTGCACCAGGTCCTATGGAAATCGAAACCCTCCCCAGGAGCCCCGGAGGCAGCCAATCAGACAAGAGGAGGTGAGCTTCTCACAATTTTAATGCAATAAGACCTCTAAGCAGGTTAATCTGATTCCCTGCTGTTACTTCAGGCCCCCGCACAGCCAGTTAACATCACTTTGGCAGAGTGCAGCACTTGTATAAATGATATATTTGGGCTGTTGGATGCTGCTGCTGCCGCTGGTGTGTTGGTGAGCTGGTGTGAGGTTGTGGTGCTGGCTGGTGACTGGTGCTGAAGGTGCTTCATGCTGTTTAGCTTTGACGTTGAGCAGATGGCTGCTTCAGCACAGGAGAAAACTCCTGCTGGGCTGACAACAACAAACTCTCTCTTGACGTGAAAGGCCTGGCTTTCTCCCGTACTGTCTTTTTTTTCCATCTTGCTTTGTCTCCCGAGGCTGTTTTTGGGGGTATTGTTGTGCTGCGCAGAGCTTTGCTTTAAACTTGAAATATTGAAAAGAAATTAAATCAGACGGTGGGGTTGGATTATCGTGTGTGTCGGATATTTTGGTCTGTCTTATGAAAATTTGATCCACACTGCTTAATGTTATAGCTATTTTTTTTTGTCTAAACTTTGTTCTAGTCTGATGTTCTGAAACCCCAGTGGCCTTTTCATAAGGCGAGGTATGTACACTCCTGTTTTAACCCTTCATAGACTTGCTTCAACCAATCAGTGCATTTCTGAGGAAGTCTTTGTGATTGGCTTTGGATCAGTTATTTTTTTCCTTTGGCTGCAAATCAGTATCAGCATCAGTTCTTGATTCTAGTCCAAACCGTCCAACCCAATCAGTGGGGCAGACCTGTGATCTCAGCTGGGAAATTGTATAGTGGGGTGTAACAGCAAGCTGAAATAGTCAACTTTCAGGTTTTGGCTTTGTGACTGTCCTGTCTTCTCTTTTGTCAAAACTAATACAGATAGTCTCAGTACTAGTACCTTTTCTTTGGCAAGTTTAGGTGAATCAGGTGAACATCATTTTCCGACAACAATTTCTAACTTGAGTTGATTCTTATTCATTTATATCAGTTCTCCATGCTAACAAAATACAACCCACCTCCTCTGCCTAACCTAGTAAATAGACTAAAAATACTTCTTTGCCTTCATTTTCCTTTAATCAAATATATTTTGTTCTTTTAAAATAATGTAGCACTCCTTTCTTGTCACTTTACTTCTGTCTTAAGATCTGCTTTCCAATTACCTTGCTATTTATTTTCTAACAGTAACAATTATTTTATTTGTAATTTTAATTACAAGTATTAATAATTTAATCAGTATCAGTAAAAAATTAATTGGTGCAAATGATTAATTTATAAATAGTAAGCTTTAAAATAGTTTGTACAATAATAAAGTATAGTTTAAGTTTTTACTTTTTTTTTTGGAATATTGATGTTAAATATGAAAATCATTGTTTCATGTACCATTAACGGTGCACATGGAAAAAAAAGTTACAGAATCTTCTAAAATGTTCTTGTCCTTTAAAAATCATAATGACAGAAGTCATTTTAGAAGAGTAAAATGTACTTCACCTAAATATTGAATAAAATTATTGATGCTACATAAAAATTAAAGGTAATATTATTATTATTATTATTATTATTATTATTATTATTATAAAAGAATAAAACCATAAAAGAATAAAACAATTTTTTGGTTGCATTGCTATTTGCTCAGTAGTTTGAATGTTAATTATGTAAATCAGTTAATCAAAATGAATATAATTTGTAAATCTAATCTGAGATGTTTCTTGTTGAATGCAATGAGAACAGATTCAGGAAACATTTACTTGTAATAAACTAATCCCTCTTTTCTAGATCAAATCATTTTATTTTAATCATTTGATTTTTAGTGTGGACGTCTGTTCTGTCTATGCTCTCAGGCAGGTAGCTAGTGAGAAGTAGTGCAGTTTTTCAAGTGAAATTTCATAACCAGGAAATACCTTTTCTGTGGGGCATTCAAACTTAGCCCCCTCCTTGTTCTTTTCGTCTTCTTTCTGCCCTTTTTCGACTTCTGCACATCGGACTCTACAGTAATTCTGACCTTCATGCTAACACCCCCCCCCCTAGTCCCATCACTGACACCAGTGTGACCGACAGGCACCTCCTCTCATACACGGATGCTACCACAGCCCCTCCACCCCCGCATTCCTCGGATACAAACTGAACTCCAGGGAACGCCGGGATAAAAGGCATATTCTCTGCCTGAGATCGAGCGAGACTACCTGGGCTAAAGTCTTCCCCTCGTTTTGTCCTTCCCCTCTGAGACTGAAACCAGCCAGAGAGATGAGATAACCTTCATGACAAGCCTGAAATCTTTGCTGTGTCTGTACTTTCAGTTAAAATGCCTTGGTTATTGTTCAGCCAGCTTTGTCACCCAGGAAATTTCTCCTGACATTTACTTTGGCTATTTATTTGACATTTCAATTATTCTTTGATCATCATAACCACACTTTTTTTTAGGCCTGCTGTACATTTAAAACAAAGATATTAGACACTTTCTACAAATAGGGTACAAAGTAGGGCGTTAAACTATTAAAAATGCAGCAGCATTTCTAGTGAAAGAATGTACATGGATTTTATGTTTGTCTGTACATTTAATAAATATTAATGAGATTTTATTTATGAATATTAAACTTAAGCTTTTAAAAGAAACTAAAAGAGCAAAGTGGGCAACAGTCCTAACTAAGTAGGGATTCTTTTTTAGTATGGACTATTTCATGTAAGTGAAAAACTCATTCTTATTTGTGGAAAGTGCCATTATAATATCTTATTTCAGTATATCTTTGTGTGATCGTAATGATCTGATTAGTTCTCACTTTATGTGGTTATTTGGGCTATTGAACATCTTATCTATTTGACGATGTGTAGTGCAGCGTATACTGTTTTTAGATCTGTCTTCAGTATACTGTAACCAAAGGATATGCATCTTACATGACATTTAAGATGTTTGATTAAAACTAACAAACAGAAGCAACAACCCATTTCAGTTTCTCTTGAGGTTTTTATTGTACATTTCTGTGAATTACATTATTGTCATGTCTTAAGGTGAAAGTTTTTTTTATTTTACTTGTGTATTTACACAGACACTGAATATTGAATAGTGCAAAGTGGTTTTAGTCAGCATGGCAAGGAGTGACGTGTCCATTATTAAGCCTCCTTTGGAAGTCAATCTCACTCTAGTCATTTATGGAATGTGACTCTGCTCCCTCCCTCAGTTTACTCAGGAAGGGAACGAATACATTGCTTTTTGCGATTCTAGAGGCATTACTAATGTGCGTGTGTGGTCTTTTTAATCTCGATCTAGTGGAATGCTTGTGTGTGTGTGTGTGTGTGTGTGGTCAGTTGGCATATGACTGTGTTAGATAATGGTTCCGTTCCTTTTGTGTTCTTCAGTAATGACCGTCTCTGCTCATTTTTGATTGTAAAGGCTTGATTATGCCGAGTGTTGTGCAATACACCAGATACAGAAATACGTATTTATTACACAACCATTGCCCAGCACCCGTCTGCTTTTGACCATTTCAGGGTTTTTTTTTTGTTTTTTTTTAACTGTAACATATTTGAAATGTGATATTGTTCTATTGCTTTGGTGTAACTTAAGTTTTGGCCCGGCCTCAAGCATTTTTGTCCAGGTGAGTCACATTTGCCATATATTTACCAAAGTGGACACTGTTCGAGCAGCATATACAGGGTTACATCGTGTAATTGACAGATGGTAATTAACCCTTTCATCCTTCACAGCGTGCCCTTGGTGACTGATCTTTTGGAGACGTGCGTAGATGAGGTTCTTGGAGTCCCTGTTCCCATGGCGACAGCAGAAGAAGTGGGACCAGGTGCTGCTCATTCCACTGCCAGCACGGCCACAGAGGAGACCCTCTCTTTGACCGGTGAGTTAAAACATTACAGACACAGTGGGAGGCAATGGCAGAAATTGTGGACAGTGTTTTCCTTGCATTTTTTTTTTTTTTTTTTTCTTCTTCATACTTTTCATGTATTTTGTTTGCAACAATTAAAAAAAAAATTTGATACATGTTATACATCACACAATTGTATGTTATAGACATACTATTGTAATCTGGCACAGAAAAGGGATTTGTAGTTTTAACTAGTAAAAAGTAAACACTGTTATTGTGTTCTTCCAGAATATTTCACTTCTGAATAATAAATAACAGTATTGCTTATACCAATCCCACACACACTAGTTGGGGTGCAGTCGGCAGTCAGTTATTTAAAAACATTTTCTTTTCATGTTCTCAATTATGTCTTTTGAATGGTAGAATATATTTAGTATATGTAAATTATATTTAAATTCTCTTCTATTGAATCTTTAAATTGATACCTCAAGTCTTTAGTGGCCCAGTACATCTTTTTTTTTTTTTTTATAAAAATAAGTAACATAGGTTAGCTGGGAAAACAGTGTAGATCTAGACTAAATGTGGATGTACATTAATTCATGTCCCCCCCCAAAAAATGGATTTAGCATTCATCAAAATTAAAATGGTAAAATGCAAAAAAAAAAAATGCAAATCTGATAAAAAAATAGAAACAGAAAATAAAACAGTTTTTTACTATTGCAGCAGCTAGGGATTCATTCAAACATTCATATATTTAAGGATTAAATTACCATCTACATGCTTAGTCTTTTTTTTACTTAATATATTATTTGATTATTGTCTGCACAGTTAGTGTTTTCATGTTTTGCCTATCTATTGTGCGCTCTGATTATCCCCAGAGTGAATGTTTTAATACATGCACTTGCAGATGTTCTTCCATCTGTCTTGTCTGACCTCTCATTGTTTAATGATGCTCGTTGAATCTGTTCTCGTCCACAGAGGCTGCAGCTCGGCTCAAGCAACTAGAGATTGAAAACACTCCAGTGTCTGCTCCAGCCAGAACCAACGTCAACCTCAACATGAACAACCAGGTCAGTTCAGCCATCCGGAAGACCCACGCACACACGGAGAACAAAGCTTCTTGTAAAAAGCTTGACATAAACGTTAAATGCAAGGAGCAGAGATTGTGTTGGCTACTGGGCCACTCTAACCTCAGGATGTACTTTAAATTAATGTTAATAGAAAAGATGATTACGGCAGTCATTGATCTGTCTCTATATCCTTTCCAGCTCAGTGCCATTTAAGGCTATAAGGAACTGATGATTATTTTAGCCTGAGCTATGTTTATTTAAGCAAAAAGACCGAAACACAGTGCAAACAAATTCATAATCAGAGCACATGCTTCGGTTTGTGTGCAGGAGGAAGTGGCAAAACTGACAGAGAAAAGTTTGAATAGCGTGGGCAGCAGCCCTGTCCTGAACCAGCTCAAATGTCCTGAGGAACTCAAGAGCAACATCCTGAAAGCTCAGGCAGAGGCAGCACTCAAGGTATTCAAGCGCTCTCATAGGCCCCATTTACACATGATATTAATATTTCTCTCCACTCGGATAGTTGGCTGCTTGTCTTCCTCAAAGGAAGAGTCTCTGAGTAATGTCTGCGTACATGGTTTACGACGACGACGTGTTAATATCAGGTACACTGAGGAGGATGCATGAAGTTCTTGTATATATTTTGTAAATGTTCATCTTTTGTTTAGGATTCTAGAGATGAACTTGGACTGACTCCAGACAAGAACTGTAACCTGCAGGAGGCAACAACCAGGTAGGCCAGAAAAGGGTCCTATTCAAGCTGTTGCTATAAAATTCCCATGTCATTATATACTTAAACATTTGAGATTTGTTCTAAAAATGCCTAAAGCAGTCAAACCTGTTCATTAGAAGGGGAAGTCCCAAATTATTGTAGCGCATTTGACTTCTTTTAACAGTGAAAAGATGTGTAGGGTTGGTGGTAATACCTGTCCGTCTCTTTATCAGACTGATGGGTCGTGGAGGCCGTATGGGCAGCACATCCTCTCTGCCCGTGAGTGGGAGAGCGGAACGTCAGGAGTCCTGGGACCTGCTCAAGCAGCCCGGCCTGCTGCCCTGTTCTACCAGCAGGTGAGTCCCCAAAACACAGATCCTACTCCAAGTACAGTGAGAAGATTGGACTACAAAGAAGAATTGCTTTGTTGTTTGAGTGTGTGGATTAAGACGTAGTAGGGCCATGTGAGTGAGCCTGCGGGCCTGTAATCCTCCTGGGACAGAGTCTGAGGCAGTGGAGCACAAGCAGGCAGGCAGAAACTGGGGCACACCGAGATTAAAGGGGCCACCTGGTCCTTCTATCAACATGCCAGGACTCGTTTTATTTCTTCTGTACAGTATGTGACATTACACTGCCATTCAAAAGTTTGGGTTCATGTTTTGTACTCCACCTGTTCCAAAAAATGTATATTGATAAGAAGTAATAAGATGCACTAAATCAGTATGCTAGATTTAATTTCTGAAAGATCATGTGACGCTGAAACCTTCAGTAATGACTCCATCTTTCCCATCACAGGAATAATGGCTGGCGAATATACATTTTGGATTTTACCAAATTAAAAACAAACAAAAAAGTTTGCAATAATATTTTGCAATATTATTGTTTTGACTGTATTTTTCGTCAAATACACGCAGCCTTGGTTTAGCACGACAGACTGACCCCAAACGCTCCAACTGTTAACTAGTAAGAATGTTTCCAAAGAGGGAAAAAAAATTGTGCACTTCAGTGTCATAAAAGTCAGTTGATAAATTAAAATAAATTATAAATAATTTTCACAGCATTTCACAGATTGTTCATAGACACGTAGTGTCCATGTTCCTGTTATTGAACCCAGAGCATTCCTTAATGTTGACTGTGATTTAAAGCTCACTGTTGCCATCTAGTGTCAGCTGTTGATATGTAGTTACAGATGGATCATATGGCTGTGGTCTGCCTGGAAACACGTTCTTATGTAACCACATGTACTCATGCCACAGATTGACTGCATGATTAGCTCTGTACACTGATCGGCAACCACTCGGCTCTGATTGTCACATGATAAAAGAAACGTATGTGAAATGAGCGTCTTAATGTGGAAAAAACAAAATCATCTGTGTAACATCACATTGACAATTAGATGTCTATACAATCAAATGTACATTATGTGGCTGATGGTTAAAATTATGTGACGCGAAAATGAGGTTTTATGGAAAGGAACCAGAGTTTAAATTATAATTCACTACTCATGCCTACATCGTATGCTCAATTTGTAGACACCATAATTATGGGTTTGATACACAGGGAACACACACTGGCAAAGTCATTTGCCAAATGTATAAATAATTTGTACCTTTGCAATGGTACAAATTTTGACGACTGTTTGGATGGCAGCTCTGTTCTGGTGGGAATCATCCAACTGCACACGCACACGCACACACACACACACACACACACACACACACACACACACACACACACACACACACACACACAAACCCATAATCAACAGTGATCACAAAGTGACCCCAAGTCATTTCCTCAAACACTTCATAAGAGGCGTTCATAAGGTTTCATTCAAGGGTGAACATTGTGATTTCCTTTGAATGAACGCTAATGAAAAGCTTGAGAGGTGCTTTGAAATGCTCAAAGGTTTTTAATGTCTTTGTGCTCATTTCCAGCGCTCAGAATTCAAAAGGGTTGTGTCCAGAGCTCTTCTCAGACATGGTTCATCATCACGCTGAAAAGATGTGAATCTTTTTTTTTTTTTTTTTTTTTTTGGTCAGGAAACAAGGACAAGAACATTTTCACAGTTACAGCCGTCATTGTTTACAGCAGCTTCAAGATTCGGTCAGAAAAAAGGCTTGAAGTGCATTTGTTCATGAAAGTGCTCATTCATTGTCTGTCCTCAGCCTGGAAGACAACGCAGATGACTTCATCTCTTCTGTACCGCTTCTGTCATCAGATCCAGTGAATGAAGCCCAGTCATCCAAGGTAACATAAGTGGCTTAATATCATTCCAGCTGCTGGCACACTGTAACAAGAGTCCACGGCAGCTGTCAATACACACCATCATTTACTCACCACTGAAACATGTTCTCTTTTTATTAAATCTAGCACAATATCACTTTGCTTTTCTTCGGCTGTCAAACATTCATAACAGCTTGTTGAAGTTTCGCTGTTTACTCAGTAGTTCATCAGGGTTGCTGCAGTCATAGCAACTTGTAGTTAACATCCCTCAACAAAAGTCAAGAGAAATTTTTAGCTTTTGGATTATTGCAGAAAGGCACAGACAACTGGACTCTGGGCATATATATAGATGTATATGTATCTGTGTAGTAGTTTATTAATGAATACAGAATAAAAAAAAATAAAATCTTGACTTTGTTAACCATACTTCAGGCATATAATCAAGACCCCACTGACTTTGAGATGATGGAACTCACAGTGCACTTATTTCTAAGTTTCAGTATTTATTCCTGCAACACAAAACTATTGGGACTATAATATTAAGTTTAAACCATCATAGAAACCTGAGGATGGATTCTCTGGACTTTTGCATTTTTTTGCTAATAATTACAAAAGCATCGCATTTTGCGATGTCTTTCCAGCCTGCGTCGACGCATCCTGCAGGAAATGCAGACTTAGTCATTGAATGTGCTTTTGGTTGGCATTTGCTTTAGAGCGTGTGGCTTTTTACGATGCAGGTCAAAGTTCAGGATCCTGAGCCGCTGACAGCCCCTCTGACTGATAACCTGATAGACTTCACAGACCCCATTCCTGTAGTAAGTTCAGTACTGCAGCTCACAATATGCTTGTCACGCTTGTAGTAAGCAAATGTTGGCTCTGTAATTGCTTGTATAGCACAGTGATGCCCGTTCTCTTAATGTTCTATTAAAATATTTGATTTGACAGGTGCCGGCTCCCAAACCCACGATCACTCCTCGATGGATCATTCCAGCTTCAGCACCTATAGTGAGTTGACCTCTTTAATCATTTTAATGAAGATATTACATGAAAATGAAATCTGATAATGGATTGATTGATGCTTTGAATGTGATGCATTTAATATGATTTAGCAACTGACTGTAGAGTTAATTTTCCTGGTGGAGACTCCAGTAGAAGAACAGCAGCTTTATCTTAGCATGTACACAGAGATGCCTTTTCATATTTCTCTGCAGTTCTGTAGGTGCACTCTGTAGATGTCTAGATTTTAGAACGAGCTTTCATATTGGGCAAATGATGTTCCCTCACTAACAAGTCACGTGCTCAGTGGAGGGTGCACTTTGGTTACCCTGACTTCTCTCATTTCTAGTAGTTGATTTAGTGACTGACTGTCCCCTTGCTTCCTCTCTCACCTCTAGCAGCCTGGCACCTTTACTAACGGCCTCCTCGACTGTACAGCAAAGATGTCAGCATCTCACCATCCTGAAGGGGCTGCTGTTCCCTCCCTCCCCCATCTCTCTCACACTCACAATGTGATTGCCACAAGGTTCGTTTCATCCCTGCTCCGTGACCTTTTTCTGCTCTGAGGACAACGCTCCTATTACTTTCCTAAGCAATCGGAATTACCATTTTCAGCTTGGTAGATGATAAAAAGCCAAGTTTTAGACAAGATTCTTATGCTCACCAAGGTTTTATTTGATTCAAAATACTGTAATTTTTTTGTTTTAATTTTAATTTGTAATGTATTCCTGTGAAAGCTGAACCATTTCTTTTCATTATTGCTGGAGATTCTTTGATATGTATAAATAGGTGTTTACATTTCTAATATCTTGTTAACATATTTTATTTTATGCTTACACCTATTAGTTACTTAATAGCATGGGTATCACTAAAATATTAGCCATTTATTAGTGCTAATTAAGCACATATTAATGCCTTATTCTACATGACCTTATTCAATATCTCTGATTCTACCCAATACCTGAATTTAACAACCATTAACTATTAATAAGCAGCAAATTAAGAATTTGAGTTAAGTCATAGTTAAGAGTTAACAAGTATTACCTATTCTAAAGTGTTACCAAACTCTTTTGTAACATTTTGAATATATTTACTGCAATTTTTGATCAATTTAATGCATCCTTGTTGTGAATGAAAATACTTTCTTAAAAAGCAAACTGACCTAAAACATATGAACAGTATTATTTTTTGCATGCAATGTATCACTTTCAAAACACCATCGAAGGTTTTAGTTCAACAAAAGTTGCTTGAACTTCAAACAATGAAGAGGAGTTGTTGTTTATATTTGTTCTCAATTGATTTCAACAGTATTGTGGCTCACCCAATCAAGGACGACAACCACAAGCCCAAAGGTCTGCTGACCACTGAACTCTGAGAGCCAAGTCTTGAGCACATGCCCAGCACCTGTCACTGGACCGTCAAAAGTTTTCCTGGATTCCAGTCAAACACATTCCACTGGACTCTGGGCATGCATGGGGCTGCAATTTCATCTACAAGAACGCTGTCTTTGGACAGAGAAACTCAACGCTCAATGAACTCCGTTTCCGTGCATAAAGGGCTAACAGCAGGGTCCGGTTTTTGGGGACCACCGTTTCTTTTATAACTTTTATACCTCTCGAGTGACTCTATATAGACCTTTTGGTGTAGCAGAAGCACACGAATGACCTAGTCCTGTTGTGACGGGATGTTTAATCATTTAGAACGTCTGATCCACCTGCTGTCCACTTCCTGTTCCGATCTCCTCTGATTGGATGACTGTGAAAGAGCTTGTGCTTCACTGTGGATCACAATGCATCGCCGACTGTTTTTAGAACTGGAGTAGTTTTTCTTACAGAAATTCTATTTTTTAATCTTTTTTTTTGTTTGTTTTGCCTTTCTCTTGCTCTGCTTTTCTGTGTTTTTAAGTAGTCACTTAAGTACTGTACTCTAAACTGCACAGCTGATAGAGCACCGTCGTGTAGCTTTGCGTCACAAAGTCACTGAGCCAAGATTCGCTGTTTGAATGTTTTATCAATGCTGTTTTTATCCAAACACAGTAGTTATGACCTGCCTTATTTTAATAGCTCGTATAAGATTGAAACATACACGGACATGTTACTACAGTGTGATTTGTCATCTACTGTGTTTAGTCGAATATTTCACTGTGTGTTCTGCGTAGTGCGTAAATGCAGTTAAGTGTGCTTCACTGTGTTGTGTTAGATGTCATGTGAGACACGGGAGCAGCTGAGACCTCTTGTCACCCACCGGCTCAGGCTACAGCAAAACTGCGAAGGACTCGGACCATGTAAACAAACTACTACGATATTATCACTGTGATCCAACGAAAGAGAAATGATCACCATCCGCAATCTGCGCCAGTGCTTACTGCAAATGAGAAGCCTTTCGCGGACCCTTCTTTCTCCGATACAAATTCAACAAACATCTGCTGCTTTTTTTCAGGATACTGAAAAGTACTGGATCTGAAATCACTGGGATCAAATGTTTGGAGGTCGAATTTGAACTTTTTATGTAGTAAAATCTTGTAAATAATTATTTGTCGGATTTCTGAAAGTTGTTTATATGGTCTACCTGTTCTGATTTGCTCTGACTTTAGTGGAAGTGTTCAGTCACAGAAGGCAGTTACTGGAATCTGTTGATATGCTAATTAAGTCTCACACTGTAGGCTTATTTACATACCGTATATTAATGATGTGTAGATGACACAACGGTGATCTGTTTATATCAGTACACTGACTGTAAGCCTTGTCATTTTGTATACTGTGATATTCCACAAGTAAAGATATTTTAACATTGTTATTAGAGGGGTGTGTGTGTGTGTGTGTGTGTGTGTGTGGAGAGCGCAAGAGAGATGCTGTTGAATTTAATCGTAATGTGACTGAAATGGACATTTTTATTATTAATTTAAATGTTAGAGTTTGCTGGCCTAGTTTTTCCCTTCTAATTCCTTGCTTTAATGCAACTTTTTTTAATGTTGCTAATATTAATTCGGAATTTATGAGTAAACCTATATGGCTTAAACATAAAATACAAAAAAAGTAATTTTAATAAACCTTGATGATGATTGTACTTTAGGATTAAACTGCGATGGATTTGATCAGGAAGAAGAAACCTTACACTACATTCAAAAGGAAATGATTAATTCAAGATAAGTGCACTAAAATATTCATTAAATAATTAGTTGTGCCAAAAATAAATAAATCCATAAAAACCATTACTCTTTAACGACAAACTGTCATAACCTTGCGCGTTTCTTTGCTTGATTCCATCTAGAAATGGATCCGTCACTTCCTGGACTCATAGCTGCCATAGTTTTGCTCAGGCAAAACAACTAAACGGTAGAAATAACTCTAATAATAAGTCTACATCAGTGAGAATCTACGTGTAGACGCGTGTTTGTGTAGAAGTGTTTCCTCTGGCAGAGGCTGAAGTGTGGAGTGGAGCAGCAGGTGGAGCCAGAGCTCTTCACGATCAGTCCTGGAGCTGATCTTCACCTTACACTTAAAGTAATCTTTCGACAACAGATGTGTTCATTTATTTATTTAAATGTCGGCATCAGAAACGCTTGCAGATAGCTGCTTAAAACTTGTGCTTCTTGCCATTTCTGTCCTGTTTAACTACCACATATTTATACTTATTTTACTCATACTATTTTACTCGCACATATTCATAAAAAATCTACTAGCGTTGAAAAAAATCAGATTAAAAAGACAAAAAAATGAAATCGAGGAACAGATGTTACTGGAGGACTTCAGTTTAATTGACTGGTTTTATTTGATTGGGTTCACTCGGATCCCCAGTAATTGACCTATTAGTTTTGATTTTTTTATTATTAAAAGAACGGCTGCTAATGCTTTATTTACTATAACAGTCCAATTAATAATCGCTAGGCAGTTCCCCCTGTAATTCAGATCCTGACCACAGAAGGCGCAAAGTCAGTCTTTCGATGGAGCAGCTCTTTAGTAAAGACGTTTCATCTGGACAGAAAATTGTCGTGGCTCCATTAAAAGTTACGAGGCAAGTTTATGAAATGTGTGGCATTAGATAATATTAGTATACTAGGTTTAAAAACTGTGCACTCGCGCAGTAGTGTTTGGAACTAAGAATGAAACCATTGGAAATATCGCCATTACTCTTTTTTTTCCCCCTCTAGTGTGAACACGACAGCGTAACTTACAGCGGTTCCCTCACTTCTCCAATTAACTACGTTCACGTTTATTATTAGCCAGCATAAGTTGATGAGCCGCGAGGGAGGTGGCTTCGCGTTTACCGTCGCCGCGAGCGCAGCTCACTCGTTTCAGTAGTGCGCCTGACGCGCGCCGGAGCGCACAGCCGGTCTCTCCACGAGCGACTTCAGAGAGAACTACCGCGCGAACTCACTTCAGCGGCGCGTCTCCGCTTCGTCGCGTCACAATAAAGCGCTGCTTCGCGAAACGCACGGCATGGTGACCGAGAGGAACGGAGGGATTCTCTCTCCTGCGTCTTCAGCGGAGCTTCGGCGCTGAATGAAACCGTCTGCGAAATTAGCTGTCAAAGGCGCAGATGTGCGGAGAGTGGAGAAAGTAGAGCCGTTTAGCGACTATCGACAAACTTCTGCTGCTCTGACTGACATCGACACGTCATGGCATCGGTGTCGTGGAGACACGCGCTCTTCTTCTCGCTTGTTGGTAAGTTCAACTGGTTTGTCCTGTTCGTGGCTGCGTTTCAGCCTGTTATATGTGTTTCTGAAATGGTATGCTGGCCGTGAAACGCCCGTGACATTTAATGTTTCAGAAAGGAACTATTAAGCAGTTTGTTTGCTTGTTTGTGCTTTATGGGAAGTATTGGTGAGGTGTAAGGCCAGTGAGAAATTCAACGGTTTTTTTTTTTTTTTTTTGCTGTGGTTTTGTAGGTTGGATTTATACAAACCTGTTAATAATGATTGTCAGTTTTATCCTCCAACCAAAAATAGCTATAGAATTAATTTTTAGCTCTCAGGTTAAAAAGTGAAAGCACTAGGACATATCTAGGCAACTATATAATATATTTTTTCTTAGGAAAAGGTAGTGTATTTTTTTAAATAAATTAACATTAAGTTTGGACAATTATTTTGAAACATTATATACAGTTGATTTATAATATTTACTTGGCAAAAATGGGCTTAATATATGCGTAAGTTATAGTGCATTCAGGCAAATTAGGTCATGGGGAAAATGGCCCAATTATTTTAAATGAATACCTTTTAACATTTTTGTTGTTTTAATTTTTTTTTATTATTATTTCATAAATGTCTTACTGTTTACATTTTGATAAATCTGTATGCTATTTGATGGCAGGTACCATCTTACTCTCTATGTTGTGACGATAATGGCGATAATGCAAGTGTTGCTAGCATTTGAAATAATTTGATCTTAATTAGGCTATATCCTGGCTGGAAGGTACTGTAACATCCTGATTGTAATTTTCAGAAAAAAAAAAACATGTAAGATGTGTACGTGGGACACAAATGCTCTTATGCCACTTAACCTTTTTTCGTAACAATACGCAGAGATCTGAAATTATGCTGAAAGTGAAAAATCCATAAGTGACAAGCCCACCCACGTATGGGTCAATTATCTAATTTTCTAATTAATAATGCATGGCAACCTCCTTCTGTTGGAAAGAATTCATTTCACACTTACCTTAACAAGCTCGCTGAGCTGTGCTGAGCATGACTAACAAGCTGCACTCCGCTCGCCTTGATTTCCTGTCACCATACAATTGGGATTGCTGCTCTATGAAGATTCATGGCATACTTTCCTAAGGAGGAATGTCTATAAAGAATTTTACTGCAAATATGAGCGATTCATTGCTGTGAACGAACCTGACTCTGAGTCAAATAGTGCACACAGACGACTCTTCCTTTGAGGTGACTAACAAGCATCGGTCTGGAAAGAGGGGATGCTGATGGATTCAAGTAAGAGAATGAAGCTCATGTAACTTCCGAGAAATATTTAATCAGTCTGTATAAATATGTTACTCTTGAATAAACACTTCTGCTCCAGTTAAGCCTGCTATGAGTGTCCTATAAAATATGTAGATTTAGCAGGGGAGTCTTCTGGTTTTAAAACGGCGCCAGGAAGTGCGTGTTTACTGATCTCTGTAATAGGCCTGCTACCTACTCTAAAAAAGTATTCCGATAAAAGTTTGATTGGATGGCTTAGATTTCAGTTTTTCCAACAATTTTTACTGGGTCTGCGAAGGGCCCTATAATGGATGCTACAGTATAAAACTAGTTTCATGTCTTTCCCCCTTTTTTATTTGTAGTTCCTTTGCTTTTAAATTCTCCCTTTTTTTTCTTTCCCTTCCTTTCCCCATGATATTTCTTCTTTTTTAGATGACTCCTAACCCACTTTTTTATGGATGGCTATATCCATCTTGTCCTTCTGATACTCACCAGGGGACTCTGACAGGTCCCAGGACATTGATGGCATCGTGACCGTTAACTGCCGGCGCAGAGAAAACAGCGGCTTCATGCTGTTGTTGCGAGCCGAGATATAAACGTCAAGCGCACTTTTCAAAACCGAACAAAGCTTTCACTGTGTTCCAGACCGGAATTACGCTCCGTCCCACCAAGATTCATTGCTCTGACAATCTGACAAGTGAAAGTCTACCGCAGATAAAACACTAAATACAATAAAGGACGTTTTATCAGGATGAAGGGGAATGCAAGGATGTGTCCCGTACAGTTCTCTAAATGCAGATTAGCACGGTGCATTTCTCTGATTGAGGTGAATAACCTGATGGCAGTGGGCGGAGAGATCTGGACAGCCGTAACAAGTGAAGATGAATTTATGGCTGCTCTATTTCTTTACGCTTGTCAGGAGCGCTTTGTATTTCATTCTCAATGTACTGCCTTAAGCAGTTCTGCCCTTGAAATAATTCAGTTGACTAGGTCTTGAATCCAAGTTCATTAGCGAGCATCGCGTGTAAAGAATTTAGCCATAAATGATTATAGAATTAGTTTTACCAACGGAGTGTTTGGAATTACATCCCGAGGGCTGCTGGAACAAACCAAGCACGCTTGATCGTGCAGAATGGCTGCTGAAGCTGAACATAACAAATTTATCCATAGTTCTGATGAGAGCTGACAGTCTAGGCATAATCCAAGGTTATCTCAAAGCCTAACTTTAGCGTGGAATAACTTTTTTTAAAAAGTGAAACGACTTGATGTGAGCAATTATATTTTTTATAGTTGTTTTTTATGGTCTTCATTTACTTTTAAGTTCATTTTAAACATCAAGTTTAATGCACGACTGCTTCACATCCGTCAGCGATCATATTTTGTCAAAAATGTGACCTATTTGTCCAGCATTTAGAAAACAGTGTTGGAGATTCTGGACTTCTTGGAAGCACATTGAAACATACAATGTAATAGTAAAGCTTACCTCAATTGGTATTTTTATAACTTTTTTAATAAAATACCAAATAAAGAATGTCTAAAAAAATAGAAATAAAGATGTAGTGATGGCGTTCGAAAAGAGTGTAGAGTTTCTTTGGATTTGGATAGCAGCATAGCTTGATGTTATGAGCTAGGTAAATTCACATAAAAATCTCTTTTTTTGATTTCATATGACACTCATTCAAGTTTGCCGGAGCCTTTCGACTGGAAAAACCGAAAAGCAGGAGGCTTAAGTAAAAATCTCGTTCTAATCACCGGTTTGGAGAAGGACTTTTATATTTTGTTTTTAAACAGGGTGGCATGGGTATTGAATCCTAGCTCTTGGCCGCTGATCGTATAAATAAAAACATTTGTGCGCCAGCCCTGAGCCCTTGAGACGCATTTAGCATTTGTCCTGCTCCAAAATATAAGTGGCGCTTTGTTTAATGCTTTAAGAAGCAGGTGTAGCACTGAAAAATACAGTTAATTTTTGATGTGGAACCTGCGGTGAGATGTCAGCAGGGAATCATCAAGCTGGAATGGGCCGCTCTCTGCAGCGCTGCTGGATGGGATGGGACTCCTCCCTGCATTAGCTGATTATTCATTATGCAGATCGAGTCACCCTATAAACTGCGTTGCATCGCTGTGGTATAAATTAGATTTAAAGAATATAAGAGCGGGATTGATTTATCTGGTCGGTAGCATTCTTGCGCTCAGCAGGCCCCAAAACATGGCTTTGAATGTGACATTATATGCTGTAAAGTATCATTCCGCAGCTATCGGTGTTATTGTCTAAAGAGACCCCATGCAGTGTTTTTAAGACCTCTCTGACAGCAGGAGCTCAGGAAACAAGATCTTACTCAGCCCCCGAGTGGCATTGGCTTCTCAACCGCGACTACTTGCCGCAGAGTTCAAACCAATACTTGAGCGAGTCAACAAAAGCATTCATTTCCCTTTAGATTCACATGATATTTGTCATGAATATGGTCTTCTAGACCTCAAAGATCAAGGAACATATTTCACTGGGCGACCCTGCTAAAGAAATTACAAATAATTTGTTGGAGTTATTGGTTGGCTTGATTCTGTTTATGTGTTCTAAGTAATTCAAACCCCAAAAGTTACATTTTGTAGAGAATGATTTTTAACTGAAATCTTGGCATTACTCAAAAAGGTTGCAGATCACTAATAATCCTTGGTTTTAATTTTGCCACTACTTTAAATAGTTTTCTCAGTTGCTTTGATCAACCATTTTATTCCCCTCGATGATACGTTTTTTTTTTTTTTTTTGGTACAACACATTTTGAACTCATAACGCTGCCAACACTAGGACTTTTTAGCGTTTTGTAAATCTTCTTGTAGCCACAGACTTTCAAATATATTAAAAGGTAATTCACTATAGAGTTCTTTTGACATATTTTCAACCCAACTTTAGCAAATGCATGGGCTAAATTTCTGGAAACGTAACAGCTAATTAAGTTTTTTTTTTTTATTATATTCTGATGCAAACGCACAAATTATCAGATTTTATTTTACAGCTGAATGCTGCCGCTTGATATAAAGTGCGTTTCAATTGCTGCCTACAACAGATTACAGTGCAAGGTGCCGATTAACTCTTACAGCAGTGAGTCACGATGACCCGCAACAAATGACCCTCTTTAATGGGATCCAGCCGTTGGTGTAATGGCCACGAGTGATCCATCACCTGTACAGCCAGATACGCTGACATTCATGGCCCTGGTAATTGCTTCATCACAAAGGGTCTGTGCCATGTAGATTATTTTGGAATGCCATGATGGATGTTGTGCACGTGTGTGCGTGTGTGATAAGAAGAGTAAATGGTGGCATCTGCTTTATCAATAGTTAGAAAGCATGTTACGCAATGAGAGGACGAGCGAAGCAAGTGGCAATTTGTACTGGCACATTGCTTGCTTCCGTAAATGGCAGACAGTACTTGATCAGGCGGCCAGCGTAGTTCGCTCGCAACACTGTTTTGTATGGGTTGCTTCTTGACTGGGAAGGTTTTATATGACTGTCACTATGTTTTCCCTGCAGCATATTGCAGGCTAATGCGTCTCTTCTGGCACTAATGCAAATGTTATCGTGCTTTTCTGAAGTAGCCGCCAGCTGTTTTTGTCCGTGCTGGGATAGCAGCATCTCTGTGCACTTCAATTTTGCATACACTGGGGTTTAGAAAGATCATACGAGCAGGCACAGAATACATGTCACACAGAACAAAGAAGTCATTTAATTAATTAAATGCGTAATCAAAATGTTCTTAAAGGGAGAGCTGAGCCAAAAAAGAAAATTCTGTTCATTATTCGCCTGTAAGTTGCTCCAAACCGGTAAGACCTTTGTTCATCAGAACTCAAATTAAGATATCTTTTATGAAGTTTTCTGACCCTTCGTAGACAGCAACACAATTACCTCGTTCAAAGCCCAAAAATGTAGTAGGGACATTGTTAAAATAGTTGAAGCACTGTCTTGAATGCCGTCGAAGTCTGATGCGAAAGAGAATAAATTGTTGAGTCAAGTCGTTATTCTCGTAGCGATTGAACCACTGATGTCACACGGACCATTTTAATGATGTCTTTGAATGTGGTAATTGTGTTGCTATCTCAGGAAGCTCTTTAATTTCTTCAAAAAAATTCTTAATTTATGTTTTGAAGATGAAGGTCTTACGGGTTCAGAACAATATTAACGTGACTTAATTAAGGACAGAGTTTTTGGATGACCTGTCCCTTTAAAAGAAAACAAATTTTTCATGCTGTAAATTAACTTGTTGTGATGATACATTCAATTTGTTTAAATTTATTATTTGAATTTTTTTTTTTTAAATCAGCTAGGCCACACAATAAAAACAATTGTGATTGTAATGGTAAATGTCTAAAAATACCCATTTTAAATAGTTAACAGGTGCGTACAGTGAAAATGAATAAATTAACAGTGCGTTTCATGTAATTTTACAATATAATACTGCTAAATTTACAGTTTTTGGAAGCTACTTGTCAGCTTCAGTGTGTGAATAAACATGACTTCATGTGATTAGTACTAGAGCAGGTTGGTGTATTAACATTCTGTCAGTTATTTAAATATTTATTTAAACTGTAAATAAATGAAATCTGTAAAAAAAAAAAAAAAAAAAAAAAAAACTATGTAATTTAATAAATACTAAATGTTTACTTTGCATACAAACCATCACATGTCAAATTATTTTGCTATAACTACTACCTAAATACAGCATGATTTTCTTTTCGTAACAGATTTTACTTCTACTGAAATGTAGCTCTGCGTTCACGGCTGAGCGGTCTGTGCTAGTAAACAGTCTGAGGTGATCTGCAGCTTCAAGGCTTCCTGTGGTCCCAGAGATGGTGTCACATCTACAAATGACACCTCTCTCACAAAAGCGCTCGGGACTTCAGTCAGACATGCCCAAACCACTGATACAGCTGCCAGCCCAAATCACCGTGATGGTCACTACTGAAAAACGAAATGCACAGATGACATTTAGCTGAGCCGCATCGCATTCACATTGCGTTTATTTGGAAACAAAAACCCTTTTTCATATAGAATTAGTCACTTTTGTTAAGGCCATAGTCTTGCTAATTTCTTGATTACCCCTCAGCTGATAGCAGCTTGTTCAACTGTTGTTCCCTGTGTGTATATATATGTCTGGATTTTGAGTGACTGCACTGCACGAGACGCTCGCTGCGGCAGGCATTCATTTGACCAATTGTGTGGCCGTTACACCTCAAGAAAACATGACAGATTGACGGTTGCACAAAAAGCGCACAGAAGGAAAGAATGTCAGGCAATTTAAGTATAACACATCTGTCAGCGGTATTTGTCTACTGCTGTCTTAAGTGCTTGAAGATGTGATGAGTTTAACACAACAATACGGTACGTTTAAATTAATCTTACAGCCTCTGTAAAAGTTCAACTTTATTGACAGCATTTGCGGCGTGATGTCGATTACCACAAAAGAAGTTTGACTCATCCCTCAGTTTTTGTAAATGTGCATTTACAGTACTGCACTTGCCCTGTATGAGAGACATAAATGAGACATTTTTGCTCATATAGAGTGTTGCATTAGGATAATTTAGTGCAATTGTCTTAACTCGAGTCATCGTTTCACATAATTGCCAGTTACATATTCACACATTTTGAGAGTCAATGTTTGGAAGAAGAGACTTAATAGCGTATCCGCTATACAAACACAAAACTGAATTTCATGTTTAGTTAAGCATAACAGATATGATGAGGAGAGAGAAGGGCACGGTTCTCAAACTACAGCTGGACTAGAACTAGTTTTTGTCTCCTGTAAGGTGCTTTTGAGCAGCATCAATTCAATGGAGAGTTTAAAGAGTGCCTTTTGTGTTCAGATTCTAAGGTCGATCGGTTCTAAACAATGAAAACATAAAGCTGCATAAATGCTCTTCACTAAAAAGATGACTATGAATATGCCAGTCAGAGTTGTAGAAATGCTCAAAATGCTCTCGTTTGTCCTCCCTTTCAAAAGTCATCTTAGAATGAACATTCTGCATTATGCAAGAGAATCTCAGTGTTTGAGGAGAGAAAAATAAGCATGGAGTCAACTTTCTGTAATATACTAGCTACACGTTACTGTATTTTGAGGTTTTATTGTAACCTTGACTTAAGAAGACCTGCATTTTTCATTCACAGCATTGAGAACATCACAAAAAGCAACATTATGCTGCCTTCTAAGAAATCACGCTTTGGGGCAAATTCTAAGACAGCATCACATATATGCTTTAAGGATAAAGCAATCCCAGAATGCACCGCAACAAGTTCAATGCAAACAAACGTTGAAAAAAGACGGCAGATGGAGTCGCGCGTAACAATAGCTATATTTATTTCCTGAAATCTGTACTGATAAAAAAACAGATAAAATCCATTTTAATCAAAGTACCTAGTTAAATATTCAAGGTCAATAATTAGGTTGTATTGAGGGCAGTTAAACACTGAATTGCTGTTTTGTGTGTACAAATACTGTAAGTGGTTTGTGACAAAATGAAGTAGTTCTGAAAACACTTGTTTGTGAGTTTACCACTTAACAGTGGCCAGAACAGATGGATGGCATGATCTGTGTGGCCCAGCGTCCTCCCACACACTAAAAGTATTTGCAAAAAAAGTCTGGGAAAAGTTTGTTTTGTGCTTTAGTATCCCTTCTTTTCTAATGCCACTTATTTTTGTTATCTAATGCCATGACTTTCATGCATTTTTAAGCGTGACACAAGTGTTTTTGGCACTACTACACTTACAAAGTCCACAGTGTTGCAGTGATTTGTTTTCTTGCCGCCATTTATAATGAATGGCAAGCTGTCTTTACTAATATCAGTAAGCAGGCATGCAAAAAAAGAACACAGTTTTGTGCCCTGTCCCTTTTACTGCCAGTGCAGTCTTGGTTCAATATTCCGTAAGCGAACGTGCCATTTTTGCCTGTATTGGGAATTGTTTCTTTCATTCGCCTTCAGTGGAATATAAAATGTGGCTTATGAAATAGAATTGCTTTGGGTGCAAAGTTGTCAACATGTCCTCCAACCAATACATCTTTATAGGTCATTTGCACAAAACCCTGAAATATGTCACATCAGGGAGTTGCTCCGGCCCTGCACTGTTACTATTTTACCTGCGATGTAATTCAGGCCTCGTACAGCTCGGTTTGTGGAGCATTGCGTTATCCAATCGAAATCCGTGCGTAAATGGAACAATCTGTAGGGTCCCTTTTTGGTTGGTTGATAGGCTGAAAGTTGCTTAGGCCGTGGTGTCAGAAGGTACAGTGGTGCTTAAAATTACGTGTAGCAACATGATACGTTTATACTGTAACATTTTAATTCTCTCTTTGTAGCGTTTTTTGCATTCGTGCACCACAGTTAATGAAGTGACATATTACTGACTAACTGAGTCTAAAGGATCCTGGATCTCATCCAGCTTGCCAGCATATTGCAGGTGGTTAGCTGCATACTTGCTCACTCGCGCGCACACACACACACATACTCACACAAATGCTGTGAATGTCAGTGAGAATGGTGATGTTTACGCATACAGAGACTAATTAAGTGTTCTATTGGAAAGGTTCCTGTCATATTGAGAATATTGCATCAAAGGTCACGTGACATGCTTGATGTCGATTTACTGCATTTGCATATCCAGTTTTCTGTGCTTCCCTACATAACCATTCGCTTTTTTCATTCACTTGTTTTGCTTTTATATTGTCATTTTTAAATATTTTTTTGCTTTTTTTTTTAACATTTGGATTGTGGGAATGATTTTAATTCAAGATAAGGAATTGGAAAAGGAAATGGATTTATGTTTCTTCTTGTCTTCCCAAGAGAGAACCATTTTGTATTACTGAAGTTGTGGTCGTGTTTTAGCCCAGGGAAATGTGAGGAACACTTTCTTTCCAATGCTACGAGATTTAGTGGCTTGTATTCAAAATCTTATCACAAAAATGAACATTTTCTCTCTTCCAAATGTTACTGACTGCAGCACCAATGTGCAAAAACATGAATCTCTTGGCATACGGAAGGGTAAACACTGGCACATTAACAAAAACAGAGAGAGGAACATTGTATGATTGTAATTGTAGCTTGTTTTATAAATGTTGACAACTGGCTATGACTTTTAAATAAATAAATCATATTATTTAATTGTTACATTTTAATAATGACGATCTGATCTTTACTGAAATCAGTGATGTGATTTTAAAATCACAATTAGTATAAAATCAAGCTAGTTATTTATACCTAAGATGCTCTGAAGCTAGTTAAATCAGTTGAAGTCTTTTGAAAGTTGATGAAATATGATGCATATAAAAGTTTTTTTCCAGGAATATGTTGTGTTGCAGGAACCTTTTATAATCTGCGATATTCCATTTCAGTCTGTGATAGCTCCAGTCATTGGAGGATTTACTTAGGATTATTTATGTGTATAAAATAAAGCAGGAACGTATTCCCATATCTATCTCAAACTTTGCAATATCTAGAGTTCTTGATAAATTTATGTTCTTTTATGCATTTTGTAGTTTCATCATGCTTTCATCTCCCCGCTGCCAAGTTTATTTTTATTTGCCAGCACGGTTTGATGTTGTGATGTTACATTCACTTGCATTTCAGCTATTGGGATTAAAGTTTAAAGTCCTGAAAAATGTAAATGAAAAAAAATGTATGTCTTTTTTTTTTTTTTTCTGTCGCTAATACAACCAATTTAGTTGCAACCTGGTTGATCTCAGACACACACATATACACACACACACACACACACACACACACACACACACACACAAATCCAAAAGGAATGTGTAATGATTCTCTTTGGACTCAATTCTAAAGGGAACTGTGTTCTAAAACAACAAGTTTTTTTTATACAAAACCCAAATCTATCCTTTACACTATTCTATGAAAAGCCAAAAATCTCTGTAGGGATTCAGTTTATCCAGGGCAGTCCCACGGAGTCCTTCAAGGATTATTATAGAAAGTCGGATTGAAATTCCTTATTTTTTGGACCTCACACAAACATGTTTCTTTCTCTCTTTATTTTTCTTGAGGGAGTCTCACCGGTCACATAATTGATGTGATAGAGCTGTTGTTGACTAAGAATGAGTCGAGGGGAGCTCCGTCACTGCGGCTCTGACCGCGAGCCGGTCTCTCATACTGATCAGCCGCTTTCTTTGCGGCACTGGGGGCGAGAGCTACGCTGCTACTGTAGATCCCTGTAGGAGAATAAAACAATAGGAAGCAGAGCAAGCGGCAGATATAAAAGAAAATGACAGTCAGACAATGGCTGCTCTGTTTAAAAGGCAATTGTTTTTCAGAGAGCTGCACATTAATACCATTATGTCAGAGTTAATGAAATGACTCATCACTGTTTCTCCTCTTATTTTTTTCGTATTCAGACGTTTGCTAGCATCTGGAATGTTTAATCTGTTAGTGACTTTGTAGGAGATTTTTTTTAATTAAATGAATTTACTCATTTCAGTTTGCTGGTTATCGAGACATGATGTTAAATTTGAAAGAAATGTCCAGGGTTCAATTAAATTAAGCTTGATTTATGTGTTTTACAAACTTCATTTCTGTGATTATCAGCAGCAGGCCACATTGTCTATATTGAACCCAGAACATGCCATTAGCCATTATGAACTACAGTATGATTAATAAGAAATATTTGGAGAAAGCGTTTGTGAACAGCATTATTATTGAATCATTGAATTGCATCAATATGGCAAGGGCATTTTCCCCAATCTCAATACTTAAAAAAAAAAAAAAAAAAGATCATTTGTGGCACTTAAAGGAAGAGTATACCCAAAAATCATAATTTACGCCTGGTTACAAGCTTTTTTAAAAAATTGTATTTCTTCCTTTGTCTTCGGCAGAACAAAGAAATTCATAAAGGTTTGAAACTACTTATAAATGACAGTTTTTATTTTTGAGTGAACTACTCTTTTAATGTAACCTGCAATAGTATGTACTGTACAGTAGGCTATGCGTCTTATTGCAAGGAAACTACTTCTGATCTCTACCGAATGATTCTTTTGGTTATTTAGATCTTGTAACACAAACGGCAGATGCAGTCAAAACCTCATCATATTCATAAAAACAAATCCCAGATTGCATTATTCCTATGGGAAAATAAGAAATAGAAGATGTTGCTTTCAAAAAGGAAACATTTTTTCCACTTCAAATAAAGCAAAATCAAAAGCAAATGCAGAAAAAAAATACATAATTTATAGGAAAACTCCCAGAAATAGACATGAGGCGATTGTTGACGTACAGTAAGAGTGTAAGAGCTCTTTTTGGATTTTGTTTGATCAGGAGAGAATTTTGTTGCCTCATTTGTGATACTTCTTTACCTTTTGATCTCCACAATACACACAGCACTAACGCAGTGATCCTGCAGGGAATAAAAGTATCATTTGACTCACCCTCAGTTTTTTGTCTCTTGCAGTGAATCTGTCCGTGCTGGCGACAGCATGCAGCAGTCAGTATGGAAATGCCATTGAGGAGTTCTGCCTGGCCAAGTTCAAGCTGGACATGGAGGTTCTCGATCAGCGCCAGTGGTGCAGCTGGGAGGACACAGTTGAGTGAGTGATAAACATCCCACTTCTAGCCTTTATTATATTATTGGTCATATTTTTTTTATTTTAAATGGCTGACCCATCCTCCAAGGACATTAATCCATGTATTATTGTCATTTTATTGCCTTTTATTGTCATTTTCTCTCTGGCATGGATGGTGAGGGTGAATAAAGTGTTAGCGATCCTAGCGCAGAAGAATTAGTACATAAGAATAATTTCAGAATTATGCGATTTGTAAGGGCTGCTAAAAATTCAGCTTTATTATCAAAGCGTTTAATGACATTTTAGACTGCTTTAAAATAGAAAACCGTTATTTTAAATATTTGGCAATAGTACGGTTTTCACCCTTTTTGAGCATAAAAGACCTGCTGCCATTGCAAACCCAAACTTCCCTTACACATTTCACATCACACACAAATTGGTTCAGCGCTCATTCAACAACTTTTGTTCAGTGCAATCCTACCCTGCCGCTGACACCATCGCGTGTTTATTTGAACACTTCATGACAAGGTCAGTGAAGAGCAGAGTTTTCTCAGTAAGAGAGATGACACGGGTTCCCATATTATCACATACTTCAGAGGGATTTAGTGTGCCATGTGGCAGAGCTCCAGGCGTACACCGTTCCTGGGAATGCCGCAATATGCCCAGCTGTCTCTGTGACATAATGGAGGAGGTTATTCATGGTGCCCCAGAAAACACATGATACGGAAGAACTTTCACATTTCCAGGTTAACAAGAAGAACTGTCTTGTCTTTACTTTTGTGTCCGTGACAACCGTCCCTAAAAACTCTGCCACTCTGGCGTTCGACTGAGGCCGCTGTGCTCTGCTGCAACATTCGAGAAAGATACAGTCGAGAAAAGTGACACTGGATGTCTAAGCTGTCGGATCAGGGCCAGCAAGGTCTGCCAGTCGCTGTCATCAACACTCCGGGCACTTTTTGTCCCATGCGGCCCAAGTCGTTTCTATTGTAGCTCCTGCCAAGGTGCAAAATGCTGACTGTGCCTGTTTTTTTTTTTTTGTTTTGTTTTTTTCCCCTAAAGTGCTTAAAGTAATAGTTCACCCAAAATGTAAAACATTTCCATCCCATTTGCATCCTTTAGCAACCCTCATTTTGTTCCAATTTGTCATACTGTCGCGTTAACACATTGTTTATCTATTGAATATTTTACCTGTACATTCATGTGCTTCACTGTAACCCAGATTTTTTTTGCTTTACTCAGCTGGAATGATTATCAGAGCATAACGGTCGCTGTGTTTATTAGCAAAATTGCTGCTGGATTTGTTGTTAGTCAGATCAATCTCAGAATGTTGCAGTGAGGTTGCAAGCAAAAAGGATTTTGTTCAGGAGAACGAATGATTCCTGCGGGTGTTGTTAAACTGAGCTGTCATTTATGACACGAAATGATTATTCATATCGCCTGCTTGACTGAATATGTCAGCTATATTAAAAGCCGATTCCCTTTAGACAGTGAGTCATAGATTGTGCTAACTGTGCATAATGGTTCATAGTAATAAACAGTAATGACCTTGATCTCTGGTATTTTATTTCACGCTTTTTTACATCAGAAGTGCTTTAGCCCAACAAACTAAATCAAAGCCTTAACATCTTGGATAACAATATTTTTCTGTCTTCATTTCTAAAGGATCAGGATGCGATTAAACCACAATAACAAGCACAGATGTGAGTTGGCTGGCTTTATTTAATATATGGAGTACATCAATAATGATTCATGCCACATTGCTTTAAATCAATAGAAAAATGCATGCCATAAATCTGTTGTGACATTAAGCCAACAATATTACTTCCATTATTCAATGCAATATTTTTTTTAACAATCTAGTTCGACAGCAGACTCAATATTTCAGCCTTCGAGGAGAGCGGTTTTTGCACAAAGCTTGCATTGTCACAGGTCTAGAGATATTATGGCGTTCTCAGATCTGGAAGCAGGTTCAAGTGCCCCGTGCACCTGTGAAACAGCACTCATTAAAGTATGTATGGCCCCTCGGCTCCCTCCGTGAGGTCATCCGGCTCCATTGCTCAATTATGCACAAAGCGCCGTCTAGAGACAGCCACAGGTCTGAGATGAGGTCTGAGCAACACAGCAAAACAGCATGTGGCCTCCAGTGAGCCTCAGAATGGTGAGCTAAGACTTATCGAGCACTGAGGGCAGTCAACTGGAGGTAATTAAGGTTGTATACAAACGATCAGAGGAGGCCAGCACTCTTGTACTTCAGCAAATTGTCGCACCTGGGAAATGGTGCATTAAACTGCTTTGGAGGGAACCGGCAATATAGAGACAAACCCTTTTGCCCTTCCAGGGGTCATTCCTGTGAGCGCTGGTATGCTCATTAAGCTCCTCGTAAAGCACAGCCTGGAGGTGGAAAAAAACTTAGAATTTTTTTATATATATATATATATATATATATATATATATATATATAAATTAACATGGCAGAGCTGCGATTATAGGCAGGTGTTTGTCTAAAACGCAATTTCCACTCCCTCTAAAGAAATCTGATTAATGAACAGATGTTAAAACCTTACCATGAAGCGTTTTGCTACAGATTTAACGGATCCCAGCAGGTTTAATGAAGTCTGAACATTAAATCAAAGTGGAGAAATTACCTGGAGATCTTGTTGTGGTTTTAGGTTATTGCAGGACATGGATTTAATAGAATAGTTAACAAAATAATGAAAATTCGTACCCCTCATTTTGTTCCAAACCTAAATTTTCTTTCTTATGTGGCATACATCAGAGTTTTTTTTTGTTTTTTTTTTTTTTTTTTTTTTTTTTTTTTTTTTGTCCATGTAAAATGACATAAAAAAAAAAATACATTTAAAGACTTGTCTTGACTGTTTAAGTTTAAATGTGTATGTACAAATGATATTTGGGAATTATGGCCGCCATATATTTAGAAAACAAGTAGCTGTAGCTGAATGAAAACCTTTTTGTTGCTGTCAGTATGTAGTTAGCAGAGAAAGGAACGACTTTGTGTTTTAGCGCTCGGATAACCTGCCAACGGTTACATGATAGTTTTCCTGAACAGCTGAAAGGTATTTAGAAGGCATTACTTCATAAATTTTAAATTAAATAGTAACCAGCACATGTCTGGTCTGAATCTTTAAATTTGCCTGCTGTATGTAATCAGATTTCATTTTGCCATTTTATGAAGTTTTGATGCGTGTTATCTGGATATGTGAAACTCAGGGGTTAAACTCAAAATGAGACACTAAATGTCAAACCATGTTAATATGTTATGTTATAGCAGCTAATTTTAACTTTTTTATTTTATTTATTTTTGTACTGAAAACGTAGGAGAAATACTTCCAGACACTTATAGTGGCTAATGTTGTGACAGAGAAGGATCATGCTTTCAGGTCAGAAAATATTGGGGCTTTTCCCCCTTGGCCTCTCCTGTAAATGATTCCATGATGAACGTTATCCTCTTGAAGCCAGTAATACATCTAAGATTCTGTAACTCCAACTCGGGCATCCTCACTCATTGTACCATCATTTCCATCTGGTGTTCAGCAGACTCTTTGGGTCCTATGTGACCTGTTGTCCTGTTCCTGACGAGGACGGGCAGATCATATCAAAAGTGAGAACTAAACTAAAAGCTAAAAGACAAAGCATATAGTGACTGTTTTGGTGACAGCAACTGAAATGTAGAATTGCTGGTTCACAAACTGAGTTAAAAAGTAGGAACTGAATGCAGTGGTACAGAGAAACGTAAAATTGTCCTGCAATCTCTGCATTTGGGAGTGTTAGGATTTACACTGTATGTGGCTGTACCTCTATACCTTCCTTCTGCCACTGAGATGTAACACAAAAACGTGTTACCCACCTGTATAAAATATTTTATTTGTGCCTTTGTGAGAACTATCCCACTGTGAAATTCCAGCAAACCCCTCATTTAAACCCTCCAGAATGCTCCATACTGTCGATAAAGCTTAACTTGTTTTGAAGCCAGATTCCTGCTGCTGCTCTCCATGCAGTCGGAGGCTTTAGGTTTTGATCCAGAGGTCCATCTGTTCCCCGTGCATGCACAATTCACATAATAGTCCAGGTGCTTGTGGGATAGTTTCCAGTAGCTCTGTGGAATGTGACCACACTTGAAAGCATTTAACCCCCCGTCAGCCTTGATGACACTTAATGACTTTGAGAGAGAGAGCCAACTAGAGGGTGACACCTTATAGTATGTTTCAACAATTCACGTCCCCTTTAGTATCCAGGGGACAGAGATCAACAGCTTTTGTAACTGCAGTGGATACACACGCTCGATCGTGTTTTAAAGGGCGTTCTGCAATCATCAGGACAAAAAAAAATTTGTGTGTGTGATATAATTTTATTATATTGGTGTTGTCAAACGCATCAGGTGTGTGTGTGTGTTTGTGTTATACATGAAGTTATAATTATTTAATTGCTTTCCAGTACAAATGAAAATCCTTAAAACAAGATTGATTGACTTATGCAAAATATATTAGATTAAACGAATACTTTCACAAAATTTAAACTCTGTCATTTACTCACATTTAGGTTCAAAACATTTTCTTTCTTCTATGGAATACAAAAGAAGATATTTTGGGAAAATGTTGGCAACCAAACATTTGGTTTGTTTCCTATTTACTTCTATTAAAGTTTTTGTCAATACAGTGGAAGTCAGTGGGAACAGAAAAAGTTTGGTTTGCAACATTCTTCAAAAATATGTTCCAGACTTTTGTGTTTGGAACGACATGAGTGTGAATAAATGATGACAGATTTCGGGATGGACTATCTATTTAAGTCTACTAAAATGTGTTTAGTGCAAATAAATACAAATAAAATGTATAAATTAGTAATAGAGTAAGAAAACTACTCCTTCTCCAAGTTTATTTTTCACTGTCAATGCCATTTTAAAATAACTACATTTACGCTATTTATTTCATTATATATATATATCTAATTTCTTTAACTAGACTACTGAGGAACTAGTCTACTTTGTGCAGTGTATTATCTGAACACTGAAGACTTTGCAAAGAGGCTGTTCCCGAAAGCACAAAATACTGATCATAAAACCCCAACATGAACCCACTGCTGTGATCTCTGTTCTGTGATTGGTTAAAGTGGCAGGAAACCCTCACATCCCACAGCCTGAGCAGTGACAGTGTGCTGTAGTCATGGTCTCTGTGTGTTGATGTTTGTCCCTGACTAGTTATATTTAGTGGCGTTAAACCATTTTGAAATTCAATCTGCTGTCTTACAAGACTGAATGCTCCACAGAGACTTTCCCACCACATGGTCAATGAAGAAAAGAACCAGCAGTCACCCATTATAATCTCGAAGACTTCCTGAGGTTTATATTAAACTCTGTAACCGATACCTTAAAATAAGTGTAACCATACAGAGTAATTATATATGTAGGAACTGAGTAATATTAATAGTATGTACCTACTATATGTTAGTTGCATATAATTATGCATAATTTACTGTTATTACTGTGTAACTATTATGTAACATGCATAAGAAGGGCACTGTATCAAGTTTTGTATCAGATTAGTTTCTCCATGTGCAAAACAATATATTCTTAAGAACAAATGTTTTATTTTTCCCCCCATTTGATCATCACAGTGCTGCCTAAGACTTCCCCTCTTGCCAATAAATAAACTTTTTTAACATTTAATTCTGTTCTTGTATTCATTTCCTTAAAAAGTAAATAAATGGATCAATTTGATTTATTTATTTTGTGGAGACAGTTTATATTCATGTTTAGAATATGTGTGATTTTTCTCTCTTGTGATGCCATTCACCCTCAACCAACAGTTTTGCCCCTAATAGTTTTATTCAAGTTGTAATTTTGCCTAATTATACAAAAGTGTAGCAGCATAATAGTAAATCTTCTGGTCTTTTGGAGATAGATTGTCTGAGGAACCAGACCTAAATGTAAGAATCTATTCTGCTTCAATGTCTTTTGTATTCCGCACAAGAACGTCCCAAAGTTTTGGAGCGAAATGAGAGTAATTGATGGCCTCAGTACAAAGCCATCATGTGTCGTCTCGCATCCTCATTGAGTGCATTTTAACCAGAACTGCTTCATCTTATCTGTATTCACTTGCTAATTGCATGATAATAGGTTTTGACAGGGCAAAAACGAAGCTCCCAGGGCTCCTTATGATTAAACATCCAAATTTAACTCGTTCACTAAATGACTTCCTCTCAAACTGATGCCACAGGCTGAATATTGCCACAGCTGTTTCTGTTCAAGCTGGTGATGATATGTTTGACATCTCTTCTTCATCACTCTGTGCATTTGGATATATAAACACAGAAACTTGATGAAATGCTCATTTGTCCCCTTAGCGGAGCAGAAACCAAAAGCTTATTTTCCACGAGTCGAGCACATCTCATTCTGGTTTGACGTGCTCTTAATGAATTAGGCAGCTGCTTGTGCAACCCAAATGGCTTTCAAGTTACATGAATTTATTATAGGGTAACAATGACATAGTGTTTAAAGTCATTACTGAGTAAAGAAAATGTGATGACTGGTGTAAAGATGGATGCCACAACCTTATGTGCATATCTTGCATACACTGCAACCCGCCGGGAGAAGATATATTATTAGACTTCTGATTTGCTCATGTTC
The DNA here is from genome assembly GCF_018831695.1 of Puntigrus tetrazona. NCBI lineage: Eukaryota > Metazoa > Chordata > Actinopteri > Cypriniformes > Cyprinidae > Puntigrus > Puntigrus tetrazona. The sequence continues at coordinate 10,776,199 of NC_056707.1, forward strand.
ATGATGGCGACCACTTTAGTGGCCTTATGAAATGTCACTATGGGACTTTGCCATTTATGCCGTTTGTATGGAACCATCTTTTGCCCTTTACAAACGTGGTCCTGTGTTGCTTCAAATGAGACCACATATAGTATACATGCTACCTGGTCGGTCTCATGGCATAAACATACCTTGGTGCACCTTTTAGCGAGACATGAAATACTTACCAATAAGTACATATCACAGCCATTTCCAAAAGAAAGGCAGTAAAACTCTGATAAGGTGTAATTTTCCCACAATTACTTGAGCAATATCATGTTATGATTTCAAAACAATATTAATATGCAGGGATATTTGAGAGCTGATGCTTTTGAACGTTAGCATCACGCATATCCAGCTCAATATCTATGGGTTTTCATAAATGGTAGTTTTGTTCAGTAGCTCACTGAGTACTTGAGAGCGAGGAGCTGAAATGGCACGGTTGCATTAACAAATGCATTTTTAGTTTTTTTTTAGTTTTCGTTTTTTAACACCGGGTAAGTTTAAGGTTGGATTTTGTGTACGGCATATTTCCAACATGATAAGAGCATTAACTTTTGTTGAAGTATCAATTGAAGTATATTACCAATAACTGTAAAAGTTTACAAGTTACTTATGCGAATACGTTTTAGATACGTAGCAAGCTTATGTGAATACGTTTACTTATGTGAATACGTTTTTTACGTAGCAAACACCGATACAAATAAATACCATACTATTTTTCATTACTAGCATGCTATTTAACTGTCTATTGTGGAGATACAGTTGGATGGTGTGTTTTCTATTTTAGTCTTTATTGTGAATGCTATAAATACATAGGCAGACAGAGCCGGTCAGGGGTGTGAGCTCAGGGTCGGTCCATTAACAACCTGGGTTTCTCCTGAACTTTAATTCCAGTAAAACCCGAAAAACTGTCCCACCATCATTATTGAATGTGCATCACAACTTACTGGTACCCAGGCACACCAGTACAAACACCAACAAAAAAAAAAAAAGATATATAATTATACATTTGAAATAGTATATATTACATCATTATGAAAGTGCTGTATTTAAAAATAAAAAAAGAAATATACATAGTACAGCTCAGTGTGTAAATTTCAGTTTTCAAGTCAATCCTTTAAACCCCTCTCTTGAATTTTCAGTCATTCTCCGCTTGCCTCTTAAATCATTCTCATTTCCTTTTCCAAAGCACCCTTAGCCTCTGCAGCCGGCTGTGCACACGGGGGTGACCTAGACACTCGTATGTGTCACACATGCCTCTTTGGGAAGATGAGACGTGCTTTTTGCTCTGCCTGAGTGTTTGAGCTGCCATCCTGAGAGCCATCTTTATCCCTCTGGGTGAAATGTGAGGGGAGGGGGTGTGCGGTCTGCTCCAGCCCCCAAAACAGGCCCGGAAGAAAACTCTTGATTAAAAGTCTGCACTGGTTATGCCAGGCATCCCACGCTAGGCTGACGAGGCTTATAAATAGACGGCCCAGAGGAGGGGGATCTGGGTCTAACACTCACACAGGGGCCTATTAAGAGCTCATCTGAACAACAGTCTCTCCTTGAGCTCCTTCACTAGAGATGACACCATCTTCATCACCATCATCATCATCATCATTATTGGGGCTCTCCGATTCCAGCAGGGCTCCTTAAGGGTCACTAAGAGAATTATTTCAGCTTAATAAAGGCAGTTACGCAGCACGCTCTTGCACAAATATGCAGACTTGCATTTTAGGGATGATTAGGAATGACACAAGAGAGATGCAAATGAACTTAAGCAAATAGTTAGCACATGTGAACTCTATAATATGGTGCTTTGTTTGGTTTTCTTGAGTTTTTCAAAATACAGTCTTGAAATCTCCCAGGTATTTGACATGCTTATTTCATGGTGCTTTTATATTTTGGCGCATAAAATTGAATTGTGCAAATTTGACTTGGTGGCACCAATTGATAGACAAGCATAAAACATTGACAACTTGACTTTCATTTTAATGTCTTTTGTACTGAAATATATCAGTGCTACAGATAAAACATGCCTATTTAGTAATTATGGAAAACTGAAATATAAACTATAAAATAGATAATATAATAAAATTATTATATAATATTACGAAAATATAATATTTTCAGAAATAGCCATTAGTGATGAGTGTTTCAAAACATTTTGTTAAACTTTGAAACCTTTTGCATTATGTTGATTAGATTGCCAAATGGCCAAGTTCACTTTGTGCATTATTAGTAAATCACCCGCAGAATTCCTTTAAAATGTGCCCTGTTTAGTAATGTTTCATTTATTTACCTGATCTTTAATCAGTTTCATAATGTACACATTTTTAATTGTATACCAACTGTATAATAAAAGGAGGCATAGCGGTTTCTTATTGGTCAGATTAGCCAAGCAAACAAAACAACTGATAAATTAGCAAAAGAACACATTACACAAATACCCAATGGTCTAGCATGATATTAAACATTTACTGTATTTAATGTAGATAGAATTGTATAGATTTCATGAAAACATTGGAAATTTAGTTTGCAAAGGAGTTTGTTACATTTCCATTGTTTCGCGGGTTTGATTGTTCCATCTAGTGGCTGTTGCAGTAAGTTAAAAAAAACGTTGAACCTCTCTCTGTTGTTGATAAGAGCAACGCTCTGAAAGTGCCACGCTGTTTGGTTCACAAGCAGCTTTCCTGTACTTGGCTCTGCACATCCCTCCTACAGGCCAGGAGAAAGCATTTCAATATCAAAAAGAAAAAAAAGCACACCCTTCACATTTAAACCACTTTCTCTATGAAAACAGGAATCCAGCTTTAAAAATGTATAACGCCATCATATGCATAGCACTGACATTGCTCTCCTGTTTGCTCTCCTAAAGGTCATATGGAGAACTGACCAACTGCACGTTCCTGGTGGCTCTGAAGATGAACTGTTTCTGGCCCAACCGCATGGTGGACGAATTCTTCATCCGGGTGCACAGGCACTACTTCCGTGACTGCTCAATGTCTGGACGGCTGCTTCACGATCCACCCAATCGGATCTTGGGGCCTTTTATCGTGGTGCCCATTCTGGTGACGCTGCTCATGACTGCTCTTGTGGTCTGGAGGAGTAAACGCAGCGAGGGAATCGTATAATCATCTACGAAAAAAACTGAACAATACAGAAGGGGATTTTTCACAGACTGCAAACACAAAGAAAGACTTGTTTCTCATCAAGTGGTTGTAAATCCAAACGGTTGTAGTGAACGCTGTCACTCTTATCTGCACACAGATAACATACCAGTCATTTATACAGACAGAAACATTTCTTTGAGGTAGTTTTCAACTAAGTATTTTGTCATGGCAGTATTCTGTCAGTAAAACTGATCTCCAGTCTGGAGGTCTGGAAGTCATTATCGTGATGACGGATACGTTTCACCTCGGATGGACACACACCAAACTAGGGAGGACACTGTTAATCCCACGAGTTTGCAAACCTTTACCATCTTGTGAACATTGGACACTGAACAATCCCTTTGCGTCACCCATCATCCTCGGTGAATTTCACACTCATAAATGTGCTTTGTGCCAAATGATGACATTCATTCAGTCAGTCAGTCATTATTAGTGTACTTTTGTTGAATTAAGAAAGACGAGGAAGAAAGGAAGAGGGCTACAACCACGAACATGCCAATGATATTCACATTATTATTATTATTAATCCCTAAAATGAACATCACCATCGGATATTGTAAGACACTCAAAAAGCTGTAAAAAAATCTTAAGGTCTAAACTGAATGTATCTTTCATACAATAGTCAATCTCACGATGCATTGCTTCATCAAAAAAAAGTATCCAAGATTTTGGAGAGATGTGATCAATTTGCTTCATTTAAGTACTGAAAGAAATCAATAAAAACCTTTAAATTACAATCAAAAATTGACTATTGGACACAATGTGTGGTGTATATAGTGCAGACCAACAACAGCATCTCTGAGAAAACCAACTCTCCGTCTGTCAGTGCAGAGTAAATTCGGCTAAAGACTGCGTCTTTTTGTTTTAAATCAGAATAGAATGCTATTAGGGACAATGTGCTATACTGCGTTGCATTTAACCTTTTACTTGCTTAAAAGTCAAAAGTGTTCGGTTCAGTGTTATCATGAAAAGCCCCAATTGTGTAACTCTCTGCCGAAGAGATAAGACATCTACAGTATATACTGCAGACAACAGACAGTCAGGCGGCTCATCGGGTTCTGGATCAGAGCCGCAGTGCTTTGTGCTAACAGTGGCTATCAGATACTATTAGAAGCACTGAACCAGAAAGGATCACTGCATTTATTTGGTGTCTCTCATCTCATGGGCTCTCGTCATAAGGTCATGTCGAGGGAAAATATTGTCTTTCTGTAGCGGAGAGCAACCTACCGGCTAAGAAGCTTGCAGCCTTTTTTGTGGAATAATTCATATATTAGCACTAAAAGGATGTTTTCATTCGCATGGTTCTGCTAATTGCTTTTTAAGCTATATCTGTGTATCTCTGGAGCTCTGTACCCACAGTGAGTGGTTTAAAAGCCTGTAGCGAACTGGACAGTGGCGCAGAGACGGTAGACTTTTCTAATGTCAGCTGAATTTCAAAGCATCTGATTTCTGTTGCCGTTATAATAAAGCCGTTATAATAATTTTCCCTCATTTGAGATTTGCTTTGTAACGCATCATGTGCTGTCAGGAGAACAAAGAGTGACAAAGGTAGCCATGTGGTCTTGAGTCACCAAAATTTAGCTGTTAAATTACAGCAGATCAGATAGAGCATAGTAGTTACTAAACTAGTTTGATGTCTGTTACATGATTTTGATGTCTCTGCATTTTGTAGCAAGAAGGATGTTCAAGTGTTCATGTGCTGTGTTCTTTTTACTTTCAACTTAATTCTGTAATGCCATTAAAAAAAAAAAAAAAGAAATTATTGTAAATAACTGCCTGCATCACCAATGCATCACAATTTTATAATGCGAATTTGAAACCTAAATCAGTACTCCATTAAAAAAAAAAAAGAAAAGACACGAAGGAAAGAACTCAAATGCACTGTGAGTCGCTGTCATTCATTTTGTAAAAAAGGTCTCAACAATACAGGACGAACTTATTCATGAAAGTCAGGTTTACACAGCTCAACGTGGAGAAAATCACTAAACTCTACTTTCATTTCAGCTTAGAGTCAACTCAGACATGACAGTTCTTTCAATAATTATAATTTCTTGCCTACTGTAGGTTTAAAGATTACAGCCTTCAGGAATCTTGACAGAACTTAACTGTGGAGGAGCACGCTAGAGACTGGGAAAGAAAGAAATGCATACGAGGAATTATGTTATTTATGCATTACATATTTTCATATGAATTGGTCTCTGGTAGTCCCGTGGGCAGTGCTTTGACATTCAGTGCTTCAGATGTCAAGAGTTCAAGTCCTGGCTTGCACCACTTCGCTTCCTGTCAGCTATGTTCTGTCCTATCAATTTTTTGATATATATATTTTTTTTAAGGCACATACGCCAAAAAAAGGATAATTCTAAAAAAAGTGAATGACCCTATAAGCAAGTCATATGCTTTTCCTCATGCAGATAATGGCTGTTCCTGTGTCATGAATGCAAATCATTTGGACACCACAGGCAAAGGTTTTGTGAAAAAGTGTAAATCTATAATTCATATGCATTAAAGTTCTGCTGGGAGTTAAGTTGTGTCGCAGACTGCATATGTCTCTGTATGAACATTTATCTAGCTGGTGAGGATCAAAAAATATTGACGAGGTAAGACTTTACCAAAACAGGCTGTTGTGACATTATGAATGGTCATTACATTTACACAGCTAACAAATGACCTAATTTATTGGTGCTATATCAGGCAAATTCTATATATATTATGTACGGGGAATCAATAAATAATTTCAAATGTGCTGTTCCTGGCCTCATATGCTTTATTGATTTCGTTATGAAGTGCATAGTATTGAATAAATCTTATCGCAAGATGCCATTCAATACATGCCTGTAACTGGATTCCCTTTTGCTGCACAGTAAAGTACCATTTAATACTGACGGGCAGCACATTTTCCAGGATCGCTAGTTAATGCATCAGCTATTTATCATTTTAATAACAGGCAATTAAAAATGTTGTCTAATCACCTTGAGAGAGAGGGAAGGGAATAATCACCTCGAATGCATAGCCATATTTGAAAGGACATTCCTCTCTGTTAGATGAAAGGGTAAATGGAATGACATAAGGAATATTCATAGACTTCACGCTAATGAGACAAACCCATCATCCATCTCTGGAGTAGCACCGGAGCTAATAGTCATCATCACAAGGGAGTTATTTTCAGTTACACTCAAAGTGTTACTGTAAGTAATGCACTAATTACAGAAGCTGTTATCTCAAAGGAATGAGGAAATCGACACTTTTTAAACCGTTTTAACATTCTAAGCTTATTATTATTAAAAAAAATGATTGAGATTACAATGTCGGATGAATAAATTGTGTGTTTAAAGGTTAAGAGGTTAATTTCAGCACATCTTATCAAACCGATTGTCAAACAATTATACAAAGCACTCCTCCGATCTGACATTGTTTAAACAAACCAAGGCCGCGCTTTGCATTAGGGGGCCTTAACTACTATGTACTTACGTAAAAAAATAAGTACAATGTACATTCCGTCTTCATATTGAATTGCAAACACTTTGAGTTAGGGTACAGGTAAGGTTAGGTGTTATGGGTAAGGGTCGGATAAGGTGTAATGGATGGGTCAACAGTGTAATTATAAATGTAAGTATTAATTACAGATGTAATTACATATAGGTATTTTTAAAAGTGGTACAAAAGTGCATCGTGCCAAATGATTAATTAAAATGTAATTACATAGTAGTTCAGGCCACCTAATATAAATTTGATTTATATCAGGTTGCGCACCTTACCCACTGCAGCAATGACTTAAAAGTACAAAATAACAATACACGTTTCATTTGTGGCTCTGTAATTGAAATGTGTATCCCAAAGGTACAAGCAGGTACAAGTCTGGCACCAGCAGAAATGGTGATTTCAGCTCCAGTGGCTTTCATAAAGGCTGTTGTTAAATTGTTGGATCTTGAAACTGGGCAGACAATCCCAAAACCCGGTTTCCGTGTGCCACCCAGATGCCTTTACTTGGGTTTAACTATAAAACAATTACAGTGTTCAGTGTTCTTAGAGGTTGAAGACTGCTGCTGGGAATGATAGAAAACAGCTCTGGTTTTATTTTGTGGGTTTATAAAAGGATTAAGAGGGGTGGCTGGGGGCAATTGTATTGTACCACAAGAGAAGAACCTCTAAAAATTGGTCCAAGACAAATGAAAACGAAATCATTATTTGCTATATTCACAGCACAGCCTCCTATTGCCTTAGACTTATTGGAAAAATATGCCTTTTTATCTACATTTTGGTAGAGAGCCTTTTTCACAATAAAGACTTGTAGAAGACAGCTGGCATGGTTGCTTCAGCAAATGTTTTTCTCTTATATTAGCCTTTGTTATCGCTATCAGTTTATGGTAGGGTTTAGTTTAGGTGGTACATTATTTTCAAAAGAATGAACCGTTAAGTACCAATCACATTATATTTTTGCACGTTTAAAAAGGTGCTTCACGATGCCATAGAATAACCTTTTTGTGGTTCTATAAAGTACCTTTAACATCCGAAGAACTTTTATGCTTTACTTTTACTTTTATGCTTTCTTTGTGGTGAAGGAAGATTCTTCAGATTATTTAAAGACAAGAAAGAGATGGTTCTCTGACTGAATAGTTCTTTGTGGAACCAAAAATCACTGTGAATGGCATTTCAAGCACCTCTATTTTTAAGAGTGTGCAAACAACAGTCAAAATAAAACGCTGCTAGATTCACATTCATCAGTTTAGGATAAAACAGAGCTAGCTTTTAGTCCCACTTATTTGATTCTTTTTTTTTTTTACTTTTCGAAACAATACAGAACGTGTATTTTATTCAACACTATCCTACAGCCAATTCATACATATTTAATAAGGTGACTAATTCAGATGAATTTCTACAATCTCACTCGTAGACTTTGTGTGATTTCCGTGATGGTTAAGTTTAGCAGGGTCAGGTCTGGTCCTTCATATAAATTCCTACCAATTTGCCAACTTTTAAATCACGTAACATTTTTTTAAAGCACAGTATGAAAAAAACAAGTACAAGTACGTAAACAAGGTTTTGTTATGCATACTACACATAGACGAATTACACAGAATTGAAAAATGGACACATATTGACATTTAACCAAGCATGTCTTATGGAGCCAGAGGACAAAACCAGCAATGATATTCTCTGGTCCATTTCACACAAGAGACAGCAAATAAATCATGCCATCACATTTCCATTCTTTTAAAATGATTCCGATCACTTTCAAACTGCAGTCGCTAATCTTCTAAGACTAGCGCTCATTAGCTGCTTTCATCAGCACAATCTTTTATGAGCCATTTGCATTTATTATAAACAGTTTTTGTCTAAATCCGTGTCTGGCAGCGGGATATTCATTCGTTTCAAAGTGGTAGCAATATCATTTCCCAGCAAGCCAGTGTCACCCTGTGAAGTTCTTTCAATAATGAGAGCGAGAAGCTGAAATGATGAGCAGTGAACTTTTCCATTTGTAAGGTGGAAGTAAGTTATTTTTAGAGAAAGTAGTTTATCTTCACTGGACCACTATTAAGAGGGTATAGGTGTCTGACCCTTCACTAGGGGTCTATCAAAAAATAGGGGTATCAAACTAGGGGATATCAAAGAATGTTATTAATGACTGGATTCTCGGGCGGTCTACTTGAAAGTGTTTGCCCGGATCCATTTATTACATCAGTATTGTCCCGAGTGAAAGCACTGCGATGCTATTCAGTTTTTTTATTCAGGTTCCTTTTAAAATACTGAAGGAAATTGCGTATTGAAGATGTTTTATAGAAGAGTGAAACATCTGAGTAGGATGCTCTGTTTGGATGAGAAGAGACCTCATTGCATAACATATGCTGTATATACTACATGCTCTGTAGGAAAAGGCTTCAGTTCAGGTTATTATAGAAAGAAGTTGGTGCTACTGCAATTAGCAAATCAGACTAATTATGACCAGCCATTATGAATAAAGTTAAAGACAGATAAATCCATGATGTAAGGCCAATGTCAAACATTCGCTTTGATACATTTAAGATCAAATATCATTGTTCAGTTTGTGAACACCAAATGTAAAAAATCACTGTATGAATACTGCATTGAATGCCCCACTGGGAAATCCAGATAAACCCAGATTAAGGTTGTGTTTTGTGTATGAAAGCTGTTAGAAATGGACTTAATAGTCAAGAAAAGCCCAGGCGGCTCATCACAACGACAGCATATGATCTCTATATTCTCTACTGTATCACACATACATGAAATATTAAATATTGCCTGTTGTATAAACTACTTCTTTCAAACTGAATTTCTATTTTTTCGAAAATAAAGTATAATTAAAGCCAACCAAACAAACAAAATGCATACTAGCTGATTAATAAATAAATGATAAATATAAATTCTGATCTCACATATGTCAGTTTGCAATAAGTCGTCCTGAAGATTTTTCAGGATCTCTGGTCTTGGATTGTTCAACTCCTGCATTAATTCTGAAGAGCTCGGCTGAGTCTCCAACCAATTTTCTGCCCCATTTTCTGTGTTTAACTTGGCTACACAAAAAGGTGTTTGTTTGCATTGAAGTCAAATTGCTTCACAATGCCTCCCACGTGTAAAGTAAGCGTGTGGGTTTGTTCACCGATGTAGAACGAGCTCATGCTACCAAGTGCTCTGAATGTGGGTGGTTTTCATGATTTAAAGCAAAGTACACAGACTCAAAGGCTCTTCATCGAGTCAATGCATGTGGAGGAAAACAAGGACACCTGAGTAATTCCCTTGAAAAAAAAAAAGACCGATATCCTCTGAAGCAGGAACCAAACAAAACAATTGCTGCTATTCAGCTCCAATGGTGCAAAAATAGACATTTGTGTTGAGTGGCCGGTGTTTGGGATGCTCAAACTCCATTTGTATCCCATTTAAACAAAGTGTGACATTATTTCTATTGTCATTGTGTCATTACTTGTAGATCAAGTGTTTTATGTTTTTAAATGCACTTATACTTGGTTGCTTATGTAGAAATGTTTCACAGTATATACAGTATAATTTACCACATATGCTACCTACAGTTGTACAATAGAAGAGCTCTCTGTAATCCATTTATTATGTGACCGTGAAAATATACGCTACTATTATTTCAGTTTAAAATTGTATTTATTCTTGTTCGTATTTATTCTAGCTACACTTTCTGTTTTATTACTCTAGTCTTCAGTTTCACATGATTCTTCAAATATCACTCTAATATGCTGATTTATTATATGTTGAAAAGCTTTTTTTTTTTTTTTTTTTTAAACCTGTGATACTTTTTTTTCAGGATTCTCCGATTAATAAAAGGATTAAAAAAACTGCATTTGATTTTCTAACAATATACACTACTGTTAAAATGTTTGGGGTGAGTAAATTTTTATTCTTTCCTTTTTTTAAAAGAAATCAATACTTCAAGAATATGTTGAATTAATAAAAAGTGATAGCATATTAACACAAAAATCAATACATTTATATATATTTATACATAAAATGTTATATTGTAATTACATTTTGCAGTATTGTTTTTTTTGATCCAAAAAATGCAGTGTTAATGAGCATAAGACACTTTACAAGTCTTACTGATCCCAAACGTTTGAGCAGTAGTGTAGATAAATGGGCCGTGTACACTTTTCTAATGACATGGCAGACTGCCTGCGCTGCTGATAAAGCTTGACTACTCTGACAACTTGATTCTTTTTGAAGCAGCAAATGGAAATATGGTCTGACTATATTAAATCTCTACAGCTCACACCAAAGTTTAAAAATACTCTCAATAAAATTCCTCTAGGCATTAGTGACAGGTCTGGAACGGGGTAGTGAAATACCAATCCTGTCTTAAATAGCATCAAGTTTTATTGTTGCATATCTTCACTGTCTGGTCAAACAGTGATCCTAACCTCACCCTCCAAGAAATATAACTCCCAGTTTAATGACAGGACCGTGAGAACAGGAACATTTCATTGCTTGGAGGTTGTTCTTTCAGAGCTCAGGTGTCAAAGGAGTTCTTGGTTATGTTTAACTACCAACACTGAGTTTTCTCAGAGAAATAAAAATGGTGGATTTTAAATTCATACTGAAATCGTCTCAGGTAAGCGGGAAAAAATATGACATAAATATGAAATCCCTGTCACGTACACTTTGGTTCTCTGTCAATCCAATAATAATCTTTAAATAAATGACCAAACATTGAAACATTACTCAGAATATCTTCACTCTCAGAAATAAAGATACAAAATCTGTCACTGGGATGGTAGCTTTTCAAATTGTACACTTTTGTATCTTTTAAGTTCAAATATGTGCATCTGAAGAACTAATATGTACCTTTCAGGTCCCAAAATGAACCCTTTAGGTACAAACATGTGCATTTTGAAAAGGTACCGCCCCATTGACAGGTTTTGTACCTTTATAGAAGACAATAAGTCATACAGATTTGGAAAAAAAAGATTTTAATTTTGGGAGAAACTAATTCTCTAACTAATCCATTTGCTTTCCATCAAATCTCTTTTCTTTCTATAAGACAGTATCCCATTTGTGATTTTTCTTTCTAATGGGACTATACCACTGTGACCTGCTGCTGACTTAAAAACTCAGAAACACTGGCATTAAAATCACAAAATGATGCAAAAGAATAAATATGAATAATGTTTTTGCTTAGCTTGAGGGACATCCAGCAGGCCTGCACACTCAGCCTCATTGAAAAGCAAAAAGGAGAGACGGATAATTTGACAAAGACAGTCTATTGTTCACCCTGCTTGCTCTGCCAGGTCATGGCATCACACATTTAAGCCGGCGGGCTCAGAAACAGGTCTGTTTCTCTCTCGTCCCATCTCTTTTGCAGCTTGTGAGCTTTTTCAAACAGGTTTGGCATAAAAGCACTGGCAAAAATGCCCTGCGCCCTGTCCGCCCCATCTTGGCAAGAATCCTAAATGCTCCAGATCCTAAGTACAGAGCAGATGTTAATTTGAAACGGCCCAAATACCAATCAACCAACCAAACAAACGTCCCAATGGGATGAGAAGTCGTGAATGGGGGGGAAAGACTGTGGACATCAGAATGCCAACTATTGTCTACCAAAGCAAAAGTAAAAGAATAAAAGACTAGAACTGCTCTTTCATAACAGCAGCATATGTGATAATGTGGAGAGAGCTGTTGGCTCTGAACTCTGACTGTGATCATATCTATTCTTAGGTTTGAGTGCAGTAGGGATGAGCAATAGGCAGTTTTATTTAGAAATTTGAGTGCAACTGAATGAGGTTCTCAAAGTTTTGAAGGTTGATGCAGGTGAATATGAGTCACTCATTGGATTTGTTAATGTAATGCAACAACCGTGCTTTTCGCTGCCCCTATGCTCTCTTTTACAGTCATTTCCCACAACTAAAGAATGACATAATGTAATATGAATATCTGCTAGCGATTTTTAATATTCCAAACAGGTTGTCCACATATGAGAATATCCAGATGGTTACATTTGCATGAGTAGGTTTGAATGTGGCATAGGTGATTGATTTAATTACTGATTTTAATTGCTCTGTGCCTGTTCATGTCTCGGAGAAAAACAACAACAAAAAAATAATAAATAAATAAATAAAAATTTGTGAGGATTGTGAGATTGTCAAATAAAAATAGAAAATAGTGCAACTGATATTACTGACTAATAATTATTATGATTTTACAGAAAAAATGTATAGTATGAAAAACAGATTTGCTTGAAATCATTTATCAGTATTATTAATTTTTTTATGTTTTTAAATATTAAGTTTGAAAAACTAAAAAGTAGCATAGTTAAATAATTATAAATATATCTGTTGATATAAAAAACTTAAATATCAGTGAATAACCAATATGTTATACTGATACATTTACATAACATTAAATACATAACATGAAGGTAGTATTGAAGATGATGGCATTTACCTTGCCTTTAAAATGGGAAGCTGTTACTGATAAGACAAGTACTTCTGAGTGAGAGTCCAGGAGGAGATATGTGTGGATTTATGTGGTATCCCTGGAGACTGCTGCAGCGTTAAGGGGGTATCATGAAGAAATCAGTGAAGTGCTCTGAGCATTAAGACGACGTGTCAGTTACACTTCAGACGTAGATGATTCTCTTCATTGAATAGAGTTCATTTTTAAAGACGCTTTGAGGACCCATGCAGAGGGTTGAAAGCTCAAGCCCATGGCATGTTTTTTTTACGTTGAGGTGCACTGATGATCACTGAGACTTGTTCTGGATTATCACGGATCCAGTTTACCAGTAATATAATGCATTCAATACAATACAGGCCTCAACATTCTGATTTAATGATGGTTCGTAATATGCACAGTATGATGCACTTTTCTTTCAAACACAAATGCAGAATGCCCATGCTGCTTTCTGCTCCACAAAAGGAGATGCGTGAGGAATGAAAGGATCGTTACCGCTATTGTCAAGCTAAAAGAAATAAATAACAGTAAAGCACTAAAAATAGCGTGAAAGCTGCCCTGCAAAACTGTTTCAGGAGTATCACAAAAAAGGAGATGAAATGTACTAAGTTAGCTTAGATGAAACAGATAAAATATGAACAGATAAACAATCTAATATAAAATAATTGTTAATGATCCTTAATCTGTGAAGGATTATTTATTAGTACTTCAGATATAATACCAAATGGAAGTCAACGTTTGCTATTTTATTCACACACATGCTCTTTGACCCTTCATTCTACATTCTCATTTCATGCTTCTGAATTTTAAAAGACGAAGTCAAAGGCTAAACACACACACACACAAGCTTTCTCAGTCGCACAATTCAGCAAGACATCATAAGTAATTGCACCCATGTCAAAGCAGTAGACACAGAGTCTTCAGAGGAACAGAAGACCAAGTAGATGTTAGTCTCCTTTCATTCACAGGACAGACAGAGCAAAGGCCAGCAATGCAGCTTTAACAATCACCGACTCAACTCTCTATGATGAGAATAACAAGATGTGATAGGGTGAGAAACTACCATCTCTCATACAGAAAGACATGTTAGAGGTGTATTTTCCTGTCTATATAAAGCATCGATACATGAGGTCGAAACACCCAGTCTTTTCATTAGTTCCCTGCGCTGCACACTAACGGATCCGGCTCTGGCTGCAAATCCAGGTCTCTGCTTTTTAAACACCCCTCTTTTGAAAAAGACATTTTGACATCTTTTTCACCATTATGTTATACATAGAGGCATGGTTCTTCCATTTAGTAAAACCCATTAAAAATACTGTAATTACAGAAAAGTGCCTGGAAAATATACAATAGTAAATCAATACATAAACCGATTGCAATTTGTCATTTAAGGTCAATTTTAATGACTTTAAATGACAATTTTAGGACACTTTTGAGAACTAATGAAATCAAGGATTCAAATAAACTGTCTTTTTTTAAACATGATATCAAATTAATCAAATAAATAAAGATGTTTACAAATGTATGTTAGACAAATAATAAAGTTTAGTGATGTTTAATCTCAAAATAAAGATGAAAAAAGGCATAATTCTAAGGAATAATTGTTTTTTGTTACATTTCTCTGAAACAAAGTATTTAATAAACAAAACATATATAGTTTTATATAAACAAACAAACAAACCAAAAAATGCAAGTTACAATTCTTATGGCTATCTGTATGTGTATGTAGATAGCCTTAAAAATATAAATAAATAAAACATTTTAAATTGGAAATAAAGAAAGAAAGACTGCTTGTACTGTAAGGTCTGTGAAGAGATGACATACTACTGTAATTTCCAAGACTTCATACTTGAAGCATGACACTTAAACCTACATTTCACAACATTAAAAATGAAATGTCTTTAAAAGACTGAGATGAGGAATACTCGGATAACAACCACATTCAAGGTTAAACAGACAGTAGAATATATACTAGAGGGAGGTGTGCTTGAGTTCACCCCGGTTATATAAGAGAAACATGACGGAGAAACACACGTATAGCTTTTCTTTGCCCATCGTTTAGGACTCTATAAGAGCTATAAACAAGCAGGGTCTCTGAAACTGTACTGGATGCATTTCCCGACATTACTGACAATGAATATTTTTATATAGCAGTGTCTTAAAAGGTAAAAGTTGTCCCAGGATTCCAGGGAGAATACAGCATGAGCACACAGCTGGATTTACTGAAGATCGTCGGGGGAATTTGGCAGCATCTCAAAATGACAGGGCTTAATTTTGTTTCCAGACTTGTGTGCAGCGTCCTGAGCGCAGCTTCATCAAATCTGCGTTTTATCCTTCAGCGTGGCAGGTGGTCGTTCTCTGAGGTTCAGTTACAGCAGCTCTGGGCATCCGTTGAGGAGTGAGGGTGGCTGGTGCATCAAGTGTGAGATGGACTGACTCAGACCAGTTAAGTGTGTCTGCAGCTCTGGGCTTAAAAATCCCATGCACTTCCCATTTTCCCACAGGTCTTCCCCGGATATTAAATGTCACAGCAGTTCATTAAGGCTCGCTGATATCAGGCTTGAAAGGACTGCTGCCAAAAAACAGCTACAACTGAATGTCATCATGAAGATCCTGGTTGCCTTTTTTAATAAGTGGAAGTCTGTTAAGCTCCAGTAAAGCTCAAAAAATCATTATTTTTCTGAATGCGGAAAATAGCTTGATGCAATTGGTTAAGACATACGAAAACCAATTCTCTGATTTCCAACCTCTGTAGTAGATTTATGCCATTTATCTTTATTGGTCACTATTGCATATTTAATGGTGCATGCAATTTTCCTTTATTTTTGAGTGAAAAATATAATTATTTGTTCAAAAACTTGCTTAGATCAAGGCCAAGATTTATGAATTCCAAAATTAAATACAGTTTTTCGGCTGGTTGGAATATTTACTATTTACTAAAATAAATTATTATAATTATAATATATAATTGTAATTATATATTATAATATCACGTTATAAGCTATTTGTTTTTGTAGGCTGTACATTTTTGAGCGGGAACACCACAAATCTAAAAATATTGGTTATCAGCAATAACATGAACATTTGTATGTACTGGATTTTAATATAGATGTATGCCTAGATTATGACAGGATATTTTTAGACTTTTTGGAGCTTTTCCGGCATCCAACTTCCTCTCTCTTTTCGTGATTTCAAGACCAAACAAATTACATCAAATTCACATTTGTCATCTCTTACCCTAAGCTGCACTTTTGAAAAAGCAACATCCATGACAAAATAATAATCCAGTAATCCTGCTGGGAGCCTGAATCTGTACAGTACAATAGAAGAGGAGAGCGGCAAAGAAGAAAAAGATGTTGAGGGCGATCGATGATTGTTGTGGTTCATGTCAGGGGACGGTCTGTAAGATGTGGACTGCTAACATCCGACAGACCCCCGATAACCCGGGTTGAGCAGTTCCCTCATTAAAGAAAACCACCAGCGCTGATGAACTCTGTTGTCTACAGAGGCCGGGTGAATGAGAGCCTCTTTCTGCTGTAGTATAATTAGGGCACTTGACTCTTGGAAGCCTTACAGACAGAGAGGGAAACATGAACGGTAGTTAATTTGGCCTACGGAGGGAGTCAAACTGCCTGGATAAGGATGACAGAACTCCAGTCTTTACAATCCGCCTCATGAGACACAGACTATTTCTCCTCCCACAGTCAGCTCCTTACATAACATAAATATTGCTGGGCAAGTGGGGGCTTTAAATAGTTTCGGTACAAATGGATATTAATCTGGTGGATAATTTACAAATCACATGACCGACTGGATTCTCTCACTCTCTCTCTTGAAATATATATATATATATATATATATAGCATATATGGGGGTTACCTAAAGGGTTTTTAAGGTGCAAACACTGTCTATTCTAGATGTTTATTCTAGACTGTCAAAGTCGCAGCCTTTAGGGATGAAGCTATAATCATTCTCAGTTGTCCCCAGTTGGTATAATGTTGGGGGCTATGGGGCATCAAAGAGTATCTGGCTCTCCTGGTGCTCTTCACAACAGACTGAATGAGTCAAAACATCAATGAGCATACTAACAAGTGCAGGGCCAATTAATTATAATGCTATTCTTGTCTTCTTTAAAATAGACAGCGATTTTATAAGCAGATAATATGAGCCTGTGGGAATGAGTTCTGAGCTTTAATCAAATGGAGATCTCAGGCACTGCGCCATCCTCAGGGCAATCATAACACCCATGAAAATACAAAGCTAGAGAAATGACAGGTTTGGAAAAGCAGTAAATAGAATGCAGCCACAAGAGTATTACAAAAATAATGTAACGTACAGTACTCTCTCTCTCTATATATATTTTCCCCTGAATTTCAGTATGCGCAGTGATCTAAATGTTTCTCGGAGGATCTAATTGGTTTAAAAAGCATCATACACGGACCAACCATTTTCCCACCTTGTTCCTGACATATTACTGTATTGTATTATCAGTATTGTATTACTGTTTCTGAAGATCATTTATCAGTGGTTTTCAACAGGGCAACTGGAGACCTTTAAAATGGATTTTGTGGTGTTTACACTATTTCTATTTTTGGGGAAAAAAATGCGTCACTGCTCTTTTTGTCATTTAATTAATAGGAAAAGGAAACCCATGTGACTCATTTGTATTAATGAAAGTAAACATTAAAATGACACACCACAGGGAAGCCATTTCCTGTCCAGATTTGATTTGCTCACAAGGCAGCATTTTCGTTCATTATTAAATAAATAATTATATTATTATTATATATTATTATTATATATATAAATAAATAAACATATATATACATATATATATATATATATATATATATATATATATATATATATATATATATATATATATATATATATATATATATATGTATTATGTGTACTATATATTTATTATTTACATATAAACACACCTATAAATGTACATATTTAAGAAAACTGTTATGTTTATATATTAAATGCATGTATATATTTATATAAAGATAATTTATTTTAAACATAAATGTATACATTTATAAAAAATATATACGTACATTTTCTAAATATATACTGCATGCATTTGTATTTATATATGCATAATAAATATACACAGTACACATATATTATGTAAATATATATATTTTTTATTTTGGATGCAATTAATCACAAGTGTTTTTAGGTGAATCTGAAGCACCCTAAATGATTTCTCAAACACGTTGTTGCCCAGCTACCTTAAAAGTGCAAAGACAAAAGGATGTGCGCTCACACACATATTCATGGCAAACACACATGTCCGCTTCAACCCTAGAGAGGAAAGGAAATTGCCCTTTAACACTCATTAGACAGCAGACAGTAAAGGGCTTCTGTGCACAGGAACATCTGTGATTAGATAAATATTACATATGATGATATGAACTAACATATGACGTAAGTGTACACATAATGAAACATGAATTCTGAGAGAAATCAGACCAAATAAAAGCTTTATTATAATCCTCTTTAGAGACTTATCTGCAAATCTGTATATATTTTGTGTTAGTTTAGTGATGTAATGTTTCTAGCCGATGTATGAAGCTTTGTGCATCCTGTAATGTTGGTCCAGATCAGTGAACTTTATAGCCAATTTAATAAGAAACCATGAGCCGGTATCTCGAACGAGAATGAACAAGAATGCATTAATAATAAAATAATGATTAAATGCTTTAAAAAAAATCACAATCTTACAAAAGGATTTTCTCCCACATAATCCGCAGGAAAGGATTAACAATGCTAAAGGGAAAGGCCATTTCCAGAGCATGAAGTTGAAAAAAGTATGATTGAGCTGAGAAAAATTGGCCAAAACCAGCAAAAACAAAAGCTTCACTCGTTCCATTATTTTGAAGTCATTTTCATCATTGAAACACCAGTCAAGTAAAAAGTCTAACTTAGTAAAAACAGGACTGTTCAGATTCAACCTAGATTTGTCTGGCTGCGAGCGATTTTCAAATTACAGCTAAATAGAGCAGAAGTGATCCCGTCCAGCGAGGGCACTGGATGAAGAAAGAGAGCCTTTCACATAGCTAGTAAATAAAATATTTATAGGGCGCTCACCTGCTCTTGACTTCATGTTTTCTCAATATCTCTTAATTAATCAACGGAGGTAAGTCTCACAAGGCTGATTTTCCTCATTAATAACAGACTAAAATAACAAAGCAGCACCAAATTAACATTGTATGAAAGTCATGAAAATTCCAGTGCTTGATTAGAAGCTATATTTATGACTGTTTAGAGAAAAACATAAGATGATTAAAGCAAATAATTAGAACAAAAATGCCTTTGAAGGGATTTTTGAATCATGCTGTACAATGAGCCAATTTTAAGCCAATGCTTTGTTATTGTTTTTGGCTAAAACGCCCTTATCAGAATGAAGAACAAATGAAAAAATGAGGATGACGTCAATGCTTATGGTAATCTTTTTCTACCGGCAAGCCCAATATTGAAATTAATGATCATTTCATAGAAAAGTTTCCAAAACATGAGGTTGATGATATCGCAAGAATGCACAGAGTCTTAAGCTTTTCACCTATAACATCAAAAGCAGCAGACAGGGGAAAATATATGCACATTTTTCTTGCACCACCAGAGGAATTAGTCATAAGGCATATTTGGCATATAATAAAAAACAATTAGTCCAGAAGTAATGGCCTTTTGCATACCACTGCACTAGTCAAAGTAACTGGCTTTAGATGAATGTGACTGCTAGCGGTTAGCGGCTCTCCAGGTATCCAAGACCACCAAAGTCTCAAACAAACAGAAACCGCACTTTTAATAATTCAGAAAGTCTTAAAACCAAAGCTAACCAAATGCTTTATTGCTTTGGTCAATGCAAGCACCACCATTTGCTAATACCTATAACACCTAATAAGTCTAATGTCTATTAAAGGAAAATTAACACAAATTCATTTACTGAGGCTTATTATTATCAATCAACAGATAATCCTTCTGCGCTTGCTTGAGATCTGTCTCATCAAAAGCTTTTTCAGGCATCTTCTAAGCATTCATTGACCAAACGAAAAACCATGGTCAATAGAAAGCAGTCCCATAGGGAAGCCATATGTGTTCCACAGTTCTGAAGGGGGATAAACCCTGACCCTAACGCCAAATACTGTCAACTTAGAAAATCGATGCTCTCTAAAGACTTCCCGCTGTTTTTCAACAAGATCAAAGTTCATTGGTTTGTTCAATAGTAGCAATTTAAATGGAAATAACCCAATCTAAAAATACTGAGACTGCCCACAAAAAGACGTGAACTCACATTAAGTCACATATCCAAGTACTCGTTGAGTAAAAGATAATGCTAATCCAGAAAACACCATCACAAGACGAAAGCAAATCAGAGATATAATTAGCCTTTTCTTTGGCTTCTTGAGTATCATTGAGAACACGTTAGAGGCAGTACAAGACTGATTAGATACCTCAGGTGGATTTAAATTCAGATGTAGAAGTTCTTGAAAATATCTTGGATACAAGGCAAGTTGCTGCCCTAATGTTTTATACTCATTAAAGGCACATAGTGAACACGAATCACGCTCACTCCTCCTTTAAACAACACATGATATAGCAACACGAATTAAAGAAAAAACACACTACTTAGGCTTATTCAGAATTAGCTCATTCGATAATAAGACACAGATCCATGTGGCCTCCTCATGTGTGAAGTAACAAACAATAACGTAAAAAAAATAACTGAAAATATTTTAGGGTTAGTAGTTGCCTAGCCTCAGACGGACCACCCACTGACTGTTCCATTCACTGACCCAAAACATGTAACAAAGGCTTAATAGCTTTGTTAAAAAATATACAAACAAAAATCATTTTGATTAATTTATTGATAAATGTTTAACAAATGTATTAAAATGCACACACAGATGAATTAGCAAGTGTTGGTCTAGTGGTGAGAATTTTACACCAATAAGGTATATGTTATAGTTATGTATAGATATACGTGTGTGTGTGTGTGAGAACATGTGGTTCCAATTTTATTTTGCTGGAGTGAGCCACGGATGAATGACAGTAGTGTGTGCATCTGAGAGCTGTCAGTTATTTGAGATATATGTGCGATTGTAATTGAATGCCTGAGCTGCCAGGCCTGCCACTGAGGAGAAGGATAGAAACTACTTAATGTAACAAACATTAAAGTGTTCTGCTGAACACTCGTTATATAGAGCTGGAATGTGTGAGCCAAAACAAACTAAATATGGACTGAAACAAATGCAATGTATAGAAAATTAACTGCCGATCATAATTTGTGGTTTAACACTCATTTATTTATCACCGTGTAGCTTGTTCAAAAAAAGTGTATTTTTGACTAATATTGGAGGTAAAAGGAAGTTTGGTGCATACCAGAAACCTGAAAGAAATTACATGACATTTTTTTTTTATTAAATTGCATTAACGTCGACAAGTAAGGTTAAAAACACAGTTAAATTCAACTTATTACAGCTTTTATCGAACAATCACCTATTTAAAACTCAACTTTCATCACAAGGTCGTTGCTGCTTTAAATATTTATGTTGCGTTAACAACAGATGAAATTTTTGTTTGTCCTGGTTAGAGGAACTGGAGCTGCTCTTGCAAACCAAGATAAATATGCAGGCTGATAGCAGGGTTGTTCTCCTCCTGATTAAAGTCGGAGCTGGGGGGCATGAAAAAACATTTATGCCCATGCAATCAGAATGGGCCACCTGAGTGAGAAGTCAGCTCTCTCACCCACAGCTCTCTGCCTCATTCCCTCAAAACAAAGCTTTTTCACAGTTATTCTATGACCAAAAATTAAGAATCTTTGTATATTTTTCTGTATAAGCATCTTTTATGCTATAAATGAACAAGAATTTACTAGACGTCTTGAACTTTTAACAGGCTATTAAAATACGTTTTTTTAATTTGTTTATTAATTTTATTAATTTTGTTTTTTTTCAACCCACCAAATTATGCAACTCCAGTGCTGAAACGTATTGTGAATAGCGAAAAATAGCCAAACTTGCAAATGATAATTTAATAGTCTAACCTTCAACTTAGCCTGCAGAGATACCCTGAAAATCATTGTTTCTAGACTCCCAGCTATGAATTTAATGAGAACAACAACACTTTTGACTGTTCTAATGGATCTGCCTCAGAGCACAGCGCTAACTTTTTCTTGATTTTTAAAGCTGGAAAGAAAAGTATTACAACTGCTTTTAATTAGCATGTTTATTCTGAAGCTACAGATGCTTTAAGGAAAAAACTTGACTGTTAAGAGATAATGGAAGTGATTTTGAGAGTAAAGAGAAAGGTGAATAGGGAAAGGAAAAACTGCTTCCACTGGCATTTATATAACCATCAATGGCAGGACTAAGTACCTCTCGCTAGTATAAAAGGAACGCCAGGCGATAGGTGAAAGGAACGTCACAAAGAAATACACATCTCTGAAGTGTCTGTCTACATAACCTTTCATAAATCTACATCTAGTCTACATCAAAGCTGACTCCATTTATTTGTGAGTGTTATTTCAAAATGATTCATCTTTTATTAGAATCTACTAAAAATGAGTGCTTATGGCCAGCTAATGCTATGACCATTTTGATTCAGAACCGAACTAAAGGTAGTAAGTGGTAATGAAAAACTGCTGAGATCACAAGATTGCGTACCACAATGGGTTTCCACTTTAAAGCTTTTTTTTTTACTTTTCAGCTGTTCTGGGGAGACTGGCCATGTGGTTATACAACACTGTAAGTTGATCCAGATAAAAAGTTAAACTGCTAACTGGCAGATATTGATTTAAAAGGCAATGACAAAAGCTTCTCTCACCAGACCGTTTTATGAAGTATCAATCATGCAGCAAACTATAATGATGCTTCACACAGACACGCTATTGAAATATGTAAAAGCGGCCAATGCATTAGCGAGTTTGCCACTTCATAAACAGGTGCTCAAAATGCATTATGGTGCAACAGTGTTTACTGTGGCTAAAAATTATATATTTGTAACATGAATATGACATCTGTGAGTAAGAAAACAAAAGAAAGTTAACTGTAACTGATAAAAAAAGGTGCACACGCAGCAGCTGGCTTTGTTAATTGGGTCTAGCAGGAGATGAGCGTGACAGGGTAAGTTTGTGCATGTTGATAGTTTGAGTTTAGAGACGGTAGGAGATTGTGGGCAGACGGATGATCGGTGATGTCATATGACGGATGTGTGGGCCGAAGCTATTGGGAGCACCGAGAGTTTGAAGGAAATCGTCACTCAGATATGCCTGCGCACACGATCACCACGGACGTGATATCAACAAACTGAATGAAACTTACTTTCAAAATTAATCCAAAATACAATAACTACAAATACTGTATACAGAATGCAAAGTTTTTGGCACCGTCACTGACCTGAGAGACTGACATTAGTCATTTTCCCGTTTATTACTGTGAAGCAAGATGAACGACTTGAAAGGGACACAAATAAAGCAGATATTTAAAAGTGGGGTAACTGGCAAAAATGCATGACCCCAAACTAAATTCAAAGGAACAAAAAATGTCTTCCAACTCCCACTTTACTGCCCAGCGCAATGAACCGTTTTACTGTAAAGAAGTGCGTATACTTTCAGCCATAATAAGCAGCGTACTGCATGTGTGTGACTGCGGATGCCATGACCTCCATTTCCTTCACAGTAATCCATATCAGCCGTTCAGCGCTGAGAGGTTAATCACGCTGAGGGTAAAGAAACCTCCCCCAGTTCTCAGCTCCACAACAGGCAGCCGTGTCAAAACAGAGCAGACTGTTTAATCATCACTATAATTGCTAATCAATTGAAAGTCGTTTATACAACACCATTTAAACTAGTAGGAAAATATAAGACTAAAATATAATATCAGATTGTATTTGCATTTGATTATTAGATGATAAATCATTTAATAAAGGACAATGCCGACGAGCCACTGCAGCGAATATGTTCAATGAGGTTTAATGAAATCGTAAAACCTAAGGAAGCAAATATACACTATAATTCATCGAAATGCAAAACTCAATAGTAAAAACCTGAATCTTTATTAAAACTGTAAAGCAGAGGATCCGGAAAGCAGAAACTCCTCATCAGAAGTTATAGATCGCTTTATGCGGCGTTCATCTCCACAGTAATTCATTTTCCTCTTCCAGCTTTCTCCACATAGCTCATTGATCCAAAACACACAAGTCAACAGAGTGATTTATTAAAAATGTAGAGGTTAAGCCAGGTTGCCCTCAGGCCCACACACAGGGGTGTCAATCACAGGGACAGGGACACATCGTCTGTCAGCGGATTGCTCAGAAACATGAGGCACTTGGCAGATGTTTTGCTAATAAGCTAAAACACTGAGCCAAGAACCCGAAGCAACATCCGCAATGATGTGATAAAATGACTTCATTTCGCCACACAGATATGTATTTACATCTAGAGGGCCTTGGGAACAGATCCAAGCAAACAAGGAACCGAAAGAGACTGTCTGCAAAGCATAGATGTTTCTTACAAGCTAATCGTGTTATACAGTGTGAAACCCTCAGCATGCATTTCCCTACAATATATTCATTATGTTCACAGGAATGATGTAATTACTCGAATTAGAGGGGAAAATGCTGCACCTATGTGAAAATGTTGACAGCGACGTGACTCTGATATAATAACTACATCGATTCAAGCTCCATTGTGAGCAATATAAATACCGCTGTGAGACGCAGATCCGAAGCGCCGCTAATGCCGACAACAACGGTGACTCTCCAGCCTCCAAAAATAGTCCTCACCTCCATTATCTGAGCTCGCCCGCAGAGAGGCTGCAAAAGTGAGCTGGCAAACGTGGAGAACTGAAATCAAGACAGCTTTATCAGCGGCGACTGCCACGGCAGATAACTATGAAAGAGTTTGCGGTGAGACAAGCAGTTCACAAGCGCACTTATCTCCACTACTGCAGATTTAATGAGGCACGCACACACACACAGTTTTCGGTCATTTTTTGGTTTGAGTCTGCCAGAGATTAATTAACTAAGGTGGCTTTTCAAATGAAAAATTATGGAAGTGAATATGGAATTACAGATTTTCTACTATAATAGATGAATGTGACCAACAACCAGGAGACTGGCTTTCATCATTCCTAGCAGTTTAACTTCTAAATAATACCTTGAACAGATTAAAAAAAAAAAGAGGAGAACAGCTTTGAGATCAAAGAGATGAAAGGGCTCTCTTTCTCTCTTAAACAAGCTTATGGGAACAAAAATCCAGGCATGGGTTAGTTCAATCAATTTAGGAAACATGCCAATGCATATGCTGAAAGCAATAAATCCACAAAGACGAGTTTAAATACACTGTCAAGGTGCAATCACTGTTTTATTGCACATTTAAAATGTTTTGCACATCAAAGTCCATGTCAAATCAAAATTACTCTCAATCCACAAAAAAGTGTCTTCGTATCTTTAATCCAAATCTGAAAATGCTCCTCCCCTCAAAAACAACGAGCCTTTTCTGATGACGTCAGTTTGACAGCTTGGCCATGAGCATAACATAACATAAGCACGCCCCTCCAACTACACTTTAACAGTTACAATGAACATCTATGCCAAAGCAAGCTGAAGGACTAAATATTTGACAAGTCCAACAAATCTCTACCAAATGTGCCATTAAAAATAATTTGGCCCATTAAAAATAAAAGTGCAAAGGCAAATGCAAATGCATTATTCTGTTAATAAAATCTTTTAAAAAAAAAGGTCGCTGTGTCTCAACTCTATACATATTCACACTTCACATTAAATCAAGCACATCATTTTTAAACATGGCACATGTGATTTGATTAACACTGAAAATGTAAATTTAATAACAAAAATAAAATTATGAAAAAAAAAACAACAACATTTTGCTAAAATCTCACAAAGAAAATGTAGCAGTGCCTCACTTTGCCAGCAAATCAATATTAGGCTCACCGAACAGTCACACACAAACAAAAACAACTTTAATAAACTCTCTCTCTCTCTCTCTCTCTCTCTCTCTCTATATATATATATATATATATATATATATATATATATATATTTTTTTTTTTTTTTTTTTTTTTTTTTACAATTTCTGCAGAATGGCCATGCTGTGGGTGGTTTCCAGGAAATCATAAGTTTGATTGCTTAGAAAAGTAATAACATACCTCTCCTCACCTCTCATAATCATGGCTTATTTTATTCTTGGCTTGCTGTTTCTTTCCGCCTGCGCTTTCTGTGCATTCCTCCATGGTGTAAGACTCTATAACAAGCTCTTCCCAGGGAATTGATAAAAGCAGATCAGAGACTTAAGATGAGAATTTTAATGAGAATTCAGAGGAGAAAACAATAATTGTACTCCTGCTTTAAATCAACAGGGCTTTAAAATCATTTTTATAATTCAGCATAGTTTATAATTCGTTCTTTTAAGCATCTTTGAGAGTATAATGGGATACAGCAAATTAGCTTCGAACCATTTGATCATTCCCTGTAGACTAACTGAAAAAATGTGAGACAATGCAGAAAGTCATGAAGCAATTACATAAAAAAACAATATTTTTAAGTGTTTATTGTCTATGCAATCAATTATGTAACTGTGTATGGAATTGTTCTGTTTATTAGCTGATGATTGGCTCAGGAATGAACTGAACCTTCATTAGACACCCATTTAGCTTCAAGAGCTGAATGGTCTAACGAGCTGCAGTTATTTTAACAGGTATTTTTTATTACCCATTCCCTATCTGCCCTTGATGGGGATTTGACATTGCAGAGGGCTAATTAACCTTGATGTACAGTCAAAGCTCTCAGATGCAACTAAGCCACTGAACCTCTCACATGAATCGCGGCTAATTTAGAAGAAGGGGAACTTTCGGTACTGATAGGAAGACACTTGTGAAAAGTAAATGTGCGATTAGCAGTCGTGTCAGAATCCTGGGCAACTTAGCTATCAATATGGCAGATGTATAACAGTAAATTATGTTCCCCATTCAGCCACCTTTTGGTAAAGGCATTACTGTTCTTTTTGCTCTAGAATATACATAGTCTCATGTACTTCTTTAGGTTGACGGCTAAAGACAGTGTTGACAGATTGGAAATGTCCAAGTATCATAACAGAAGCTCAACATTATCATATTTGGAAAAAAAATACATATCATAGATGTACAGAGGTGTAAAAGACTTGAGTCAGATTACTGTACTTAATTAATCATTATTTGTAGGGAATTTTACTTTATTTGAGTACAGTTTAAATTGACTACTTGTACTTTACATTTCTGAAGACAAAAATGTTACAATTAAGAGGGATTGCATGACTTACTGTCACATTCACTTCGTTTAGTTTTTGAAGTGTCATTTTTGGATGTCCTAAACGTATGTTATACGAAGAGAGATGATTTCGTTTACATGATTTAGATTTTAGTTTGTGTTCATCTGATGAATAAAAGTCATTTAATTGTTATTGCTGCACTACATATATGCGTTTGACCTGTGCTATTTCGTTTCAAAATTCTGTATGTCAGGAAAAAAAGTACTTCTACTTTTTTAATACAATTTAAAGTTGTGTTTTATGTTTTAAGATACTTGTACTTTTAATTGAGTAAAATTTTTACAGAGTATCTCTATAAATTTTTGAGTACTTTTTACACCTCTGGTCAATGCTGCGGAGTAACACATACCTGCGTGAATAATAATAGACATAAACTTGGAAAAGTTGCATAGTGCTGCTTCAAAAGCACGGCAAGGTAGACGTATGATCCACAGCTAGATGAATTAATATAGAAGCCCTATGATTAAAATGACCAACATTTAAAAATTTCAGAAAATATTGAAATTATTGTACTTTTTGAGATTTTTTTTTTCATTATTGATTATTGATTATTGTAAATATGTGATAATTAACATATGTCTGGCAACACTGGCTGGCTCACGTTTCAGGGCAAGGAAATGTTGCTGTGTAAAATTCTTGGAAATATTTTAACGATTCCATGAAGCAAACTTCAAATATTTCACATACTTTTTTAAAATCCAGCAGATAGTTGATCCTGATAAGTGCTCAATGTCACAGCTGTAAACAAGATGGCTTTCTTCTTTCTTAAAGGGTTCGGTGTCACGGCATCTTTGTTTCCAGGCAGAACTTTAAAGAATGTGACTCCCAAAAAACCTAGAAAGTATATATGGCTGTATCTGAAATCGCCCCCTATACCAGATGAAGACGACTTAAAATCTGCAGTGTTTCCAGATAATTATGCCATATGCATGAGATGTTTAGCCAAAGTTCAGTGGGTGTGACATCTAACATACATGACCAACCTGAAAAATAAATCTGTTTTATGTAGGACAATGTACGCACTAAACTGTCACAGCTTTATTTACTGGACTGGAGTGGAAGGGGCTATCAGATTCCAAAGCTAAGTGTGTACTATATATGCAGTATATATAGTGTGTCATTTAGGACACAACTTTAAGCATGTGAATATCTACCTGGTAGCGTTAAAATAAAAGAAAATATCCTCTGACCAAATCAAGTTAAATAATTCATCAAACCAACTTATTAATTACTATTTTAAAAATTAACAAGCAATACAATTACAAAAATCGTAAAAAGAAAACATTAGTAATTATAAAAAAAACAGTGCATGATAAATTACTCATTAAGTTTAATACTTAATGACAGGGGTTATGAAAAATGAATGAGCGATATAAATAGTATCATTTGCCTTCGTATTTGCAGTCACAAAATCAGATTAAAATTTATAAATGTAAAATGTCTTATTAAATCTGTATTTCCTTTCCAGCTTTTCAGTCAGTCTGTCTTCTCCTTTGGCTTCCATATACTTAGATCCATGACACAGTTCAGCTTAGCTTTTAATAGCATTAGCATACACACAATTGAAATTGCATCAACCCTTCAGCTCAAATGTGCGGGCAGCAGATGTGCTGTGCTAAAAAGCATAAAAGGGCAACGTTTTATGAAACTACTCACAAAGACCTTTCTACGTGAGACTGAGAGATCCGTGAATATCTTTCTGAATGACATTTTCCACACAATACTTCACCGGAACTTCACTGCATAAATTTACACATTGATGGGCACCTCTACGCGTGACTGCAGATCCCTCCGTGGAAGCACTGTATCCACCGCCACTGCCTTCACTCAAACTCAACTTTAAAAGTCAATGTCATTAATTAAAGGTTCGTACCAACTTGCTAATTACAGTGTTACGGGTTACAAGTTACCCAAAAATAAAAGTTCACTCCCCCTCAGGCACCCAAGAGCATCCCTTTTATTGAGTCTGTTTTATCGTCGAAATTAACAATACATCAAAAAAAGCTGAACGTATATAAGAAACAAAATCAATCATTAAGGTGTCTTTAAAAGTAAATCATTGCTTCTGGTCAAAAACCAATCCTTAATAATGCTCCCTTCAGTGAAAATATCCTACTTGTCGTCCTCTAACTTCAAACATATTTGTTTCTAATTGTTTTGGGCTGTTTTTGCTTGTAAAACATGCTTGATCTGTGCATATTTCCCTCATGATTCAATTACAGATAGAGGAGGATTTTAGCTAGAAGCAATGGTTTTAAATTTATTAACAACACACAGCTTTTTGGTTCACAAGACATTAATGAAAGCAGTCTCCTCTTAGCTTATATCCTCTGACATTTTTTAAACGATTTTTAATCCTCACGTTGTGCTTCCAGTTCATGGACTTTGTTTTGTTTTTGCGCTTGTCACAAATGACATCCCTCTTACCTTTCCGCATTCTGACAGATACCAGAAGTAAGAAAAAAAGTGTTTATTGTGTTTGAAATATGGATGTGTGTCCTACACAAATGCATGGTTTCGCTACAGGAGGGCTTCGTTCACCACCCTATTTTAGCTATTGCCTTTAAGATCATTTCTGGTAACAGCCTTTTGAGGTCTGCCGGTGACTGTATTTCTGCACAATCAGCTCTTTCTGAGTCAGGTTTCAGAGCAGTTCAAAGACTTGTATAGAGTCCCTTCTGTCATATCTTCAGACACTGCACATTACCTTCATCTCACTGATCCTGACATCTGACCATCCTCTTTGCCATCAGCGGAAAAGAACATTCATCTATGCGCCTGTCTCAAGCTCCAACTGCCAACTTTTGATATTCATCTCCTCCTACTTTATTAACAAGCAAATATTTCATAAAATTGGAATTAAGAGCCATGTATTAATAATATGCGGTGATAATGCTTGGTGATAAAGTGCAATGAGCTATCTCGTCTGTATCTTTCACTTTAAATCCATTTGTAATTTAACTTGTTCACAGTATGCCACGCATATTAGCTTTCAAGATTTATAGAGCTCTCTAAAGCATTTTACAACACATTAAACCTTCACTAAATCCATAGAGTAGTAAACACTACCATTTACTACCTGATTAAACGCCATTAATAGGCTATACAGCACAGTTACAGCACTGATGCCTTCATAAAGTCAGCAGTAAATTTATTGGCAGCAGCTCTGGGTGACAACAAGATCAATGGCCCTCTTGATCAAAATCACCCAATCAATCATAACTGCCCGAGATCTGAGATAAAACAACAAGACTGATGGTTTAAAGCTAAAGGCAATGCGAACAGGATTGCACCAATTTCTAGTGGCACCGAGTCCTTCTCAAAACTCATTTCTTTGGCAAATAGAGCACCGCTGTCTTATAAAATCAAATTCAATACCCCATCCACACAGAGAATGAATGATGTGACAAAACTAAAATGCCTCCATTATAATCAACAAACCAATCTTCAACAGAAGTGTTCTAGTTTAGTCACTCAGAGGAGACTGATAACCTAACGATGCAGCTTCGCGGCTTCTGGTGTATTCATTCAAGAGCAATTTATTGTAGAATTAACCCAGATAGGTGAGTCGGCCCCCGATCCTTTGTTTGGATCTAAAAAAGACCTTCAGTGATTATAATTTCCCCCGGTGTATATCCGGTGTATATCCGTATATCTCTCACTTTGCCAATACCAGCCATTCTTGAATGACTTGATATATGACAAAAACATTTACCAGCATGCTGTAGGCTTCAAAGACATTCATTTCAAACCGAAATTTTCCACACTTGTAGCATCGTAATATGTGAAGAGAAAAAATAATATTTTTATTCAGAATAAGCGGTGATAAAGTAAAAAAAAGTCACTTTATTTTTATTCGGAGTTAAAGGGCTGATAATCAAAAAATATTCTTTAAACAGCTGAGATATACTAAAAAGGAGTTGAAGCCAGCTTCCCTTTTAAATTTTTAATACTCAGTTTGACTAATTTGCATAAACCATTTTAGTCTGCAATCCAAAGATGATCACTGCATTAACAGAAATAGAATACTTAAACTTTAGTTATGGAGGCTAAGGGTAACTTTAAAATGTATGTCATTTGCAAACTCAGCTTAAAATATCGTGAAGAAAAAAAGGGAGGGAGGCTAATTTGAATTTAACCATAAATTTCATATTAGCCAGAATATTTAATGCCTAAATGGCAGGTTTAAAAAAATGCCATAGCTCTATGAACTGTTGTAAATGATCAGAAAGCCTGAAACAGAAAAGTGTACGCTAGATATGGGAAACCTGTTATCTTGAGAGGAGGATGTCCCACAGGTTCACTGTTATTTTTCCATACAACATATGGTGATTTTGTACCGCATTTCCATCCCTTTACAGCCCAGAAAAACAACAGTCGCACTTTAAATTTTAATTACAATCTGTCAACGCCAAACCAACTCATAAACAGCCAACTTCTTGTGTTTCTGATTATTTATTTTTTTATTGGCCAAACATTTTAAATAATGCTGCGTTTGTTCAGGGAGTGAGACATAAAATATGTTTTATAAGATAAACGCTACCCAACAATCTATTTAGTAAAGAAAAGAAAGCAAGCATGCAAAACGTGTGCTCAAACAACCTGTGCAAATAAATGAAGCACATTTTTCAGCATTACAGCTCCCAACAGGCACAGATCCCAACGGACTTCATCCGCAAGTTGGAGAACAGACAGCTCGGAGCCGAGTGATAATGATATCAGAGGCATTTGTGGCCTCTGCCAAAGTGTAAATTATCAGGCAACTGCATTAAAAACTATGAAATCCATTAAAGAGTGACTAAATCGAATGAAAACTGCAGTAAATGCTTAATATAAAGTCAATGAGTTAGCTGTCATGTTTTATTTTATTTTATTTTTTTTATATCTTTCTGTGAAATTTCTGTCATCGTAAATTATTCACCCTCATGTAATTCCAAACCTACGATTTTCTTTTTCTGTGGAACATAATGTAAGATATTAAAAATTACATCCGTGGTTTAATGTGATTTATCTGTTCACTGGAAGTTAAAAAAATGATTTTCTAAACCCACACAGTTCTACGAAGCACTTAAAGAACTGACACAGAGGATCTTCATCTTCACGTTTTAAAAGTAAGCTGCAAAACTTTCATTGAGATGAAATCCGTTTTATTATTTAAGACATAACTAATATTACTCAGAGCTGCTTAAGCTGTCTACGTCAGCCTACTACAATCTTCACTGAGTGGAGAGGATAAAAGTTGTTTAACATGATGTTAAACAACTTTCCTTCTTTCCGCATCAGCAAAAGTCAGGCCACAGGAAGGGCGTCGTGCGGTGTTTGCAACGGCTCATTTTGCACAGTCAACACTAAAGGTCTTTACTATGACAAAGACTGCTTTGCCTCAGAACAGCAGCGACTGCTAAACATAAGCGCGCCACTCAGTGCACCTCTAACTGCAGCAGCGTTTGGCTGAAACCCAGCTAAGAGCTGTGAGGATTCCCAGTGAGGAAACAGAGAGAAATGGATGTGACTGCATGGGCGAGAGTAATGGTGATCCAGCTCTCATGTGTAGCTTGCTGTGTTGACTTGGCAAAGGTAGTGGACCAAGAAGAGCTCAAATTTACATGATGATGGTCTGAAAATAACAGATGGAAAAAGAGGATCATAATGGAACCCAAATGCTTGCAGTCACGATCGGCTCGGAGAGGGTGCTCTTTTAAAAGGCTACGCGATGGGGTCATATATAAGCCAATTCATCTGCAGCAGCGCTGAGCTGAGCGACAGCAATATGGCAATGAAACAATGAGTTGAACAAAAAAATTATTGTTTAGCCGCTGGAAAAAAGAAAGGAAACCCTGGACTAAAGCCTTCAGTTTAGTACTATAAATTAGTAATGCAGTGCACATAATCAATCAGCCTTCCACAGGAGCAACAGTGTCATATATCAGAGTTGATGATAGAGGAGACCAGCGTTGTGATAAATATTCATGTACGTCATCAGGCCAAAAACAGGCTAGGGGCCCTCTATCGAGTTTCATATCGAAGTCTCAACAGGTGCTGCAACTCATACATACACACTCATATATAAACATAAAAAATAAGGCAACTTATTGTTGAGTTCTCTCAACAATAGTTTTTGGGTTTTTTTTTTTTTAACATAAAAGATACTGTTGAGCAAATCTAAATTTGATTATTCATGCAATGCTGACTGTCATATTTTGATAATAGAAAAGTTCTTGTCACAACAACTGCTGTCATTAATGTAATTCATTTTCTGTTTCTTGGAAGAAAAGAATGTTTAAAAAGTCACCGCGTTATCGAATTTATGCCTGTTTATGAATGGCAAGCGTTGTTTTAATAAGTAGACAACATTGTCTTTGCCTGTCAAACAGCTTAAAATAATCAAATATCCAGAAAAACAAGTTAAAAAAGATCAGCATTTTATATCGCAGCAAATAAATAACTAACAGTAATGATAAATCAACAACAAAAAAAGTCTAAAATAAGTTAGTAAACAGCAAAACAATAATCCTATAACAGTAACTGTATCATTTATTGATGCTGAAATGCATGCTGGGAACTCACGAAGCCTTAACGTTTCAACAATTTAGAATTTTCTTTGTTCAGACAAGGGTTTCATGTAATTTCAAGAAAATGGCCATTTTTAGTATTTGAGACTCAAAAGGTTACGTAAAATGGGAAATGGCCAGTTTTTACAGGACAGATAGATAGATCCTTCTTTTTACAGCACATCTTATAAATCATTATGGTCATGCTATTTTTGTACATGTCATATGATAATACCATGTTTTTGGATAAGTACATGGCATGGGGTCCCTGAGATTTGTATATAAATAATAAAAGTAACGTTACCAGTCTTACCTACCACCATTGCCAGGGAAGCCATACTAATAAAATGTAAGCCACTCTACATAAAAGCATATGCCAAATGAATAATTGAAAGGCACTGAACGCCTGGACTGAAGGTGCCAAACACATCTTAAAAACCCAATAAAAAAACACACTTTAGTACTGAGACATGAATGCAACACTAATCACATCAGCACATATGGCACTCCATATAAATGCCTAGGGAACCACATATTACAGTGGAGTGTGCTAACAAAGCCAGTAAACAACCAAAAGATTTAACAAATGTAACAACCTAAGCTGCTGTGTGGCATATTTACATAATCACGTGAACATGGCACACTATAAAAAACATGCAGGCTTTAAACAATGAGTCATTCAAGGTGCACACCTATTTCTTTTAAAGGATCATACAGTCATGGAGAACAATCAATGACCTTGAAGCCCTGTCATTTGCACAAGTACGTCCATTTTCCATATAGAACAAAAGGGGAATGGAGTGTGAATAATAAGTAAAGACCACTGAAGCTCATTTGTGGGCAAAACATGAGTGCGCTACAGAAAAGCTGTGTGGCTTCTCCTTGATGAAATAATAGATGAGGTCAAGGATAGTTTTTAGACTGCAGAACAAGAGTTATAAATGTGGGAGTTCTTGCCACTGTGGGATGTCAAAAAGAAAGATAAATGAATGTCAATAAATTAATCATTTGAACGATTAGAGGAAACCATTGATTATTTAACTTTAACTGCGATAACTGCTTAACCCAAATTT
Organism: Puntigrus tetrazona; assembly: GCF_018831695.1. Classification (NCBI taxonomy): domain Eukaryota; kingdom Metazoa; phylum Chordata; class Actinopteri; order Cypriniformes; family Cyprinidae; genus Puntigrus; species Puntigrus tetrazona. The sequence continues at coordinate 10,811,261 of NC_056707.1, forward strand.
TCCTAGAACCAGCGGAATTTATGCTAACAAATACCTAATTCTATTTCATTTATAATTGAAAAACAATGAAGAAATGGGAGCTCTAATAGAAACTAATTTATGGCATATGTTTATGCATAACTTATGCTGATATATCAACTAAGGCTTATGCATACTAGATGTGAAATTCATCACATTCACTTCTGCTAACATATTCTCTAAAGGGGTCTTCATTCTTTGATCTATAGATTTATAATATAAGGCACTGTCAAACTATTATTCACAATTAATCGCATAAAAATAAATGTTTTTGTTTACATAATGCATGTATGTGTTGTGTATATTTTTTATGCATGTATATATTCCAGAAAAATATGTTATGTATATACACTAATATATATATATATATATACTGTATGTATATATATATATATATATATATATATATATATATATATATATATATATATATATATATATGTGTGTGTAAAACATATGAATATATGTACAAATACATGTACATTTTTTCAACATATGTAACCAAAAACAATTATTTTGAATGCAATTAATCGAGATGAAGCATTTGACAGCACTAATAATTTCAAGTAAAAAAATTAAGTGTATTAAGCACTGAGAGTTGCTCAGCGGAGCGCAAAAAGGCAAAAATGTCAACACAAATATGAACTGGCTGTATATAAGGGAGGGCAAAACAAGTTGACACAGTGATGAGAGTTATGCATTTCCGTTCCAGACAGCAGCTGTCAGAAACACAATATCACCTAGTGTTTCCTGATTATTTCCTGATATACGATACGAGCCTCATCATGAGAGCAGCCATCAGCTATGGCAGAGGCAATAAACAAACTCATGCATGTAGGATGATCCATGCGACCGCTGGCCTTTCTCTTGTGTACGCTCTGCGGCATGTCCGTCACAGTCTCATAATACATTATTGACTTTATTGACTTTTCACAGACTCTTTGCCTTGACTTGGGTTTCTGCGTACATATTATATTATCTTAGGGTGGACTGGAGTATTGTAGAAAGGGATTTGTATCGTTCTTTTGATACTGTGCTGTGACGTGATGCAATTTTCACAGCATACAGTAGTATTTTCAGTCCTTGTGATCCTTGCTGAAACATTCGATCTCATCTTTCATACTCAACCTGTCAAACAAGCATTAATACTTTTAACAAAAATGCATTTGCTGGATAAATCTCTCATCAGTCAGGTCATATTTACCGCATTTCATAATACAAACCAGATGGTAGCATTCATAATACCTTAAAATCTCAGTGCATTATAGTCCTGTTTAGCAAATTAAAGCTGGGTGTTCATATAGTTATCGATTTGTAATGATAAAGCAATCAAGCGGTTGAGAACTGCTATATGTCAAATAAGCTAAGAGAGGCCTGTCCTTGCATTGTGCCTAACAACGCCCTTCAGCCATGACGACCAATCAGAATCCAGGAACTAACCGTTTTATAGTGTATATACAGTATATAGTATATATGTAGTATACTCACACTCACACTTAATATACACTGGTATCATAACTGCTCTTGATTTGTGATTTTTGTGTTTGGGAAAAATTTTAAACAGACATACTTTAATCCTGAAATTGCTTTTAAATGCTCCCACTGATTTCAAAGCTACTCTTTAAAGTGCAATACAAACAGCAGTGAAAACCACTCGATCTTAAGAACAGCATAATTGCTTTGCAGCAGCACTGGATCACGTCAGGCCCGCTGCCGCTCAGCAAACACCGCCCTGACACCGAACTATGCGCGGTGCTACATTACAGTGGAGGGCTCTCACACATTACTAGTGCTGACAGTACGGCAAAACGACAACGCTCTCCCAAAGCAGCCCGCAGTGACAGCTCTGCAGTCACAGTCCCCAAATACGCTGCATTTAAATGCATGAAATCCCAGGTCTGCGTCTCACTGAGCCATTCTGGCAGGTCTTCAGAGACTTGTGGGACATTCTTCCCACTCTGGGGGAACCGTAATGATAAGTCTGTGTGCAGGGACCTCAATTATTCATTTGTGGAATGTGAAAATGTAATGCAATCGTGCATAAAGAGCTCTTTAAAGAAAAGAGAAGGAGCGGTATTAAGAATGATCTGTACCTGAGGGGAAGGACTGACTTTCACATGATGTGAACTGACTTTAAGAATGTATAACTCTTCTAAAAACTGTGGTAAGCTTTTAACCAAGACCAAAATTAAAATTTTATCTGCTTTTCCAACAACACAAAAGCAAAATGGGGGCAAAGAAACAATGTCATATTCTAGTAGCTTAAGGGTTTATGAGAGACTGTTGAGAAGAGAGTCTCCCGTTCTAATTCATTAAGGGGCAAACTTTGAAAGAAAAGTCCACAGAGTGCTGTGCTATTACAAAGTGTGCTAAAATACTTAGCCCTATTTCCTCTTTTGTAATGCATTCAACAAGGGTCCCATTTGGGCTATAACCATTTGCATATATCCTCTTTGTCAATAAAGGAGAAAAAAAGATTACCGTAAATTCTGGACTATAAGCCGCTACTTTTTTCATAGGTTTTGAACCATGCGGCTCATACAAAGGTGCGGCTATTCTGCAGATTTTTTTTTTTTCACCGCTAGGGGCGCTCTAACCAGAATTAGAATCAAAACTAAGACAAAATAAATGCAAAGATGAATACGCTAGTTCAAGAAGAATACGCTAGTTCCTCTTTAGCAGATATAATTCGGTAGAAGCGGATAGAAGGACGACAAATTACCAATCCTGTCAAACTCTATCTTTTCAAATCCTCACCCCTTCATCATGGAACCCACACGAAGAAGTTCGTATGATGCAAGTTTTAAGTTGAAGGCCATCGATCTCGCTATACAAGAAGGAAACCGCGCTGCTGCTCGAAAGCTTAGCGTCAATGAGTTTTTTAAATAGAGCGGATGTGGTTTATATGCAGGTGCGCTTTATAGTCCAGAATTTACGGTATACAAAATGCAAGACAAATTAAACCCTTTTGAGAGTGAGAGAGTGTGGTCTTAGGTCAACAAACAGATTTTCTGTAAACATGTATATTTAGCCAAAGGAAATTTTAAAGGCATAGTACACCCATTAATGAAAATTACATTTACTAAATTCTGAAGCCAAAATTAAGCCAACCTAGGTGTATCTGAGTTTATTCTTTCAGGAGAATACTATCAGAGTTACAGTAATGCCTAACCATACATCATTTTGACAGATCAGTGAGGAATATTTCAGTATTTTAACTTGAGTTTGAAATCAGGGTTGTATTTAAAGCTCACAGTTTTTGTCGATTCTATCCTATGCATTTAGAACCACGTCTAATGTCTCTTTATTTGTGTTATTGTATAAACACATTGTCACTTTTTTTTCATATGAAAAAGATCACAAGCAAAAATATTCATTTGATGCCATTTGTAAATTACATTTACAAATTATAAGCCAACCTAGGTGTATATTTCAGGAGAATATATATATATATATATATATATATATATATATATATATATATATATATATATATATATATAAATAATCTATTACGGAATGCATAAGTAATAATAATTTAATAATAATTTTATGGAATAATTTGCCACCTTAAAACACTAGGAGTACTGCAAGAGAGCGCTAGCACAGTACAAATAAGTGTAAACTGAATGTAGACATGAAAAGAGAAACAGAATTATTCTAATGTTGACAGAAAGCTCTAAGATAAGGAAAACTTGAAACAGCAACGGCCAGTTAAATATATTTTTTACAGTGCTCTTTCAAAGAAACTTGTTAACTGGGCTACTGTGAACAATAGTACTGCTATTCTAAAGAAGACAGGTCTTGGGGGTAAAATTCATTAAAAGAAGAAAATTTGAATTTCAGTATATGCTAAAGTAGTCTTAATAAACCCAAATCACAAGAATTCTAGCTTGTTTTAAAAGTGCTATATGGCGAAGGCCTAACAAATGAGCAGAATCATTAGTACTTCTGTTAGAGAATATCTAGCCTACTAGGCATGGACGACTTCAGGCCAGTTGAGATCCTTGGACAGACAGATGGCAGGGATTGGAATTGAGCCTGAACTGTTAATTGTTATCTATTTTTTCTAGCTTTTCAATGGCATGCACACCATGTTAAGATTTCTGCTCCAAATAAAATATTTTTTTCAAATACATATTTTCTGTCACAATTGAAGCCCTACAGTTTCTACGTTTATGGAGGTAAAAACAAACCAGCGTTGATTTAACACTCCAAACGTCTCAAAGTGTTCAAGGTTGGAAATTGTCTTTACCCGAGTCATTCATGAGCATTAAGATGTTTTTAACTAATTAAAAACCTTTGTCGAAGTACAGGTTAGGATCTTTTTCTCCTTTGTGGTTAACGCTGAGCGTGAAATATCTCAGAACGGATTACTATGTGAGTGATCGGTTCGAATGATTCAGACAGATTCCATACGCCGGTTTGTATATGAATATGTATATGAAAAAATGCATTTTAAAGCCTGACTGCATGGCAAACTGTAAGGCGTAAGTTTTAAATAAAATCATATAATAAATGAGTAAACATGTATAATATATTGCATATACTGTATGCCTATAAAACGTTAACATCAAACATTTTAAAACAAAAACTCCACACACAGTCACATAAACTATGCACCTTAACACAGCCAGATAAAATGTTCATTTTATACATGGGCTAAACAGTAATTAATAAGGCGCGAAGCATGATTTATTCTCCTGCATCCACAATACACTGATTATACTGTGAGAATCTGCATTAAAGTGAGGCTGGCTTATGATTCTGCAACCTATGCAAAATAACAAAAGGCAGAGCTGGAGGAATTACAAAAAGACTTTGGTGGATCTCTGTGCATTCAACAGGATTACAGTATAACAACAAAGATCTGTAGAGGGTCTGTAAACACCCACTGCAGACTTTCAGATAGATGATGAATACTTATGAATTATGCAGTTCATTAATCATTCTCATACTGCATAACATTCAGATCTAGTCCCAAATTATTTACTTTTCAGCCAAAAAAAAGCCCAAAAGTCTTTTGAGTGAGCAAAAAATGTAGGCTATCTTCAAAATAAGTTGATTAAAACAGATCAATGTATAAAACCATCTGACTGACTTAACCTTTATTTTTAAGTAAAATTAAAAATGTAATGATATGAACCATTGAAATGATGTTCTGCATTGAAACAGTATATAATTTATGCTAATTAATGCTAATTCATGGAGAAACTTTGTCACCACATACCATACTTCTAGAATGCCTTGATATGCTTCACATTTGAAAGTTTTCGTGTCAAAGTTCACCAAAAAACAAAAGTGTCACAGCACAAAAAAAAATGCTTACACAAAGACTTCTCGTGTTTTATTTAGGAGCACGTAGAAATACACAAATGCATTTTTTAGTAAGTCCAAACCGTAAGTCAACATTAACACGCAAACACCGAATAAAATGTGACAGCTCACTGAAGCACACAAGCCCTTGCTGTATGAAACATGCACACTTTGTGGAACTACACACAGGTGACCAGACACATCCCTCAGTCAGCAGGTCCGTTCTGTCTCTCCAGACCATTTGAACGTCTGTATCTGTGCTGTAAACAATCTCAGCATAAATAATGGTGTAGAACCTGGCACTGCAAAGACCCCTGTGGGAGTTAGCGGTGTTGTCTGTGCTCTAGAGACTTTTCCAGCTGAGATAATCGCAGACCCTGTTATCCCAATCCGGCCCCCCTGAGCTGAGGTTATGTTTCTGAACTGTGGAGGTGAGCCTTCTAATGTTTGGTTCAATATTCATCAAAAAATCATGATGTGCTCAGAGCATGCTCTTACACAAAGGTAGCCTCTAACGTACATACAAAACATTTTCTAGGAAATATGAAGGGAGAAAGCACCAAAGACTTAATCGAATACAATTCTCTGAATTGAAGATCTCCAAGCTAGGCTGCAGGCTAAACATTCGGTTCACAAGATTTCTTTTAAGCATGCTTCAAAGAAGTGAAAAGATTTGTACTGTTGAGTCAGTGTGCATCAGGACCCTCAGTTTTGTGGAAATCATGCAAACGGTTATTCCGCTGCTTTAAACTCCAGGAAAATAAACAAATACAAAAAAGATTAAAAACACGTACAAGAACTAGACCATTAATTCATTTTCTGACAATTTAAAGAACACACATTATTAGATATACTTTGAATCGGAAACACTTATATCAGCACCGCATTTAAACGGCAGCCAAGACACTAAAAAAGACCTTCAGTAATGTACAAGCACAAGGAAAAAAGGGGTCCATGAAACAAAGAGGTGGACATCTAAAAAAAAAAAGAAAGGTAATAAAAACATGCTGACTAATGGGTTCTGAGAATAAAGACTTTGAGTCACAGTCCGGAGCTGTCTGGAAGCTGAGCTAGCCGACAGTGTGTCAAGAGAGAGATGTGATCTGGGAAATACAGCCAGCGGCGTATCCTTTATTATATGCTTTACTTTGCCTTTTAATAAAATATTGAAAACCAGGAAACTTTGTTAACAAAAAGAAGAACACGATAATGACACTTGACTAAAAAACTGCCGTGTACTTCAGCAGCAAGGCTACGTAAGGACTAAGGTGCTGCTGGCCCACTCAGATTGACATTCAATTTAGGCGTATATTTCTGCCCTTTTCTCTTTCAGGCAAAACATGACAATGTCGCTTTTAGCTTTTAGATTATATAAATAAATAATCTCACGCACTGTAAAACGATGTACTTCAGTTTAAGAGTAGGCACTGAGGTCCACCCTTTTTCACCAAGGTCCGGTTAATGTATTTATTTATAGCCTCACCACTAATGTGCGACACTAGTTTAAAAAATGAACAATTTGAAGAAATAAAAAAAAACAACGATTATAGACACTCTTACAAAGACCATTTGTTTTATTTAAAAAAACATGGAGACTTTCCATCATCCCTTTAAATCTACTTTTCTAAAGTTCTCCCTCAACAGCTCACCCAGAACTCCACGAAATTAGAATCAGAAAACAAACGTCCTCCTTCGTTCACAAGTCCATTCAAAAGATCGCCGGTTTTGTCAACCAGAGAGAAACCTTACTATATCCTTTAAACAAGATTTAGGTTTTAAATTGCACAGTTTTGTGAATTTCCTGAGGCTCGGCGAGGGAGCCTTAAAAAAAGTGAATGTTTTGGGAGAAAACGATACCCCAGCACACAGTGCAATGCGAGTTCTAACTATTAAAGCGCTACCTCCCGCTGTGGTGTTTATTGAAGTGTAGGGCTCTCAGCTGCACATGTGATGGTAAAATTGCTGACTCCGACAGTGAGGAAACCTAGCTGTTCCCACAGTAGATGCCACAGGAGATGAAAGATTTCCGAAGATAAAAATCTAGGGCAAACTTAGATTGTCACAAGAAATCTTCTTTAGGTGAAAAGAGAAGATAAGTGGAGAAACTAAAAGATTCTTTCCTACTTGCACATGGTCTCTGACAGAGACCTGCGAGAGGCCTCTGACGTCCCTAGAGGACGTTCGTGTCTGAAAGCATCAATCTCCTTCAGCTGACGGGATGGTGCCAAAATCCTCTCTCAGCACAGAGAGCAAAAACAGCAAACTTTCTCGTCATCTCATGTCAACTCTAGCAACAAGCAAGACAGCAATATTAAAGTTGTTAATCTAGCTGAACAATCTTATGGTACATCAGTGGTGACTTGATGACTTGTTTTGCGATTAAAAACTAAGACATGGAGTTGAAATACAGCTTGAAAACCTGTTACACAAACATAAAAAAACCTGTTACACAAACACAGCATAAAAAGATCACATTTTGCTTGGAAAACTTTAAAAAAGAAAAACACTATGATGCTTTTATAACTTATCTGTCTGTCTGAGGATGTCAGTTTGAATGCTTTCCTAACAAAATTGAAAATATAGCTGAAACAAAAGCTCATCTATACTAAAAGGCAAATCATAACATCCATTGTATCAACAACTTTTTAGGCACAGTGAACAATTAGCTATTTTTGAGAGTCTTCAATTATGAATTATGTCTGCAAAGTTCAAGTCCAGGTTAATGTGAACTAACAAGCAATTAAATACATGCATTCCTAAACAAACAAATTATTAAACCCTGGCAAAATGAGCAGCACTGATTGAACTCCAATAGACAGGCAAATTAGGCCAATGGACAAAGGCGAGTAACTCTTAACAAAAGCTGCATCATATCTGAACCTGCTTCCCTCCACACAAAAGGTCACGAACTCACAAACAATTGGAAAAGTTCACATGCAAAACAGAAGCAGAAAGTGTTGGAGGATGTGTTTGTGACTAGCACACAATGATGTATCGCTGTGCCTTTACTTTCCAATTATCTTCCAGCAGACCTACTGTCTCCTCTGCTACTAGTCATTAGGTTTTCTTTTATTAAAAAAAATAACTACAGCTAACTTAAAAAGGGATTGTAGGCAAACAATTAAAGCTACAAATGAATGCCATTCAAATGCCAATTAGAGACACAATAATTGTAGGCAATGCTTGACCCAGCCTACTTAAAATGTACCTAAATAGCCAAATAACAACCGGCTTTTGTTTGTTTAAAATGTGTCAGATAGCTGTGGTCCATCTGTGGTTCTTATGAACTTTAGGCCAACTACTGTTTTCAGAAGTTTTCACAATTTATTTATTTTTTTTAATTTAGCCTAATGCATTTATCTTAATCTAGTAAACAATGCTTCGCTGTTTTAATTAAATAATCTCTTCTCCATTGCATTGGCAATTAATATGGTTCTTTTGGTTACAATGAAAAATGCATGAAGGTTAATGCATCCGGACGTGTAAAGGGTAAATAAATAAATAAATAGCAGCAACATTGAGCACCCCTGCTACAGTGAGAATATACTGTGTCTCACGTTTGGATTTATCACTCATTGATTATGCTCTGCTTTGTTTACAGTCAAACTAATAAATGAATATGAATGTTAGTTCCCTCGTTTAATAAAAAACATTTAAAATACAATTTTACAGACAAAAATCTGAACATAACCTAATTTATATATATTTTTGTTTGTCTATTTATTTATATTTGTGAACAGCTCACAAAAAAAAAAAAAAACGTTAATTCAAGGTCATTTGATCAACCTCATTTATGCTGAAGATGTGAGGACCCTTACAAGACCATAATAGAATATCTTCTCCCTTTGTTTTCTCTGTTGTTTTCTTCCTTTTGAACGGAGGCAGTCTGTACCAAGTGTTATTTTTTTCTTCATTATACTGTATGATGAATTGTTTGTGAAAGGTATATTGCAAACAAAATAAATTGTACGTAGCAGGTCAGTAGTAACCAGAGCCTAAGGTCACAACTACCTCTAATGTGGAGCAGCTATAAGAAACTCAATACTGTGTTTCATTTCACACCCTGCCAGGATATATGAAGATGAGGCCCTACTACCCATGAGGACCACAGTCCCTCACGACAAACGATTCTCATTTAACCTGATATGTTGGTATGATATTCCCCATGCTAGTTTCTGGAAATCATCTGCAAGCACATCAACGATGGGTGAGGAATCGCTAACATTTATCATCACATTAAAATGACTTTAAATATCTGGGCAAATTATATCTAACAGTCATAACCAATCTGCTATAAGAGATGAGCATTCTGTGTGTCTGAACTATAGCTCGTGGCTCTTGTAGATATTTGAAGTATTTGTCTGAATACGCACCTATGGATGCGGGTTTTTAAAATCTGATTTTCTAGGGTCCATCTGTTCATGTGAATTCACTTCATGTGAATAATCCTATTATCTAATTAATTAGGCATGTTTCGTCATCATTCTTCCAGCCAATCGGATGATTTTTCTTTGTTTAACAGATGTAATTCTGTCCTGGGGCCGATGAGGCAGAGCTCTTACAAATGGAACAGAACGACCAATATAATCATTCTATTCATATTTTTAGGTTGTCAGAGCTTTTGCTTGAGATGCTTTATTTTGGCCACTAGAGGTCCCTATAGAGCCTCATGTCTGCATTTCGTTTCTAATCAGTGCAACTGCTTTCACATGTGCCTTGTTTTAGCCTATGTATTTAAACAGAGGACTTTCTTTGGGTTCTTTGCTTGGATATTGATGTTCCTTAGCCAGTCCTGTTGTAAGTCTGCTCTAGAACGTATCTTGACAAATCTCTTGTTTCTATGTTAAATTAAGCTTGTTTATTCTCCCTGAATTTTGGAGATGTTTTTGCTTTTTTGGACTGATGATTATTATTTTTGACCTTCTCTAAGAAAAGGGATTTTTTGTTCCCATTGCCTTTTTCTCATTAAACTTGGCTGAGTTAATCCAAGAACGCGTCTCACTATTGGGTTCAACTGTCTTCTGTGGCTCAGAGGTAGAACATAAGACTCTCCTGCCAGAGACCCGGGTTCTAGTCCCAGTCCTGACAGAATATCCAAGCCAACTATGAACCCAGAGACGCCTAAACCTGAAGAACTCCTTGCCACAGTGGCTCAGCATGAGGCCTCAGTCCAACGGCATGAATCAGTGTTGCTGCAGCAGGAGACCTTGATGGTTAAACACTCACAAGTGCTATCTGATCTCATGACCTCTGTTCGCCAGATCTTTGACCGCTTGCCTTCTACCTCAGCGGCGGCGTCTCTACTTCAGCTGCCCCTGTACCCCTCTGGATTCTCGAGTGCCCACTCCCTTACTGAACCTCGCCTACCTCCACCACAACGTTTCTCAGGTGATCCCAGTGCATGTGATGGTTTCCTGACTCAGTGCTCTCTCTCATTTGAATTGCAACCATCTTCCTTCCCCTCAGATCGGGCCAAGATCGCATATGTTATCACCCTCCTTTGGGCAAGGCTCTTTCGTAGGCAACAGCAGTCTGGAAGGCCCAGACACCTTTCTGTTCTAGTTATTCGGCATTTGAAAAGGAGTTCAAGCGGGTCTTTGACCACCCCCTCAGTGGCCGGCAAGCCTCTAAGAAACTTCTCACTCTTCGACAAGGTAATGGCAGTGCAGCTGATTATGCCATTCAGTTTCGGACAGTTGCTGCAGGAGCGGCTGGAATGATGAGGCCCTAATGGTGTGTTTCCTGAATGGTTTGTCAGAGGCAATCAAGGATGATCTGGCTACCAGAGAACCTGCTCACGATCTTGAGACTCTTATGGATCAAGCAGTTAGGTTGGATAATCGTCTGAGGGAAAGAGCCTGAACCGCCCACCTGGTTACACATTCTCTGCTAGTCCGTCTTTGCCTCAAATGTTACCCCAAGATTCCTCGGAACCCATGCAATTGGGTAGGACTAGGCTTTCCCCAACAGAACGAGATCGTCGTATGAGAGATCGTTGTTGCCTCTATTGTGGTTTACAAGGTCATTTTCGCTCCACCTGCCCTGAGCTTTCGGGAAACTCCCGTCCCGTACAGGCAAGGAAGGACTGTAACGGAGTTACCCACACGACTTCACCTTCCAACTCTGGATTGCTCCTTCCCATCACTCTCACATTTGGAGACCAGAAACACCAACTCCAAGCTTTGATTGATTCAGGAGCTGCTGGGAATTTCATAGATATTTCCCTTGCCAAGAGTCTCAAGATCCCTAATTATTCCCTTCCTGCCCCTCTAACCGTCACAGCCCTGGATGGAAGACCGTTAGCTCCAGGGAAAGTAACTCACCTCACCTCACTGCTTGGTCTTATCGTTTACCAGCACCAAGAGAGAGTGTGCTTTCACCTCATACAGTCTCCAGAGTTTCCTGTTATCCTCGGTCACCCCTGGCTCCTCCAGCACAATCCACACTTTGACTGGTCCACTGGCGCAGTCCTCAGTTGGGGTCCCACCTGTCAGACTACCTGCTTAGCCCAGAACTCCCTTGACCCTATTCTCGAGTCTCAAGAGTCCCTAGATCTGTCTCAAGTACCTGCCCAGTACCATCACCTCAAAGCAGTATTCAGCAAGAGGAAGGCCACCTCCTTACCACCTCATCGCCCCTATGACTGCGCCATTGAGCTACTCCCAGAACCTGTCCTCCCAGAGGTCGCATATTCTCTTTATCTCCCCGAACGAACTGCTATGGATCAATATATTAACGAAGCCCTTGCAGCTGGTATCATCCGGCCATCCACTTCCCCTGCCGGAGCTGGGTTTTTCTTCGTTGGGAAGAAGGATGGTGGACTTCGGCCATGTATTGATTACAGGGGTCTTAACAAGATAACTATTCAAACCGCTACCCTTGCCACTAATGGTTACTGCCTTCGAAATACTGCAAGAAGCTTCCATCTTCACTAAGCTTGACTTGCGCAATGCCTATCATCTTGTGCGCATCAGACAAGGAGATGAATGGAAGACCGCATTCAACACGCCCACGGGGCACTATGAGTATTTAGTTATGCCCTTTGGTCTCACTAATGCCCCTGCAGTGTTTCAAGCCCTTATCAATGATGTTCTCCGCGACATGCTCAACCAGTTTGTGTTTGTCTATTTAGATGATATCCTCATCTTCTCGAGTTCCCCCCAAGAGCATGTAAGACATGTGAGTAAGGTCCTCAGGCGGCTTCTTGATAACAATCTTTATGTTAAACCGGAGAAGTGCGCATTCCACGTGACCGAAGCGCACTTCCTGGGGTTCATCATCAAGCCTGGAGAGGTACAAATGGACCCTCAAAAGGTTCAAGCTGTCGTGGACTGGCCCTCCCCCTCATCAGTAAAAGAGGTACAGCGTTTCCTTGGCTTTGCCAATTTTTATCGCAAGTTCATTCAGAACTTCAGTACTGTGGTGGCTCCTTTGTCTGCCCTAACCAAGGGGAACACAACCGGTTTTCGCTGGGGATCTGAAGCCGAGTTGGCGTTTGGGAAATTAAAGAGCCATTTTACCTCTGCACCTATTCTCATTCTCCCTAACCCAGATAAACCCTTTATTGTGGAAGTCGATGCTTCAGATGTAGGAGTTGGAGCAGTGTTGTCCCAAAGGGGAGAGGACAACAAGCTGCATCCTTGTGCATTCCTTTCCCACCGCCTTACGTCGACTGAAAGGAACTATCATGTAGGGGATCGGGAGTTACTGGCTGTTAAGCTAGCGCTGGAAGAGTGGAGGCATTGGCTTGAGGGGGCTAAACACCCATTCCAAGTACTCACCGACCACAAAAATCTGGAGTATATTCAGCAGGCAAAACGACTCAATCCCCGCCAGGCACGCTGGTCCTTATTTTTCAACAGATTCCAATTCATCTTATCCTACCGTCCAGGTTCTAAGAACCTTAAACCTGATGCGCTGTCCCGAGTATATGTAAAATCCCCTCAGGAGGATTCTATTGCGTCAATAATCCCTAGTTCCAGGATAATTGCTCCTATCAGGTGGGATTTGGAAAATACGGTAAAACAAGCCCAAGCCCAAGAACCTGACCCAGGTGGTGGGCCAACTCGCTGTATGTTTGTCCCCAAAGCTGCCCGCTCCCAGGTCCTCCAGTGGGGACACTCCTCCCGTCTCACGTGCCATCCTGGCACTTCCCGTACTCTCGAATTTCTCCTGAGACGGTTTTGGTGGCCAACTATCAAGGAGGATGTGACTGCATTTGTAAATGCCTGTCCCACATGCAACCAAAGTAAGGTGTCTCACCAGTCTCCTCAGGGGGCTATTGCACCCCTCACCATACCTCATAGACCTTGGTCTCCTCTTTCCATAGACTTCATCACCGGACTTCCTCTATCAAAAGGCAACACCACTATTATGGTCATAGTTGATAGGTTCTCCAAAGCGACCCGATTTGTCCCTCTGCCTAAACTACCTACTGCAAAAGAGACTGCCGAACTAATTATAAACCATGTCTTTCGGGTCTTTGGCATTCCACAAGACATTGTCTCTGACCGGGGACCCCAATTTTCTTCCAGATTCTGGCGGGCATTTTGTCAGTCTCTGGGGCTACAGTGAGTCTTTCCTCTGGGTTTCATCCAGAGTCCAATGGGCAAACTGAGAGAATTAACCAAGATCTTGAGACTACACTGAGGTGTATGGCAGCTAACAACCCATCCTCCTGGTCTTCCTCCTTCATTATGTGGGCTGAATATGCACACAATACCCTCCGCTCCTCTGCTACAGGCATGTCCCCTTTTGAGTGCCAGTTTGGGTACACCCCTTCACTATTCCCTGAGCAGGAGGTGGAGGTTGCAGTTCCTTCTGCCCAACAATTTGCTAAACGCTGCCGCCAGACATGGAAAAGGCCGAGCTAAGCTCCTTAAGGTTTGTCAACAGTACCAGCACCAGGCTAATCGCAGCGCAGACCTGCCCCCAATCTGCGCCCGGGTCAAAGAGTTTGGCTCTCCACAAAGAACATTCCCTTACGGCTAGAGTCCCGTAAACTTTCCCAGAGGTTCATTGGCCCCTTCAAGATTGCCAGGAAAGTTAATCCAGTGACTTATCGTTTATACCTGCCTAAATCTTTAAAGATTAATCCGACCTTTCATGTCTCTCTGTTAAAGCCTGTTTGTCATCTCCTTTTCTTGCCACAGGTAAACCTCCCTCTCCTCGTATCATTGGTGGTCAGCCAGCTTACACAGTCCACAGAATACTGGACGTCCGTCGAGTACGTGGGTCCCGGCAGTATCTTGTGGACTGGGAAGGCTATGGTCCTGAGGAGCGCTCCTGGGTTCCAGCCAAAGACATCTTGGACCCAAATCTAATTCGAGAATTTCATGCTCGCAAGCCCAGTCATCCTGGATGGAACGCCAGGAGTCGTTCCTAGAGGGAGGGGTCCTGTCAGAGCTTTTGCTTGAGATGCTTTATTTTGGCCACTAGAGGTCCCTATAGAGCCTCATGTCTGCATTTCGTTTCTAATCAGTGCAACTGCTTTCACATGTGCCTTGTTTTAGCCTATGTATTTAAACAGAGGACTTTCTTTGGGTTCTTTGCTTGGATATTGATGTTCCTTAGCCAGTCCTGTTGTAAGTCTGCTCTAGAACGTATCTTGACAAATCTCTTGTTTCTATGTTAAATTAAGCTTGTTTATTCTCCCTGAATTTTGGAGATGTTTTTGCTTTTTTGGACTGATGATTATTATTTTTGACCTTCTCTAAGAAAAGGGATTTTTTGTTCCCATTGCCTTTTTCTCATTAAACTTGGCTGAGTTAATCCAAGAACGCGTCTCACTATTGGGTTCAACTGTCTTCTGTGGCTCAGAGGTAGAACATAAGACTCTCCTGCCAGAGACCCGGGTTCTAGTCCCAGTCCTGACATAGGTTAACAATAATTTTGTATTAGAAAACAACACCTCGCCAATCGAAAACATGCAGATATGAAGAAATAAATGCAATGTGTAACAAACAACACACTTAATTTTCTAGTAATAAGAATTGCACTCACACTTTCACATTTCAATCCAAACTTTTATCAATGCAAATTATCTGTATAGTTTATTCATCAGTGAAAACCCTCATAAACAGAATAGCTGCACTGACTTTATTAAAAGGTATATGGCATATATAGGGAATACTGTGCAGATGAGAAACTTCCAGTGAAAATCCCAGTGCCTACTTTATTTGTATATATCGCCTTTGTTTAACGAAAGCATTTTCTATCTGACAAAATTCTGTTTGTGCCCTTTGATAATGAATATCTGTTTGTCCTTTTAAAAACATGTTTATCATGCTGCATATGTTTAGTACGTTCATAACGTTGCAAAAAGTGCTCTAAGCCTCTTTTCACACCGACACGAGAATCTAGGGCTCACTTTTAGTACGCGAGAGCTACAGGAGAGGTGAGCCCAGGTCTCAGATCCTGTGTGCGTGAAGGGGCGGATGATTCAACAGCTCAGGCCCATCGGCTCAGTCAGGATGAAAATATTTCACAATGGATTAAAACGCAGCATGTGATGGGTCACTGTGTATTCGGACGCTTCAGTGTCAGATAGGAGGGGGTGGAGGCAAGTAACAAAATATGTCAGAAGTGTCTAATTTCGCAAAACCGCTTATTTCAAGAGGATTCTGCTATCTGCTGATCGTGCTGTACTGGAAATGATCATATTCTTGATAATAAACTTGTCGACTCGAAGGCAGACGAAGGCAGAATTTGAGAATTGTGTTTCCCTTTGTATGTACTGGGGAAAACTGACCTCCTACAAAGGCAGAGAATTATAGTGTAGCGTTTATGACATACTATAGTGTCAAATCAACCAAATTTCATTTTTGATTTTAGTAATATTTTTTTCTAAAGAATGATAAACGCGTATAGTGATGAAAAGCAAAATATTAAAATGTCTTGGATGAATATTTACTGGATGAGAAAACTGCTTTTTTTTGTAGAGGGGGGTCGAAGTGGCAATTTTCACCTGAGATTCAGATTACGGGGGGGACTTTTTTGAGGGGACGATTATGTCAGAAAGATAGAAGCATCATAATGTTATTTGTACACATAGTTCGGTAGCTCTTTTAGCAATCGTTGTTGAATTATGTCCCGATTATGACCATTCAAAAATAGGGAAAGAGCACTTTTCAAGTTTTCAGGCCTGCATGAACACCCTTTTAGATATCGAGTAGATATTTTTAGACATTCATCAACTTTTACTATGTGAAACGTTTGGCTGTATGGGTAGGTTTAAGGATAGGTTAAGGTGTATGGAATGGTACAATACTAGTATAATTATAACTGTATGTACATAATCAGTGCATTGTACCAAGTACATAGTTTGAAGTGGTACCAAAAAAAATTGTTCATGGAATGTTCAAAGCCATCAGTCTAGCTAAAAGACAAACACTGCAACAATTTTCAGTAATTAATACACTTTTGTTACCCAAGTCAGTTTCTGCTGGATTTAGCTCATAATATTGTTTACATATTACTATATTTCATTCAGATGTCAAACCGATTACACGGTCAAAATACTGAGGGGCTCTAGCATTTTTGAGCAGAGTTCTCTAGCTGCAGTGAACCATTATCTGTATCAACAGACTGATATAATATATAGAGTTGCCATGGGTGACAGCGAATATTAGGAAATATCAGACCACTGAATGATGTGAATCAAGTATTAAAGGGATAGTTCACCCAAAAATGAAAAATCTGTCATTAAAGTTTTACTCCAACCAAATTTTGTCATTAATCACTTACCCCTATGTCAATGCTAACCTGCAAAAGCTTTGTTCATCTTCAGAACACAATTTAAGATATTTTGACTCTCCTATTGACTGCCAAAGGCTTCACAATGCCAATCAGTGGTTCTACCTAAATTTCATGAAGCGATGACAATACTTTTTGTACACGTTGAAAATAATGACTTTATTCAACAGTTTATCTCCCCTGTATCTGTATCTCCTCTGCATCACCATAGCACCATTTAGGAGAACATCCAGTGGACGCAAACTGCATACGCTGCATATGTCTCCAATGTTTATTCACCCTTTGCTTTGAATCTCATAGCTTCATAAAATACAGATTGAACCACTGATGGCAGATGGGCTATTTTGACCATGTCTTTTATACTCTTTCAAGTGTTCGTTCTTTGGCAATCCATGAGAAAGTCAATAGGCTCCCGATTTTCATCCAAAAAAATCTTAAGTTGTGCTTCGTATAAAGGGTTTGAAACCCGTAATACCTTTGTTCATCTTCAGAACACATCTTCTGACCCTGCATAGAGAGCAAAACAACTGAAATGTTCCCAGATCCAGAAATAAAAAGTAGCAAGGACATTGATAAAACGGTCCATGTAGTCTAAGAGTCTAAAACTTATTTAACAAATCTTCTCGCTGAGTTAAATTCTTCTGATATTTTGAAGAGTACTACGACGCATGTGCAGATATACATATATATGTGCATATTTTATATACATATATATGTGCATATATTTATATATATACTGTATGTACAGTACAGCTCTGCTAAGATCGATTTCCAACACATTTAACACTTGATATGTATTAATAAGAATAAGCAAGTCGACTGTTTGTGTTGTATAACCTATTAACTACCTCGCATATGAGCATTGCCACAATATTCTCTTACACCCACTGTATCATGTGCTGTCATTTGATAGGAGGTCTGTGCACTACTTTTCTAGGTAAGAGACTTGAACACACACAGATCCTGACATCCACTATTTCCATTCACCCTTCAGCTGTTTATGCATAATCAGCTAGCTCCAAGACACACAGTGCCACATTTCATTAACATACAGTCTGGCTTGCAGGCCTACCAAAAAGAAATAATTACTCTCAAACGCATTTGTACGCGAAAAAAAAGCATGCTTTTACATCTCACACCTCCAAAATATAGCAGAAAGTATGGAGGTTTGATTGTTTCAAAGAACGGCTGTAAATATTTTGAAGCGTACACGGCACTGTCACTCTCGCTTTCCGTTGTTTGTGTTTGCGTTTGAAAGTCTGTGTTAAATCACTGTACCGTGGTATTGCTGGGTCGTGTCGTCACATCACAGCACGGGCAGCTCGTGGATGTTTCCTGGACCGGTTTCTCTCGAGCAAGCACTGCTGCTTGATCGAGTCCACACTGCGCCCTAGCGGACGCTCTTTCACGTGCACTTCGA
This sequence comes from Puntigrus tetrazona, assembly GCF_018831695.1. Classification (NCBI taxonomy): domain Eukaryota; kingdom Metazoa; phylum Chordata; class Actinopteri; order Cypriniformes; family Cyprinidae; genus Puntigrus; species Puntigrus tetrazona. Next base: position 10,829,769 of record NC_056707.1, read on the forward strand.
AACGATCGCTTCACGCATGAGAGGACGATTTATTCATTTATTCTGACAAACATTTAACATAGGCTGCAATTTTTTGCACAGAGACACTGACCTCAATGCACATCTACTGTAACGGTTTTAACTAAATAACGTAAATTAAATTACATTAAAAAAGAAGCTTTCATTTATTTTAGAAAATAATGACCGAGATCTTGCGTGCATGAAAACCTTTTATTTGAGGATTATGATCTGAGTAATTCAGCTGATCATACTCGAATATGTGACCATGCAAATTTGGTCAGCCAGTTTTTTTGAAATTGATATTTAGCTTTGCATTGATGCGTGGTTTGTTAGGACAGGATGATATTTGTCTTGTCATTTGCAGGCTTGCGGGCTACAAAATACAGGTATTTAACTTCCATGATAACTTCTGTCTCCAGAGATGTCACGCCCATTGCATGCAACAGTCTTGACCGGGAATAATGAAGTGTGAGAAAAAGAGAGAGAGAGAGATGATGTGATACACACAGGAGTGGCCTATATTACACAGGAATTACATAAGAGAACTCTGCGTCTAGTACCTTTGTTCAGTGTCCTGTGAGAGTCGTCTGGCCTCTTCTGGATCTTTTTTTAAGAGTGTCTGGAAAGTGGAGAAAGACTGTACCATGCCGATGTAGTCAGAGACAGTGACAGGCTTCCTCACCCAAAAAATGTCCTGCCTAGAGACAAAACACAGCTGCTGTTCGGCTTCCAGTGAGTCAATACAACATTCCCGCTGTTTTACAAAGTAACGTTTATGTATTTTATGTATTTGATCATGTATAGCAACAGCCTGTTATTACAGGGACCCTTAAATGTTCAAACTGAAATCATTTTATTTTATTTTATAATGCATCATCCATTATATGTAAACTGATTGCACTTTGAACTGTCTCAGTCTGTTTAATTACCTCGGAAGTTAATATTCTAACAGCTAGTTTGTATACAACTCTGTTACCATTCTTTGACTGGATACTGTAGAGAGTCATATGTTTTCTTGTACAGTTCAAAGGGGCTGGAACCTAGGTAAGGGCTTCGGAAAGGCCACAGGGCTGCATAAAACTGTAACGAGACAGATGTTGATGCACATGTAACAGATTTGTTATTTTATAAAAAAAAAAAAAAAAAAAACATGTCAAGTAACTATTTGCTGAACAGAGAAATATAAGTTAAAGTATTGTTAAATTCTAATAAATGAGTAATGTTAAATGAGTAATGTTTGTTGAGTAAATGATTTAATATTACATTTATGGTTATGGGTCATATATGAGAAGAAAATGTCTCTTCTAAAATGTTCTCACAGATTATATGACATACACACAGATGTTTAGGCAGCTGACAGGCATTCATACGTCACAAATACCAGTGTTACGATTCCCACCTCTTTACAGATGTGGTTTAAAGTATCCGAGCAGCCTCCATAACTCAGCTCCATGTCCATGGTGTAGTTGAGAATTGCGAGGCAGCCATGAGTCTTAAGCACTCTGTGAGCCTCCTGAAGAAAACGCAAATGGTCAAACCAATGGAACGCAGACATGGTGGTCACAAGATCTACAGAGCCATCTTCAAATGGTAGATCTTCAGCTGGACTCTCCCTGTATTTCAAATACGGAAAAAAAAGAAGTGTGTGCATATGGACACATTATTAATTCAAATGCTGTAGTGCAGTAATGCAAGTCATTACCTCTGGACACACTTTACTTACATTTAAACATATAGGCAATACAACAAATATCATAATGATGTATTGCTTTAAAAAATACAACTCGAATGTAAAATATGCACATACAGAGAACTCAGAAAACTCGGGAAATGTATATTTAAATACAAATATAGTGCAAAATAAAACATTTAAAAATTTGTACATGCCCTTGCATATTGTTTTTTAAAATGTTTTTGATCTTTGAAAAAAAAAAAAAAAATTCACCTTAGAGGTGGCACTCTCGATTCTATGTGCCTTTTTTTCTTTATGTAAATCTGCAGATTATCCCCCCCAAAATCCGCACAGAACATGTGAAATATTTTAGCTTCTAGCCGATCAATAGTAAGTCACTTTAAATATGTTTCTTTGATAAAAGAATAAATAAATGAAATGTAATTGAAATGAAAAATCAAACTTCAAATGAACAAATCTTTGAGCTTGATTAGTTTAATTTGGTTTGCATATGCAGGGATGACAGAGAAGCCTATAGCGACAGAAATCCCATAATATCCCAGTTTCTCAGTTGAACAACTTTTCAGATTAACAATTAATTTAACAGTAAAATTGTTGCTAAATGTAAGTGCTGTGTAGTGTATGGGTGATGAAAGCTAAACTGTGACAGGAGAGTTATACAAAGTAGAGCTGTCACACATGCATTGGCGTCTAAAAAAGGTTTGCCTACCTGTAAGTGATGTTTGAAACGTTCACATGTTTCCTTGCCACCTCCAGCTGAGCAGGACTGATGTCTGTCCCGACCACACGATTAAAATGTGGTGCTAGGAGCAACGTTCCCTGGCCTGACCCACAGCCGACATCCACTGCCAGGTCACTGGCTGAATTATCCTGAGAAAATGCAGTAAACAATATGTGCAACTGTAAATGAAGTGACAAAGTCTGATGAATAAAACACTACAAAGAGTTATAAAAGTCTTACATTACTCCTGTGGAACTGCAGAACGTTGTCGATGAGCTCTTCAGAAGGAGAAATTCGGTACTTCCAGTATGAGTTCGCGTGTTCTTTATCCTCAAACAAACGTACAGCCATTTCTGACACCTGTACAAGTCAGAAAGCTGGAGCGATTTAAAAAGTCAGCATACTAGCCTGAAAAAAATCCAATTAGGACATGACGGGATATGAGGAGGAGTCAGCTTAGGTTTCTGATCTTGCTTCCTTCTTCCCAGACTGAGGGGCAGCAACAACCATGCAAATAGCACAAAGCTGTTTAAAACATTCCTTTGAGGCAACTGTAATGCGCCCAGTTTGCTAATGAGGAAATTTTTTTCAAATTCACCCTGGACTAATAGGTCTGTCAAATATAATAAACATCTCAATGACCGTAAAGGGTATAAACAGTTTCCAGGCTAACCAGATATCACGGTGGAAGGATGAGATAAAACAATCACTGTAATATCAGGCCATGGAAAAAATGTGGAAAAAAAGGGTTTGCCTAATTTTGAAAGACACCTCTATTCAGTTTAAAATCACGAGATCTTTTGCAAAACAAGTGATATAAGCAGAAAAGTTAATGAAAATGGACATGCTTTACAAAATCATACAAAAGAATGTGAAAAAAATAAAAGTACAGAAATGCATAATGCTTCTGAAGAACAACAGTCTTATGGAATAAAAAAAGGTTGATATGAATGTAAATTGTGGCTGTTAGGAAAGATTAATATACATTTTTATAACACCCAGATAGAGTAAACATTTCTGTGACATTTAGAGAATTTTTTACTATTAATGTAAAGAAACCACACAACTGAAAAAAAATATATAAATCATAGATTTTATTTGTTATTTTAAACAAAATTACAGTAGTGAAAATAAATTATCATTATCATTATGCAACATCATAATGCACAGTGCAAATATTAAATGGTTAATGATTTTAGAATCTTTCATGTGTAATTATAAAAAAAATGAGATTGTAAGACCAAAAATGTGCGAAATACTCGATTAAGAATGTAAAATGTACTTTTAGTACTACTATAGCACAGCACTACAGCAGCTAAACACCAGGGACGAGATACATTTGAGATGAGTCGTGCGTCACTCAGGTTTACAGGCAAGCACACAGAAGTACTCCATTATAAAGTCAACTTTGGCCTCTGTTGATGACACTTTCATCTCCTCTAGAATACTGTAAAAGAATAAGTGACAAGAAAAACAACATGATCTAGAAGTTCAAAAAAATTATTTTAATAAGCATGCAATCTAATTTTGTTTTATATAATCAAGTTGCATGACAGTAAAAGTGCCTGAGGTGTTGAAGTTTCTTAGAAAAGAGGTAATTACCGAGATGTTGTTCTCTCCAGCAGCGCGGTTGCAGCACTCGGATCGGCTCTGAGATAGGCTTGGTACATGGAGAAGGTCTGAATAAAACCAATTAAATTCTTGATGCTCAGCTGCTTCCTTACTGGAATTATTTCAATTCTTACAAAGACAGAAGAATATTACAAAACTGTTAGAATCTACGCCTGCAACTCATGTCGGTGATGACATTATTTAAAACAAAACATAACATTTACTCTAAAAAGCATTACGTTTTATTTTTCATTAAAAAAAAAAGAATGCATTAAATGTTAAGCACAAATGTATCTATACAAAACAAAAAAAAAAAGTGGTAAGCAGATTTTTGTAGAGGCTCATTTACAAAGACACTTAGTTATTCATTACAGCGAGTGCAACTGTCTGGTTTACCTCTCTTTTTCTGGGAAGGGTATGGCTTCAAATAAGTCCTTTAGCTTGCTGTTGGCCCCAGTTACCCTACTGCTCGTATAAGGCAGCAGTATTTGCTTTACCTTGCAGGATAAATTATGCAAGTGTGCAGTTATCAGTTATTATACGCATATTTAACCTTGATAAACATGCATTCATTAAGCTAAAGATTTGGCATGTACATATTAAACAGTGCTCATTTACTAAACCTGTACTCTAGATACTCATTGTATTCATTGATTTATCTATACATATGCAATAGGCTTACGTCCTCATATATGTTATTAAGTCGATCACCACAGGATTCGTAGTGTATTTTCAGATTGTCTCCATAGCCAAGGAGAGCCAAGCAGCCACGTGGCTTCAGGACACGTGCAGCCTCCTTTAAGAAACGCTCGGTGTCAAACCAATGAGCTGCAGACGCAGCCGTCAGCAGGTCTACTGAGCCATCCGGGAATGGCAGCTCCTCTGCTGTGCCCACTCTGTCATTTAACATGATGGGGAAGAGACCACAGTAATCTGTCAACACTTCACTGCACGATGTTGTGTCTCAAAAAAAAAAAAAAAACTAAAAAAACTAATCTAGACATTTACTTATCTTCCTTAAAAAGCTATACTGGTGCATCGTTCCATATCTTTTACATTATCAGATTAAATAAGCCATGGGACAAAAATGGTTTGTTTGTTTGATTTTTAAGGAAGTGTAGAACCATGCATTACTTACCTGTAGCTAAGGTTAGGGAAGCCTGGCACTGCTTTAGCCTGCTCCACCTGAGATTTACTGACATCAATGCCAACAACTTGCTCAAAATATGCTGTCAGGGGACGAGAGGTTTGCCCCGTTCCACAGCCCAAATCCACAGCCAGCTGATGGGGCTTTCCTTTCTGTGAAGCATGTGTTATAGGTTATGCAACACCAGTTTTTGTGTGTGTGTGACTTCAGAGGTGTTAAATGATTAGTTCGCAACATTTGCTCTTATGACTGGCCTCTCCTGGTAACTTAGAAATATACTGTTACCATGATATATAACTAAGGTAATATGCCAATAAACCTCCCAATGCCATCTCATACAATCCGAATACATTTTATATTGCAATAATTTGTATTTCTAGATGTTTTTATAAGTAGTAGACTATAAATATTATTATAACCACATTAGCATGTTCTTATTAAAGTGTATTGTCATTATTATTACAGTAATGTATTGAAATTGGTTTTTAATGAATGTGTTCAATATTTTGGAAGGGTTTCACGGTTGTCTAACAAACATGCACACGACACTGTGGAAGAACATGTCAGATTTTTGCCCTCAAAACTTACAACAGTACACGACAGGTCTTACCTTCTTGTCCAGATACTGGAGAAGGAGCGCCTTCAGCTCATCTGGTGGATCAAATCTATATTTTTGATAGAGGGAGGCATGTTGTTTCTCTTCAAACATTCTTTCCGTCATCTTCAGAGGGAATGTACTGATCTACTGGAAATCTACTGATAAGAGTCAATTATTATTGGACAAACGCAGGCAGGAGGCAGGGCAAACCATGGACTGTAATATTCTGGAGGCAACACTGAAAAGTCAAAATACAGTGTGCCGGAGATAACGATATAAAGGTCGAAAATGCAGCTCAGTTATCGTCTGTGCGTTATAACGCGTTTGTTAAATCGGCTCTGAAGAAGGATGTCGTGGCTCAGCTCGACTCATTTTAAAATAAGATCATTTAAATTGTAATGAAACCTTGCAGTGTTACGGACGTCGCCATATTTGTTATTTACTTTCTCCCGTGTCAGAAATAGTATCGCGAGAATGGGCTTTTCGCTCGCGCACTAGGCTCTACTGAAAGAATTTGTGTAAATGTAGCCTACCTATATCTGAAAATGGTCAAATAATAGGCTATTGTCAGAACTGTCATATTGAACGAGTCACAATTGTGTGCGTAGACAAATGAATACACAAAAAAGGAACATTGTCTGTTATGTATTGTAAAGAATGTTTTCTTCCTTTTTGAACTGTATAAGCAATGCAATTCCAGCTGCAGGTCCAGATGTGCTGAAAATTTGTTTGCTAAAACATTACCAGAAGCAGTCGTCGAGCGGTGACAATTACTCAATGGTATGCTTTTTCAAGTCTGCTGAAACGTGTCTATAAAATGCTAGTATTGTTTTATTTTATACTCTCTTTTTAAAATGTTATATTAAAGGTTAAGAATACACTGAACAAAAAACAAACAAACAAACAAAAAAACATAACAAATAGCACACTTAAAGTGCATAACAGGACAGTAGTTCCTCAAGTCATTAAAAAAAACTAGCTTTTTTATTCAAAAATTTGATAAAGGTTAACTATGCACATCATTACCAAAACATATTTTAAGACTTCTGCAATATACTACCACTTTTGTTTGTACCAGCTGTTGGTCTAATTTTGAGACAATGTTATCTCATTTCCTCTTTTTTTCTGCACGGCAAGAGCGATACTTCATCTTCCTCCCAGAAATAAGACTGAATACAACAACATGCGTATCATCTCTGTTTTTATAATAATGTTAAGAAGTGGGTTTTGTCACAAATCTGGAGATGGTGAGTGTTACAGATCTGAACCTAATAAAAACAATATAGCTATATTTTTATAATTTTGCTTGAATGAGTATAATTGGCCGGAAAATAGTTACTGAAAAAAAGTTCGTGAAACAGGATGTTTAGAATTTTCTTAACCATTTAACAAAGATATGAACTTGTGAAATTGTTGCATTTATTTAAATATAGTCAAATAACTACAAAATGTGAATTATTTATATTTAGGTAACTATTATGTGTGTGACTGAATCACTAAACATTTGATAATTCTATTTTAAGTAAACCTTTCTAAAGTCCAGCGTGGATCTGATGTCTCTTTGAGATGTGACGTCCCTTTCCTGTCTGAATCCTCCACATTACACTGGGAGAAAGATGGAGAACAAACATCCAACACCACACTGATGTACAACAACTCTGCCTTCATCATCTTACACACCGTTGATGAACACAGTAAAGGGAATTATTACTGTATTCTGACCAAAGAAGGAAGTGTAGAAACTGTTAAGAGACACACACTTACTATTGCTTCAAGTAAGTATATTCTCTTGTGGTGATTTTGTGTTGTAAAAAATATTACAAAATATTAATAATCTATAATATTTTTGCATTAAGAAAATAGCTGAGTTCTTGTTTTTCTTCTTAATATTTTCCCAAATATCCTATTAAAATAAAATGTTTTAACTAAGATACATTTACTGAAATGAACCAGGTTACCTTTTGTCTTTCCAGATTCATACAATGAGAAATCAAAAGCTTTTCTCATTTACAGACAAAGCTCCAGTAACAGTGAAGTATTACTGATCTGTAAATCTAGAAAGGTATATGAGAACTTGAAGTGGACCTGGGCACCGAGGCCTGATTCACAGATTGATCTGATAGCTTTTAAACACAGAAAACAAGTTCAGTTAAAAGGACCAATTAAACCGGGGAGACGTTCTTCAAAGGAATACGACAGTCAAGCTTTGATCTTTCACGTCTCACCTGTGAAGTTCAATTACAGTGGGACATACAGGTGTATTACAGAAACAACCACCTACACAACAATCATACTACACACCATCAGAGGTTTGTGAAAAGTCAAAGAATGAATCAATACGTACTGTAATAAATAGATTGTTTTTAGATACATTTTATTATCAGACACCTAAAGAGTGATTGCTCTGTGAATGTGTCTTTTTTTGTGGTTGATTTCAGTGTCAGTGGAGCCCTCTGATGGTGTGTTGATGAATCAGTCAGTGGTTTTTACCT